>NC_091777.1:14484318-14787348 GCF_029378745.1 Bos indicus | reverse complement strand
CCCTTTTGAACCTCGGGGGCCACAACTGTAAACGGCAGGAGGCGGGTGTGTGCGTCTGGCCTGGGCACGGGGAAGGGTCTACATGGGGGGCCCGGCCCTCGACCTGTCTGACCAGACCCTGGGCTGTGGTGACGTGCCAGCTCTCGGGGTCTCAGCTCACAGGGTTGGAGCACATGCTGGACACCAGTCCCGGTCACAGATCTGGGGGGGCCAGGATCGCTCCCTATGCTGGGGTCCCCCTGCAGTCGGGTCTTGGGGATACTCTGCTGCACTCAGCCTGGTTTCGGGGCCTCTTGGAGCTGGGGTGACACTAGCCCCTGCCCCAGAGAGCCTGGCACCTGGCTGAGCCCACATGGGCTCAGAGCTGGGGTGTCTCCCAAGGGTGCTGGAACTCATGTGGCCCCTGGGCGCCGGTGCTCACGCAGCTGTTACCTCTGGAAAAAGTTCTTGGAGGGCTCAGGAGGGACGCATGGCTCCCTGTGTGGCCGGCCCCCTCCCACCTGGGCACCTGGGGACGGGAGGCCTCGGAAAGGCTGGGAGCACCCCAGCCTTGAGCTGAGGAGCCTGGCGAGCGGAGGGTTAAGCACTGCATCTATTTCTTCTGCTTGGGGTGCATAATGCGCTCATTTGCATACTGCAGTGTGCGCTCAATTAAAATGAACTTTTAATTTCTTCTAAGTAAATTACTTCTTGCCGGTACGTGACGCGCACAAATGTCAGAATAATGGGAGAGCCTTAATGAGATGGGGGGTGGAGTGGGTGGGGGCTGCTGGGAGTAACCCCAGAACAGGCAAGTCCACACATGACACAGACGCACAGGATGGGTGCACAGACCGTGGCTGCTGCACAAGCATCCTCTACACGCAGCCCCCACCACGGCCACTTGCACACACGTTACAGGATCCCACCAGAATGGACACAGACATTTCTCACCAAGCCCCAGCCTCCCTGCCACTTCTTACTTATCTTATAAATAAGGATATAAGTTTAGAGGTTGAAACAAAGAAACAGAGCGACAAGGAGGCTGGGCACTCCCTGCCTGTGACTGGGGGCAGCCCCGCTGGGGTCGGGCAGGGGGAGTCACCTGCTCCACCTGGGCCCTTGGAGCCCAACTCTATCATCATCCCTTTGCCTCCCAGGATCCGAGGGGGCCTCAGACAGTTGGGGGGCACAGTCAGCTCGGGCCACATGGTTTGGTCCTGCTAGGACGGCATGGGAGTTGGTCTGTCTGCCTCTCTCTCCTCATGCTCTGAGTGTGGAGGTGGCATCAGCCTGATGCTGACCAGCTGACCAGGTGTGAGAGGAGGGCTAGAGACCTGCCTGGCCCCAGGGTTTTGAGCCCTGGTCCCAGGCAGGGCTAGACTCACTGGGATTCTCAACAGAGGCTCTGGCTCTGACCAGAGTCCTGCACAAGGTCTGTCCCCGTCCAGAGAAGGCAGCAGACACACGGGTGCTCTGTCCACATGGATGTGGGTTCCAGCCATGAAGGCTATGGACAAGCCACGGGGCCCCTAGGCCACCCAGCTGTCTCCTCTGCACCTGTCTGGGGCTGGTGGCCCCCTCTGCCCTGCACTGTGACGAAGCTGCCACTGGGCAACTCTGCGACCAGTGACCACCCATGGAACTGGGGTGGAGCCACTGCTGGATGTCCCACAGAAACAGCTCAGATGCCCGTGGGCAGGTCCTCATCAACACCAATGCTTGAGGCTTGGGGAGGCCAACCGTCTCCTCAGGTCCCAGAAGGGTCAAAGGAGAGTCAGTGACTTTGATGATGAATCTAGGACGTGTGGACACGGCTCCCAGGAGGATGGGGGCACCCCTAGGGGCCTGTGGGCAGGCACTCTGGGCCTGCAGTGTACCTGGAGTTGTTTGAAGAGGCTTGTGGTCCTGAGGGGAGGGGCCCAGACATCTCTGACAATGCCTACAGAGGGTGGTCAGGGATGACTTCCTGGAGGAGGGCTCACCAGGGGGACACAGGGGCCAAAATGACCCAGGTCAGTGTATAAGGTGGCAGAGGATGAGATGGCGGGAGCGGGGGGGTGATGGGGCCCAGGGGGGAGGCCCGCTGCAGGCAGGAACAGCTCACAAGGGCCACAGGGCACGATGTCCTTAGGGACAAGCACCAGAGTACCTGGAAGGGATGTGCCCAGTTGAGGAGGGGTGACAGGAGGGCTCAGGGTCCAAGCAGGTGGAGATGCAGGCCTGGGGGGTCTGAGGCTCTGGCTGGAGCCCCCAGGTTGGGCTGAAGGTCCTTCCTCAGCCTGGGGATGTGGTGAGCAGGCGGCAGGGGCCACATTCACAATCGTTTGTCATTACTGGCAGGCTTCACGGCAGGGCGGGGGCGCAGTGGCAGCCAGGCAGAGGGCAGCGGCACCCAGGATGCAGATGGAGAGCCCAGGCCAGCCCTCCCTGGGCTGATACGGACACCAAGGCCCAGAGGGTCTCTCAGCTGGTCCGGCACAGTAGGGGGAGGAGGGGAAGGCTGGTCCAGCCTGGCCATGGTACAGCAGGAGGTGAGTCTCTGCCTTGCCACCTGCCCTAGGCACCCCCCCGACTCCTTGAAAGGGGGTGCCCCCAGAGATGAGTTGACAAGTGAGAGGGAACTGGGATGGTGGCGGACAGAGAGTACAAGAGAGAGAGGCTGGGAGGCTTGGCTAGAGGGGCCTCACACTTCCCACACCCCTCCCCTGCTCAGCAACTTTCCTTGGCTCCCTCGTGCCACTCCAGCAATGTCTCAGCTGGCACCCCTGCCTCTGCTCAGGGATCCCTGAGCTCACAGAACCGGGTGGGCTGCTGCCCCTCAGCAGGGACCCTCTGTTCTGATCCGGCGATGGCCCTGTGTGACGGTACCACCCACCCTCGCCTCCCACAGTTGGAGGACAGGCCACATGTGGGGAGAAGTGATGCCCACAGGGTGAGGGCCCAGCACCCTGTGGTGTATCTGTCCTCAGCTGAGGCCAGAGGGTCATCCTCGGGCTGTTGTGATATCGGGGCCTGAGCTCAGACCCCAACTAGCCAGAAGGTCCCTGCTCAGTTCCAGTCTCCTCCTGCGGTGAGCCACTGTGCCTTTAAGAGGACGAATCCCACCCTCGGCCCCCTCCCTGGCTTTCATGCCAGTTTCTCCCCCTGGATGGGTTCTGACAATTACCACTTCCCTGGCAGCTGGGGTGTGTTGCATGCGTGTGTGTGTGTGCATGCGTGTGTGTGTCTATCCGTGCACATGAGGTGACTGGAGCCCAGCTTTCCCCCATTGCTGAAATTTACATTGAACCACAAATTAATTTCATAATTTTTTCCTCTCTAATTATGCCAACATCTGCTGCAAAGCCAAGCTGTGCACATGCATTTTAATATTCTCCCCTCCTCTCCTCCTCACAGCATCGCTTCTGTCTACACTGAACTTTTCAATAATTATCACCAAGAGAAGATCTTGACTCCCAATGCTCTTGCTTTTCAAGAGGGGAGGTGGGGAAGGGGGATGAGGAGAGACAGAGAGAGATGGAAGGAAAGAGAGACAGAGAGAGAAAGAGAGAGAGGACTGTCCGCAGGAGGGGAGGGAGATGGCAGGTTAATGACCAGGTCTGTGCATCAGCATCTCAGGAGGGAGTGAACTGTGGGGTGGGGGGTGGCTGACAGTTGATTTCTTTGTTGCTGCAGGAGGAGAGGGAGGGTGTTCAGGGAGGGAGACAGGGAAGAAGAAGGCGAGGGAGAAAGAGAAGGAACTTGGGGGTGAGGGAGAGGCGGGGCCTACCGGGGTGTATGGTTGGGGACACACCCTGCACCCCAAGAGTGCAGCCACCCTGGGACCAGGATGTGCTGAGGAGGCATGCTGGCTCTGCCTGGCCCTCTCTGGTGGACAAGCCATGTGGCCCCAGGCCCCAAAGACTGAGGAGCACAGTCACAACAGTTGTCTTCCCACGAGCGCAGGGTGGGGCACAGCTGTGGGACCTCCATCTCACCAACCTCTGTGCAGGGCTGGCCCGGTGCCCTGGCACAGTTACCTGCCATCGCTTGACAGGAGGCTGGCCTGAAACGTGCACAAGGGGCCACACCTTATGGGTTAGGCTTAGGGCCAGGCAACCCCCTGACGCCCCTCCACCTGCACTCAGAGTGAATGTGTGCACACTCATGTGGGTGTGCACCTGTGAGCACATGTGTGCAGTAGTGGCTGCACAGCCCTGCAGTGCGGGGTGGATGCCCAGAATGCGTGTGCAGAAAGCCCTTGCTTGGAATTAGGAGGCCAGCTGCGTGGACCTGGGTCAGACACCGCCTGTCTGTGAGCCCATCTGTCCACACAGGGCACCCTGCAGGGTACAGCTTGGAGACATCCAGCTGGCATTTGGCGAGCACTTCCCATCCACCTCCCAGTCCCCCTTGAGCCCACCCTCTCCCCACGGCTCCTCACCACCACACAGATTATATCCACCCTCCTTATTCTGGCCACAAAGCCCTTACCCCAAATTGCAGGTGAGCCCACCCTGCACCCTGGACACTACCCGCCAAGTCCCTGGCCCCTCCACAAACTCCTCCCTCATGTACGGTTGGTGCTCCAAAACTTTTTGTTAAAGGGTGAATAAATGAATAACATCATTGAAACACATCACAAATCTTCTCTGGGCCTATACGTCATAGAGAAATCGAAGACACAGGTCCCTTGTCCTTGAGGACTGTCACCCTGGTCTCTCCCACATCCACTCTAGCTCAACTAAGAGGTCAGCAACAGAGATAGAGGGGTCCCTGCTTTAGCAATAATACAACCCCCACATTTACTGAAGCTGTGCTGTGCCAGGATCCGCAAATGGTTTCTACAGAGTGCAGTGCATGGTCCCTTCGAGGTGCTCACGGTCCAGAAGAAGGTAGGCAAACAGCCAACAAGAGGCCTGTGAGGATGTGATGAGACTCAGGGAAGTGTGACTGATGACACAGCATCTGAATGGTGTCCAGAGAAAAGAAGGGCTTGGTTGGGCCTGGGGTGGGGGTGTCTCTGGGAAGTCCAATACAAATGGAAGGCAACAGGCTGCAAAAGTAGAGCTTGGGCTCTTGTTTCTGGTTATGATACACGTAATGGGCACAGGCTTACACTCCTGCTATAAGTACCTGTTGAACTGCACTAAATACAAGCAGAAACTGTCTCCAGATGTTGCACAATAGATAGCTCCACATTCACGCCAGCTTCCTGAAGCAGAGCCCCAACATACTTGAATGTCTCAACAGGAGAGGAGAGAGAGGTAAAATTGGGGCTTCTGAGCTGTCTGTAACGTGCAGAGTACAGAGATGAGGAAGCTGTGCAAAGAAGGCCCAGGAGCCTGCACGGCTCCCTGAGTCTTTGAACAGTCAGCCATAGATGTGCAGGGAGGGGATGCACAAGACCCAGCAGAGAACCACTATACTGCAAGTCGACTGGAGAGTCTAGAGTTGATGCGGTGCCGGGAGGCACGGAGCAGTCCAGACAGCTGAGTGGAGGGAATGTGCTGAATATCCCAGAATGACAGTTCTCAGGAGCAGGGCTATTCCAGTCTGAGGGTAAGGGTTGCTTGAGCTCCTGCCCTAAAAAAGCCGCAAGCCAAGCCCTGACAGATCAGGCCAAGCTGCTAGTAAAATAACTCTACCAGAACAAATTTAACACTCTTTAAAGAACACAGTGTGACTCAGACCCTCAACGACATAGGATTCACAATGTCCAGCACACAAAAAGAAATTACTAGATATGCAAAGAAGCAAGAAAATGTAACCAGAAAAGAAAAAAAAAAAAAAAAGCAGTCAGTAGAACAGATCCAGAGATAACACAGATGTTGGAATTACAGAAGAAAGATTTCAAACAAAAGAAAGACATGAGTGTGGAGAGGGAGATTCTCAACAGAACAGAAACTATAATGGTGGGAATCTAATGGTAAATGTAGACCTGAAAAACACAAAGTCTGAAATGAAAAATTCACTGGATGAGTCTAATAGCAGATTGGACTACAGAAGAAATGACGTGTGAACTTGAAGACAGGTCCAATAACAACAATCCAAATTTAAGCTGAGAGAAAAATAAAGCCTTTTAAAAAAAAACAACAAAGACCCCCAGTGACCGATGGGACAATATCAAGCAGTTCAATATATAAACAATTTAAGTGCCAGAAAGAGAGGGAAGAGAGTGGAGCAGAAAAAAAAAAATTTCCCAAATTTGATGAAAAATATCAACCCACAAATCAATAAAACCAAGAAAAATAAACAAAAACAAAAACCCAACTACTCATACCCAGGAATATACTAAAACCAACTATACTGGGATCACTTCAAAAAGAAGCATATCACAAGGAGACGAGGATGAGAAATACAGTTGACTCCTCATCAAAATAATGCAGTCCACAGTACAAAAAGTGACATCTGTGGGCCTGGTAGTCTATATCTTGCACAAAAAAGTCCTTAAAACTGCAGGTGAAATACAGTGTGTTTTCAATTCATCATAATCGTAAGTGAGTATGCACTTAGAAGCCTCAAAATTTGTGAAGCAAAAACTAACAGACTAAAGGGAGACAAATCTGCAACTCCAGCTGGGGATTTTAACATTCCTCTCTCAGTTAGTGATTAGCCATGGAGACAGAAAGTCAGCAAGGGGTTTAAAGACTTCAGCAACAGCATCAACCAAATGATCTACGTGACATTTATAGGGCATTCCACCAAGCCAGAGCAGAACAAACACTTTTCTCCCCAAATGAACATGGATTATTCACCATAAAATATGTCTCAATAATTGCCAAAAAACCCCCCCACTAAAATCATATGAAATATACTCTAGCCTAGTACAGCGGGAAATCAATTAGATAAAGATATTTGTAAAATGCCTTCAAATGCTTGGAAATTAAACTAAAAACTTCTAAATAACCCATGAATAAAACATCACAAAGGACACTGGGAAATATGTTGAACTAAATAACAATGAAAACATGACATATCAAAATTTGTAGGCTAGAGCCGAAGCAGTGGTTAAAGTGAAAACTATTGATGCTTTTGAACTTTGGTGTTGGAGAATATTCTTGAGAGTCCCTTGGACTGCAAGGAGATCAAACCAGTCAATAATAAAGGAAATCAGTCCTGAATATTCATTGGAAGGACTGATGCTGAAGCTGAAGCTCCAATACTTTGGTGACCTGATGCAAAGAACTGACTCATTGGAAAAGACCATGATGCTGGGAAAAACTGATGGCAGGAGAAGAAGGGCATGACAGAGGATGAGATGGTTGGATAGCATCACTGACTCGATGGATATGAGTTTGAGCAAGCTCCGGGAGTTGGTGATGAATAGGAAGGCCTGCTGTGCTGTAGTCCATGGGGTTGCAAAGAGTCGGACATGACTGAACGACTGAACTGAACTGACAGCTTTAAATGTTTATGTTGGAAAAGATGAATGATTTTTAATAAGTGATCTAAGGTTCGGTTCTCTGGTAGCTCCCCTGGTGGCTCAGCTGGTAAAGAATCTTCCTGCATTGTGGGAGACCTGGATTCAATCCCTGGGTTGGGAAGATGCCCTGGAGAAGGTAAAGGCTACCCATTCCAGTATTCTGGCTTGGAAAATTCCATAGACTGTCCAGTCCAATGTCACAAAGAGTTGGACATGACTGAGCGACTTTCACTTTCACTTTAGTTGTACTACTCAAGGGAAGAGGAACAGAGACAGAGAGAAGAGAAACAAACTATGAATACTAGGAATTAAAGATAGGCTATCATCACAGATTGTATAGACATTAAAATAAAGCAAAGGAATATTATAAACTTTGTGCCAATAAATTTGACACAGAGAAAATGGACAAACCCCTTCAAAAATACAAATTACTAAAACTGATACAAGAAAACAGAAACTCTGAAGAGATGTACATCTGATTTTTTAAAATGAATTTCATGACTGAACCCCTCTCCACATGGCAAAAATTGGAGGCTGGAGCTCCCTGGTGACTCAGTGGTAAAGTATCCGCCTGCCAGTGTAGAGGACACGGGTTTGATCTTTGGTCTGAGAAGATCTCATGTGCCACAGAGCAACTCGGCCTTTGTGCCACAACTATTGAATCTGTGCTCTAGGAGCCGCGACTACTGAGGCCACATGCTGCAACTACCGAAGCCCGTGTGCTCTAGAGCCCATGCTCCACAACAAGAGAAGCACAATGAGAAGCCCGTGAACCATAACTGGAGAGCAGCACCCCATTCGCCACAACTAGAGAAAAAAGCCCGAAAAGCAACCAAGACCAATGCAGCCAAAAAACAATAAATAAAACTTTTTTGTTTTCATAATTGGAAGCTGTTTGGAGCCAGGAAGGTGAGTCATTGGGTTTTGCTGAGGAAGGCACAGGGGAAGGGTCGATACACGGACGGTGGTGTGAGCCCAATGCCTGTGGCTTTCCCCCTGCATCTGCCATGGGCACCACCTGGGGATGCACCCACCACCGCTCACCCTCCCGGCAACCTGGGTTCACAATGAGAGGAAGAGGCTCAAAGAGATTTCATTTCCTGCCAAAGTCACGCAGCGTGGGCAGAGCTCTCCCGGTGCCCGTGGCAGGGAGGCCGCGTGGAGCTGCTGAATCTGGGCTCCTGCATCTTTCCATTTCACCTTCGACTTCCAGACCAAGGACAGAGGCCCCTCTGACAGCGACACCCCTTCTTGCTCTCTGGACTTTGTGTCCTGTCGGTTCTTTGGTAGCAAGTGCCCCTGGAGGTGAGGGGCTCCGTTTTATTACTGCACTGGTAATAAAGCAGAAACATAAATGCCCTACACACGTATGGTAACCCTATCATTTATCCACCAGACCAAGACTCCTGGAGAGTGAAAGGGGCACCACTGGTGGTCACCTCAGGACGACGGGCACAGACCAGGACCAGCCTGAGCAGGAGGTGCTCTCCAGGGATCCGACAGGACACAATAACCACGGCAGTGACAGCCATGTCACCACTTTCACTGAGCTTCTGGCCATCAGCCCTGTGCCCGCCCACCACCTGGGGAGCAGGTGGACGGTGTCATTCTCACTCCAGGCCTTACAGGGCTTTCCCTTGAAAGCGACTCCATCTCATACAGTTCCCTGGGAAATCTGAATCACAAACATGACTCTGTAGCTGCCACATCCTTGCCGCCCTTTTTCCTTAGATGCCAGGACCCCAAGTCGATCGAGTGTCAACCCGCCACTTCTGCTCCACAGTCTCTCGCTTTCTTGTTTCCCCAAAGCCCTTTTGGAAGCAGATGGGGTGCAGGTCATAAATACAGTTTCTAAAGGAACCAACCTGGGTGCACAGGTGGCCCTCCAGCTCCACTGCCCAGCCCTGCCCAGCACTGAGGCTCCTGCAAAGTGCCTTCCCAGGTGGGTCTCCCCCCGTGCCCTCCTCTCTCAAGTCAACACAGTGCCTGAAGCCAGGAAGAGACTCCTCTCCATCATGGGGGGCTGGCGGGTGCATCAGGGGCAGTGAACAGAGCTCCAGCCTTGCAGGCTGCACTCAGGATCCCCACACCCTCCGCTGGAGGCCCTCTGCTGAGCCAAGGATCTGTCAGCTAAAGGATCTCCAAGGCCATGAGCTGTCCAGGGGACCTCACTGCTCCTCCAAGCCCCCACTCTGGACCCCTTCTGCTGGTACCACCTTTCCCTGACTCCCTGTGGAAAGACAAGACATCGTGGAGGGAGGCCCCCTGCTTTCATGACAAATCTAGAGCCCCTTCCACCCCCTCCAGAAATAGGCCTCAGTCTTCTCGTGTCATCCTGCCTGAACCCTGTGAGCTAGGGACATGCCTGTGCCCTGGGCAGCACCCAGGTATGGGCACCACAGCCTCCTCCTCCCTTCACAGTGAAGGATGGGAGGCCTGCAGACCCAGGCCCACCACCCTGGCTGGCATGTGGTATCTGAGTGGGTCAGTGCAGCCAGGACCTGAAGGCTACTCGGGAGGCTCCACCCCTGGCCTCCTCACCCCGCCTCGAGTGTCTGCTATTTTGTTATTGTTGGAAATTCCTCGCCAGGTGGACCCTGGCGTGCTGTGGGGCTTCATTAAGCTCAGCCAGCTGTCGTGGAGCTCAGGGGACGTGACGCGTGGCAGAGCCAGCCTCAGGCGGGGTGGGGGAGGGGCTGAGGAGGAGGGGTGCCCTGAGCCCCTGGGGAGGGGCCCCAGGATGCTCGCTGGAGGGCTCAGTGTGGGTGTGTGTGTGTGTGTTGTGTGTGCGTGTGTGCGTGCTGTGTCTGTGGTGTGTGCATGTGTATTTGTGTGTGTGGTGGGTGACGTACACATGAGCCTGTCCATGAGTCCTGCTCCAGGTAGGACCAGGCTGGGTCAGCATTTCCCACTCATTTCTCAGAACATACCTCATAGCCTTCTGAGGACGCTCACAGATTCCCTACAGCTGGTCAGTGAGAGCGCGGAGCACCGGGTGGAGCACGGCTGAGCCGGTCTGTTCCCCCAGGACATGTCAGAGCCCCTCTTGTGATCAACAGCTCTGCGTGGTCCCCTGCTCGCTGCGTATGTAGGAGAGGCTGGTGCACAGTGACCTGTGTTGCCTCCTGCCCCATTGCTATGAAATAAGCTGTCTCCTCAGATACATGAAGAACCCTGACACGTCAGTAGGAAAAGAGGCAACGGATCAGACAGACTCTATACAAGGAAGATCTGCAAATGGGTGACACTCAAACAGAAGCCTTGGGGATGCCGCTGTGCCCACCAAGATAGTGCTAGTTAGCCCTGCGGGGCTCACCCTCTTGCCACTGCTCAGCAAAACCCTGCATCACCTGCCAGTGGTGAACACAAATGTGCCCAGGATGGTCTTCACTTCTCTCCTACCCAGCACCCCCACCCCATCCCCCGTTTTAGCCCCTATGACAAGAATACGGCAGACTGGGGGCCTCAAACAACCATCATGGAGCTCCCCCAGTTCTGCAGGCTGGAAGTCCACTCCGGGTCTGGTGAAAGCCCCTTCCTGGCTTGAGGACAGCACCTTCTGTCCGTGCCCTCACCTGCAGGAAGTGGGGAGGGAGCCCATGTGGGGCTCCTCCCCCATGACCTCATCAACCCAAAGGCCCCCTTAATGCCATCACACCAGGGGTCGAGTCTAAAAACGTGAATCTGGGAAGACAGTGTTCAGTCTCCGGCAGCACATTTATTCTCTGCCTGCACGGCCACATTCAGCCTCTGCCTTGGCTGGGCCAAGGGTTGCTCTGACAGACATCTACCAAGGGTAGGGGGGATGGCGGGAAAGGAGGGGCTCCTCCCTCTGATTGTGCACTTATCTCAGCTGTTGGAACAAAGCACCCAGGAAATGAATCCAGATCCCAATCTTTGACCAGAAGGAAAAGAAGAAATGGAGACACTCACGTGTCTCCTGACACAATCTGTAGTTTTCTAAATGCTTTTGCCAACAAAATTCCACTGGACTCTAGGCACCCCTTAGCATGGTAAGCAGAGTTTTCATTACTTGCCCAGGTCACACTGTCAAGAGCAGGTAAGACTAACTGAATGGAGAGAAAATCAGATCCCTGCCGATGTTGATGGTTGCGGAAACACGTTGAGACAATAAGGAAAAGTCTCCTCCCAAATGGAAGCCCACGAACGGGCTGGGTAGCAGAGTCCCCATTCCCTCTCAGCCTTGGCCCTGCACACATCTGCACATCTCACCAGCACAGCTACGGGCATGGGCATCAAACAGGATGCCTGTTTGGCCCATCAAGCGGCCTTGACAGAGAAATCACCCCTCCAAGTGGAGGGCAGGGTGATTTGTTCTCTGAGGTAAGAACAGGCCCATTTACCTGCAGCCCACACGATGCTCTCAGGTTTCCTTGGCTCACCATTCTTAAGGCACCCCGGCATGCACAACACCTACCTGCACCACGTCCAGGGAGGGAAATCAGGGCCGCGAGGAAAGTCCAGCTCCCACTGTGCCGTGGGTGACACAGCCCTCTGGCTCTGGTCCAGGATGCTAGTGTCCTGCCAGCATCTTCGAAACCAGGGTGGAGTAACTGATGACCCTCAGACCCTTTGCAGGTCCCCACAGTGGTTGGGGCTGGTCTGAGAAGCCTCAGCAATCCAGGCATCACATGCAAACATGGGTGACTCACATAGAAAGATGGTGGTCCTCCCAGGACCTCCCTGAAGAGCCAGAAGCACGTTTCCCAGGAGTCTCCCTCTAAAGGATCTCATGCCCGTTTCTGAACCTGCTGTCGAAGACATCCATCCGGAGGGCCCGTGAGCCCCTCAGGACAAAGCAGCTCGCACTTCAGCCCGTGAAAGCCCTCTTTGCTGGCTCTGCCACCTCCCCTCACCACCGTGTCCCAGCAGCCAGACCCTCCTTCTCGAGGGAGCCTCAAGCAGCTCCCGGAACGTCACGAAGCCAGTGGCCCGGCCCCAAGGAGGCGGGAACCCCCAGGCCATTTCTGCTTGCTGGAGACAGAAGGCATCTGACTGGAGGGCGGCGGGGGGGGGCGGGGGGCATCTCCCCAGGGAAGCAGTCAGCCCTGACTCAGGCTGCCCCTGTGCTGAGGAGCCGCTGGGGCTGGGCGCCCCTGCCAGCAGGGCCTGACCTCCCTGTCCGTTTTTCCAGCTGTCACCAGCTGGCGGCCCTAGAGCCTTCCTCCGTGGCCCCCTCGCCAGGACGCGCCCTGCACCACCAGGGATGTCTCTGTCAGGCAGCGCTAGCGCGGCAGCTGGACCCTCAGTCGCTTCCCGGAGTCCATCTGAGCCCCTCCCCCACGAAGCTCCTGTGGGGAAAGGAATAGGGTGAGGGCAGGAGTGACTGAAGGACCAGCCCCTCACGTGGCCCAGACCAGGGAGGCCAGTCCCTCTGGGTCCTAACCTTGCTCTGACCACTGGACTCATCTGCCTCGACAACCTGAGGAGATGGGCTCCGTCAGACCTCTCAGCCAATGGCAGCCAGCCCAACTTCCGGTCAGCTTAAGCTCCTCCTCTACCATGTAGATGATTGACACGTGCTGGACCCAATGGGCATCAGGAGACACTGGGCCTGCGCAGGAGTTGCCGTCGCACCTTTCGGGAAATTGTTGCGCAGGTGGAAGAGGGAGATCCAGAGCAACCAGCCATGTGTCCACAGATCTACCTCGGGAGGGCCGCCTCCCTCATAGTCTAGCAAGATGCCTGCATTGTGTTGGGAAGGAAGGCTTGCAGGCGGGGTTGGAAGGCAGGACGTTGGGGAGGTCGGGGTCCACCGGGGGTGCTAGTGGGATCCCAGGTGGCGAGAGGAAGGAAGAGACAGGTGGGAAGAGGGACCCAGAACCCAGAGACCCTCGGCACCGATAACCTGGCCGTCTGGAGACCCGGAGCCAAGCCCCAGTTCCTTTAACCTCCGGGGTGTGAGCTGCCTGCAGAATGGTGGGCAGGGGTCTGAGCATCCTTCCAACACGTGGCAGGGGTGCCATGGAGGCCGGCTTCTCCTCCATGGCCAGCCCTTCGGCTGGAGGAACAGGTCATGAGCCCCAAAACTTAAGTGACCCCGTTCACAGGGTTCTGGCCATTCTGCCCTTGGCTCTGGAGCTCCATTCCTCCACTGGGTCGGTCTTCTCTGGGGGTCTCCTGGAGGGTTAGGGATAAGGGACGCCTTGGGAGCTGCCTGACTTTGCTGGTCATTTGCTTTTGTTCTGGCACTAGTGGTAAAGAACCCACCTGCCAATGCAGGAGATGTAAGAGACATGGGTTCGATCCCTGGTTGGGAAGATCCCCTGGAGAAGGGCATGGCAACCCACTCCAGTTTTCTTCCCTGGAGAACCCCATGGAGAGAGGAGTCTGGTGGGCTATAATCCATGGGGTCGCACAGAGTCAGACACGACTGAAACGACAGACACACACACATGTTGCTTTTGGCACATATGTGTTCTCCACTTGCATTACATTTTTTAACAAGAAGGATACCTTCTCCAGACTCTGTCCTCCCTCCAAGCCTGGGATTTCTGGTCAGTGACGGCCTTGGAGCATTATTTGGGGGCAGACAGGCCTCCTCAGCCACCCTCTATGGGATTTCCACCTTGGTCCCCAGGTCTCTAGGGACAGAGGTTCCAGATGTCCCCTCCACAGCCTGTCCTACTGATGACTCTGAGCAGTTCAGTCTCACAGACTGCTGGGCCCCTGGGGAGACAGCCTCGTGGACTCTTGGCCTGGGACTCAGCCCCCACCTGGCAAACAGCTGTGGCCCTGCCTGGAATGCATGAGGCAGGGGAGGGATTCATCAGATTCCTGAGAAAGCCCATCACAGCTGGCTGTTTCCTAGGTGGGGTGTACAGATATAAAGGGCACCCTTGCTCTCCTCACCTGCCCCCACTGGCCGATGCCCTCGATCTCTCCAAATGCATCCTCCCAGACCCACATGCTTCCTGAGAGCCTCAGCCAGGCCCCCTCTCTGGGCCACCAACAAATCTGCTCTGAAGGGAAGGCCCTGGACTAGGGCCACAGTCCAGCACAATCCCTGAGGCTTGGTGTAAACTCAGAGCCCTGAGATTCACCAGCCTGGGCAGGGTGGGGCCGGTGAATCTGCATTTCACCACACTGGGTGGCTCTGAGGATCACAAACCCCGAGAGGCTGGGGCAGCGCTGAACAAATACACTTCTGACACTTCCTTGATGGGCTCCTGACTCGGGAGAAACAGGCTGACCAGGTGGCCAGCAAGAGGCGGGGTGGGCTTTGGGAAGCCAGAGAGGCAGGGAAGGACCAGGCGCATTCTGGGCCCCTGTGAATGTTGGGGGCAGGGGCTTACTTGCTCCTTGGCAAGTGGGATCTCAGCTTCTTCCTTCCACCTTAAAACCCAGCCCGGTGAGCACCGGGAAGGCTGCCAAGATAGGGTGGAGGTGGTCTGGGCCTTCACTCGGAAAACAGCCAACAGCAGTGGCAGGAGTCCCCCCAAGGTTCATTTTTAATTGGATTTAATTATTTTCCATTTAATTGCATTTTTTAAAGCTCTCCCTGGTGGTTTCTGGATCTGAGGATATTTCCTCTCTGGGCTGGATGCGTGGCTCATGTGGGAGTGAAGAGACAGAATCGGGTCTCCCTCAGGACCTGGGAAGACCCCATGGGCCAGGAGCAGAGAGAGTTGGAAACACAGTAGGAGACCAGAGCCAGGAGCTGTCCTGCATCCCTCCCTCAGCCAGATGGGTGGATGTCAGCCTTCCCTAAGGCCCCTTACTCTCCCTCCATGGCTCTCCCCAACCTCACTACCCCTCCCACATTAGACTTCCCCCATTGCTCACCTGGCCAGCTCCTAACTGACCACCTTCCCAAATCCACCTCCATCCGCAGCTCCAGCTCACAGAGCCCCTCCAGGTTCCCTTGACCTGTCCTTTCACACCTCTGCACTTCTGCAGGTGTGCGCCTCTCCCCTCTCCCTTCCTGCAACATCCCAGAGCCAGATACTCAGCAAACACCTGTGAGCACTTAGCATACACAGTCCTCGGCACAGAGATACCTGATGATGAAATGTGCCTGCAAAGGATGTGTGGAAACTCCCATGAAGTGGTGCATCTCCCCCACCCTCAGGCCTGGGTGGGCCTCTAATTTGCTTTAGCCAATAGATCGTAGCAAAAGTGATGTTATGTGAGTTTGGAGCCTGGGCCCTAAGAGGTCACACGGCCTCCACTTCACCCTCTTGGAATGCCACCGTGAGCCCACGTGGGAGAAGGCTGGGCAGCGCATGGGGGCTGAGACCCTGGATAGCTGACTCCACCTGCCAGCGTGTAAGCAATACTGTCATGGCCTGTCAAGCCCAGAGATCCTTTACCTGAAGTGATTGCAGCATAAACCCAGGCAGAAGCCACCAACCCACAGTCACAAGAAACAATCAGTTGCCGTTGTCGGAAGCCACTTAGATGAGGGGTGCTTTTGCTACACAGGAAGATTCTGATAGTGACTTCCCTGGTGGTTCAATGGTTGAGAGTCTGTCTTGCAAAGCAGGAGACGTGGGTTTGACCCCTGGCCAGGGAACTAAGATCCCGCATGCAGGGGAGCAAATAAGCCCACACGCCACAACTAGAGGGCATGCACTGCAACAAAAGATCCTGCATGATGCAATGAAGTCCTCACATCCACAACTAAGACCCAACAGCCAAATAAATAATTTTTAAAATAAAGAATCAGCTGATACACAACACAAGCAGACCTGACTCCCCAGACATGGCCTGATCCCCCATCTCCCCCAGCAGGGCCAGCCTCGCTGTCCTCTTGGGGCCCCACAGAGCTTCATGCACATGCTGACGTGGGAGATCTGATTCTGAGGTCCTCGTTAGCAGCTTCTGTCACCCGCTAGGGTGGAGTTCTAGTTGCCTGGCCAACCAGCATCAAAGGCTGAACTGACCCTACCCTGCCCCCTGCTGCTCCCCGGCCCCACACTCAGTAGCCCAAGCAGCTGCCCACTCTGCAGTCCTGTGGTGCCTGCCAGTGTCCAGCCCCTGCTGTGCTGGTTCTGCCTGTGGAACGTTCTTCATCAATTTCTCCACCCCACAGACTCCTCCTCCAAGACCCACGCTTCCTCACCTCCTCTTAGGAGAGCTCCTAGATCTCTGGACACCGCATGTCCTGCAGCTTCACAGCCCTCTCTAGAGGCTCTTCCAGGCTGAGCTGCTGAGTTCATGCTTATCTGGCTGAGTCGCTACTCCCTTGACTGCAGTCCCTGGAGGAGACATGGGCTGAGCACCACCCTCCCTGCAAACAGAGGCACAGACGGAGTTGTTTAAATAATGGGATGGGGACTTCTCTGGTGGTTCAGTGATAAAGAATCCACCTGCCTATGCAGGAGACAAAGGTTCAATCCCTGGTCCAGGAAGATTCCACATGCCACAGGGCAACTAAACCTGTGTGCCACAACTACTGAGCCCGAGCTCACAACTAGAGAAAGCCCACATGCAGCAAGGAAGACCCAGCACAACCAAAAATAAAAGAAGAAAATGTTTTATAAAATAATAATAATGGGATGAGCTCAGATTCATGCAAACAGAGGTGCCTACATCTCCCTCCTTGCAGCCCCCAGGGTGTGTGCACCCCTGCCTGGAGCCCCAACTTAGATTGGGAGATTGATGGTTGGTACCTGGTATTGTCATTGCTCTGCTTCCCAACAGCTGGCACAGCAGCTCACATGGTCCAGCCGGGTGAATGTGGGTGGGTGAGTGAGTGGGTGGGTTGGTGGGTGGGTGAAAGGCTGGATGGGTGGGTATGAGGGTAGATGGATGGCTGGAGATCCATGAGAACAAAGTAGAGGCTTGGCTTCCCACAAGATGTGTTGCTGCAGAGATGGCATCCTCTGACTGACCCTCTCTGTCTGTCTGCCACTGTCTGTGTCTTTCTTCCTCTTCTCTCTCTCCTTACTCTGCTAACTCACTTTTCCTGACACTTTCTTGCCCCTCACCTGGCACAGACTGCATTGGGGAGGTTGGACAGGGTGCCTGGATCTTGAGGTGGAGGAAGCAACTTTTCACACAAGACCTTGGTTCAGGACCATGGACAGAGCAGCACTTCCAGAAGGACCAGTGCAGGCTCATCCGGGGGAGTTTGGGGCTGTGGCCACAATACCAAAAGCTGTGGCTCCATTCGTGCTTGGGTGTGCAGTGTGCACCACCTGTGTCAACTCTTTTAATCTCCACAACTGCCTGTGAGGGCAGCCTTGTCATGTCCACTTTACAGATAAGGAATCTCAGATTCAGAGCAGGAAGTGATTTGCCCTGAGTCTCACAGCTTGAAAGAAGAGGAGTCAGACCCAGACATAGGACCCACAATTTCATGCATTCTCCTTGCAAGGCTGGTGGGATGCCGACTACACCTGAGAACACTGAGGTTACTTGTGCATTGGAGCCAGAAAGAGGAGCTACAGAAGAGGTCAGATCACCATTGACAGCCACAACCCCCAGAAGCAGCCCACAGCTTGGCCTGGGTGCAAGAGTCAGAGCTGGTGACAGGGAGTCAGGGAGAGCCAGGTGCATCAGCCAAGGCTCCCTGTGCCTCCCTGGGTACTGACTATTGAGAAAGACCTTCCTATTATAATTCTCATTTATTTATAGTTCTCATCAGTGATTATTAATGATGCTGAAATTTGCACAGAGCTTTCCAGCTGACTAGCAGCTCTGGATCTGGGTGACTTGGCATTTGCTCATGAATGAAGCCAGATGCGGAAGCAGCCTGGACTTGAGGGAAGGGAAGCAATGGCACTGGCGTTGCCATTGCTCCCTTCAGGAGGTGAAGGGCAACTCTGAGCACAGACGCTGGAGGAGGCAGTGCCTCGGCCCAGAGGATAACTGCCCTCACATGCAGGACTGATGCTTCCCAGACCTGGAGGCTCGCAAGACTAAATATACACTTTGTTGACTAGAAAAATTAGGAGTTTGGCTATTCTTGTGCCCTTGGACTTTCTAAAATATTTCCTCTCTGCATTTCGTACATTTTACTTTGGATGTGCTGGCTGCTATGACCTCAACCAGGAGGCGAGGCCTCGTCCCTTCTGCCTCTGGCACCAGAGGAGGCAGGGGGAGTGGGGATGAGCTGTGTGCAGTGACAGCAGCAGCGCCTATTTACAGATGAGGAAATGGACGCTCAGAGAGGAGAGGAGACTGATCTGGGGGCATCCCACCAGAAGCACACACCCAGCACACCTGCCTCGTCTGTCCACTGCGAAGTTGAGCTGCCCTCATGCAGGCTAACTGCTCCGCACCTCAGTTTCCTTGGCTGTGGACCGGGGTCAGTGAAGGCAGGCTATGAGCCTGGACCAGTGCACATGTGCAAAGCAGAACAGTCCAGGGTGGATGCAAGCAGTCTTGGGCATCCCCAAACTTGGGCATATCTCCCCAAAACCAGCTCTCACAGTGTTTGCTTTTTCCATGAGTGGTGTGTCCTAATTATACTTAGAATAGTGGTCTTCGCCCACAGAGGTAACCCACAGACCTCGGCTCCAGGAAACACTGCTGCTGACATGGGCAGGACCCCTCCTGGAAGGAGACTGTGCCGGGACACAGCCTCCCTCCAGGGTCCTGCTTCATTTTGGGGAAAGGTGCTCCCTCCTGTTGGTGCGCCCCCATGGAAACCTGGTTATGGTAAGACTTGATGGAAGAATCCATCCAGATTCTTCCCTGCATGGGCAGGAGAGGGCACTGAGCAGGGGCCGCAGCCCCAGATGGGCAGCCTTGGGGGAGGGGTGCAGGGCAGCTTGAGGCATCTCCTGAGGTTAGTCAGTAGGACTGGGATTCCACCAGAATCACTGATTCGGAGATGCAGTAGTACCTGGCCAGGTGCAGAGGTGCTGTGTGTGTGCTGGATATGGGTGCAGGGGTGCAGGGTGCCCAGAGGAGCTGGACAAGCTTTCTTGTTGATATTGGGAAGAACCCACCCCTCCGAGCCTTCTCAGCCTGAGGCATGTCTCCTGGCCCACCTGCATCCTCCGCCTCAGCAACCCCCGAACGGCATCAGATTCTACCTCGAGGTCTTCACACAGGGCAGTCCCTCTGCCTGGAGGTCTTTCCTCCTACTCTCCGTTTGTCCACCACTGATGCGTCCATCCACATTCCCACACCCATCTCCCTCCCAGCGTCTGAACCAGGTACCCCACTTGGCCTCCCTCCTTCTCTCAGTGAGCACCAGCGGACACTCGCTGCATGCCAGCACCGCTCTAGCTCCAGGGTCGGCAGGGTCACAGCGGCACACACACCTGTGCCTGTGACTGTGAGTGCAGTGGGGGAGGGGCACTGAGGCTCAGGGTGGTCAGGAGGGCCTCTGTGAGCGGGCCCAGTGGACATCTCGGGGAGGCAGGTGCACGAGCAGAAACCCTGAGCTCAGTGAGCCCAGCATGCTGAGGACCGGGAAGGAGCCAGGCCTCTGGAGCCCCGGCGGTATGAGCACAAGCCTAGCCGGGTGTCCTCCCAGCTCCTGTCACGCCCAAGTGCCCCTTTCCCGTCATTGTCATCATGTTGCCTGTGTTCCTCTGCTGGCCTGGGTCCCTGCCGGCTGCTGACAGCTTGGGAGGAAAGGGTGGCTCCAGCACACAAAAGACCAGGAGGTGCGGAGCCCTGCCACCGGCTCGCTCTGCGGAACCAACAGGAGTCATTTCCTTCCGGAATCACTGCAGCCCCCCAAGGCTGGGGCAGGTGGGGGGCTACCCTTGCCTGCTCCCTGAAGGTGTGCAGGCGCAGGGACCCCCTTCCCCGCCCCTCTTGGTCCCTCCCCTGCAGCTGAAAACTTCACTTCCCAGTGAACTGCTGTCTCAGAGGCGACACGAAGGAGGGTGGGAGGAGGGACGAGATGGACTCAGGCACTCTCCACCGAGTCTAAACGCCTGTGAGCGGATTAATAGGGGCTTGGCGGCAGGCAGCCGTCTCTGCTCTATCTGAGCGCCAGCGGCCGCGTGTGAATACTGATGGCCGGGCAGGATTGAGCCAGGCAGCACCACGGCTTTATCTCATGGGCACAGGCGGCGGGCCCTTATCAGGCCAGCCCGGCTGTGCAGCTGCGTCTTCAAGGGCCCGCGCCGCCCGCCGCCTGCTTTGTAATCAGAAGAGAAGAAGTTGCTGCCTTGATATTTCCATTTTTATCTCTTTTATTTACTTCATTTTAATGTCTTTCAGGGAATATTTTCTCTGCAACGAGGCAGGGCTGTCGGTGGCTGACATCTTTTTGCTGCCCGTTGGCTGAGTGGGGAGGAGGGCTGAGGATGGGGTGAGGGGCTCCTGACCCCCCACTCTCCACCTGTGCACCCCCATCCTCTCTCCCACCTTCTCCTCCTGCCATGGGATCCTTCCCCAGTGATCTGCACCCTCCAGATCCAAGTCCTCATGCTTCATGCAGCCCAGCTTGATGAGGGGTTCCTGATGAAGAACTCCACCCACAGCCCCTGGGGACCCTGGGCTTTGGTGGGGGTGCCATCCGAGACACGGTCGTCACAGTTGGGGAGCTGGCAGTTCAAGCCTCCCTCCCTTCACGTCCCCACTGATCTGGAGGGACATTGTCTCCCTCTCCCAGACAAGGAAGCAGAGGTTCCGAGAGGTTATCACTGGCTGTCACCTGGCTCCATGCTGGCGACGCGTGACAGAGACAGGAAGTGCAAAGCCAGAGCCAGAGCATCTGAGCGGCACAGGAAGGCACAGAGGATGCCCACTTGCGGCCTCCCTGTATCCGTGGCACATGCGATCACACCCCTGTCACAACAACTCACCAAGACGGCGCGTGGAACAGCTCGCGGAAATGGCTGGCAGCGGGAGGGCAGAGGGGCTGAGCTCCCTCCAGTCCCTGCTTTAGTCTCACAGATGCCTCTGTCTGTGTTGAAGCATCTCCCAAAAAGGCATGTCCATATCCGAAGCCTGGGAACGTGACACGTCTGGATCAAGGGCCTTTGCAGGTGGACTGAGTGAAGACTCTCAGGATGAGACCAGCCTGGGCTGAGGGGGTTCTGCACCCAAAGACTGAAATCTTTACAAGACAGATTCAGACACACAGGTGGCAACCACGTGGGGACAGACTGAGATGGGAGGGAGGCGGCCACCAGCCAAGGATGCCTGGAGCCTCAGGAACCAGAAGAGGCAGGAGGGACTTTCCCCAGAACCAACAGAGAGAGAGGTGGACCTGAGCTTCAGACTCTGGCCCCCAGAATGGGGAGGAAGTAGATCTCTGTTGTCTCAGGCCCCTCTCTCTGCCCCCCCGCCGAACACACACACCATCCCCACCTGGATGAGAGCCCCTTGGGGCATCAAGGCATCAGGGCCCCCTCCCTCCCTCCAGGACACACACCGTCTTCACCTGGACAAGAGCCCCTCGGGGCATGAGGCCTTCAGACACCCCACCCCCCAGGACAAACACACTGTCCCCACCTGGACAAGAGCTCCTCGGGGCATGAGGGCAGCGACCTCTCTCCCAGTCCTCAGGAGTTGGCTCCTACGGATGTTTATAAAGAAACCTGAGAGCTCCGGGACTGCCCTGGTGGTCCAATGGCTAAGACTCCATGCTGTCAATGCAGGAGGCCTCGGGTTCAATCCCTGGTCGGGGAACTAGATCCCACATACTACAACTAAAGATCCTGCACATTACAACAGAGATTGATAATCTGTGTGCCACAGCTAAGACCTAGCACAGAAAAAGACATAAAACAAATAAAAATGAATATTAAAAAGGAACTCAACAGCTCCATAATAAAAATACAAACAACCCAACAAAATGTGGCCCTGATACTTAGACACGTCAATAAAAGAAGACACACAAAAATGGCCAATAAGCACACGAAAAGATGCTCAACACCACTGGTCACCAGAGAAAGTATCCAGCGGACTCACAGGCCATCACTGCTCACCTACTAGAAAGACTAAAATTTTTTAAAAACCAAGACACAGATGCCCTCAGCAGCTCCATTCATCCACAGTAGTGACCATGCCGAGTGTAGGTGGTGGACAGTCGTGATGTGGTGTGTCTACACTCGGGGCATTGCTGGTTACTCCACAGCCCCACCAACAGCTGATATTTTCAGTTTTTTGAGTGTGAACTGACAGGTAAACTGTTTCTCCAATGAGGATATATTTCCATCATGTTGCCCCTCCTTAAAATCAACACCCCCCACCCCCAATTCAATCACTGCCCTCCTCCTATTGTTACAACATTGGTTTGGCTGCTTGTGGAACTTTGTCTAAATAGAGCATGCTCTTTGTACCTGCCTTCTCGGGCTCTTACCAGTTCAGGGACACACTGTGTGTGTGTGTGTGTGTGTGTGTTGGGCTCCCTCTGGTTGCTGAGTGATGCCCCAAGTGTACATACTGAGGGGTAATCCCATCAGAGGAAGGCCAGGGAGGGGATCATCAGAGTTGCACCACCTGCCACACCCCAGGACTCCAGGCTGGACCTGGGTGGCCAGGAGAGAGGGGATCAGACAAGCGAAGCCAAGGGGTGAGGAGCCTTGGGCTGGGGACAGTGATGGTCACAGCACCTCTTGCCCTGGGCGTTCATTGTGTTTTAACTACCCAGACCCTTGCCCGGGCCCTTGGGGTGGGCGCTGCCAGGTGAAGGAGCAGGAAACACAGACCAGACAGGCCCTAGGACCTGTCCAAGGTGTGCAGTGAGCAGAAGGGCCAGCGTGAGGCCCAGGGCCTGCCAGTGTGGGACACACTCCACAACAGGGGCTTGGGGTGTAGAAGGCAGAGGTGAGCCGGAGCCAGCCTGGGGGCCCACACACCACGTTGCCAGCCTCCCCTGCCACTTGGGGACGCACTGGACCATGCGGGAGCCACCGGGGCCTGCCCGGCCCACTGCCAGCTGAGGGAGCTGCCAAGCCAGCCAGCTGTGTGCCAGGATGCTGATGGCGGGGCCACCGCTTCCCATCTGTCTCCACTCCCAGGTGGCACCTATTTTTAGAGCCAAGGCTTTGCAGCCGGGATGTAGGCAAGGCTTTGGAGCAGTGGAGTGGGCTCACTTTGGGGAGCCCGCCGCAGGGGAGCAGGCCAGGGCCGCCTGGCCAAAAAGCCAGCAGGCTGGTGAGGATGGGCCTCTGGGCTGGGGCTGGCTCTGGAGGAGGAGGGCCACTAGGGCTGTGCCAGGCGCCTGTGAGACTGCTGTCCCCCTCTTTCCACCAAGCACCCCGCTCTGTGCCTCCCCACCCTTGCTCCTACCTCTTTCTCTGGAGATGCTTGGCCACCTGGCCTTCCGGCAGGGCCTCTGCTGCACCCACAGCTCTGGTCTCTTTCTCTCATCTGCGGCCACTCCCTCTGCGGATCCCCTCTCCCCTCTGGTTCCAAACCTGCAGAGTAAACTCCTTCATCTCCTTCGTCTCCTTCCCCGTCGCCTGTCTCTCCTCTGAGAAGCCTACCCTCCCGCACGGTTGGCATCGTCCTATACCAGCTCCCGCCCTTCTGTCAGCAGAATCAGCCTCTCCCCACTGCCTGGCACCAATGGTTTCACCCTGGCCAGCACTGAGACCCCATGTGACCTCTGACCCTGCGCCCCCAGCCTCCCTCCTCTGCTCTGGCTAGACTGGCCTTGAACACCAAGGCCTTTGCACCTGCCATGCCCCTGCCTGGGCCCCTGTTCCCTCCCTTCCTTCGAGTCTGCTCTAAGGAGTCCCCACTAAGAGCCCCTGCACCCCCAGCCCATTCCTGGCTGAATTTCCTCAGGTGGCACACTTCAGAGATGTCCCCAGGGCCTGAAAAAACGCTGACACAGTAGGTGCTCAGTGAGGTGGGTGAGTCACCGTCACGCAGACCAAGGGGGTCACTTCCTCTTAATTTCCCACAAGGCAGGTCTGCTGAGATGAGCTCCCGGTTTCTGCAAAGAAGTCTTTGCTTTTTCTTCACCTTGAAGGATAATTCGCTGATTTCTAGGTGCGGGTCTTCTTGTTTTAACTCCTGAAACGTTCTCTCCACACCCCTCTGGCTTGTTTGGAGCCTGACAAGAAATCGCTGTGATGCTCGCTCTTGCTCTTCTGTAGGTAAGGTCTCCTCTTCACTGCTTTCGAGATTTCCTCGTTGTCCTTGGCTTCCTGAGGTTGGAATAGAATGTCCCCAGACGTGGGGTTTGCCACACTGCTGTTATCCTGCTGGGTGTCCTCGGATTTCCAGGACCTCTGGTTTGGTGTCGGGCGTTAATTCTTGACAGTTCTTTGCCGTGATTACGTCACGTGGCTCTCCAGCTCTGTTCTCCCTGCCTCTTCCTCCTGGTTCAATCCTGCGTATTCTACACTTTTCGACACTGTACCACAGTTCTTGGATGTTCTGAGGTTGATTTCTCCCTTTTCCCCTCCTTTTGTTTCAGTTTAGGAATTTTCTGTCGACCTGCCTTTAAGTTGGCAGATTCTCCTTGACCACGTTGGGCTGACTAACCTGCCTGCAGAAGGGCATTTTCATCTCTGTTGCACGTTCGTTTCTCACGTTTCCTTTTTCTTCTTTCAGGAAGTTTGCATCTCTCTGCTCACATCACCCATCTGTCCTTCACGCAGTCTGCCTTTCCCATTAGATCCCTTAATGTATTAATCACTGTTGTTTTAAACTTCCTGTGATGACCGCTGTCTCTGCTTCACATTGCACCCCTCCTGTGTCCAGTTTTCACAGGGGTGATGGGCAGCCTCGCCAGGAAGAGCCTGGCAACCGCGGGCCCAGTCCCCCAGGAAGACTCGTGGTGAGGGATCCAGAGTGAGTGGTGTCCTGTGACGGACACAGTCTTCACTTCTCTTAAAATTTCCCTCGAAAACACAACCAACTGCAACTCAATCAGGGAAGATTTTCTGTAAGAAGCAAGTGGACTCAGCAACTCACGGGACAGAAGCTCTGTGCGTCCTCAAAGCCCATCCTCAGCGGTGACACACTCGTCCTCCTGGGGGGACGTTCCTGTTGACACTGCCACAGCATGGAGTGTGTGAGGGTAGGTGACAAAGCCGGGTGTCAGTCCCAGCTCTGAGACCAAGCTAAATGGGTCCTGGGCAGCTGCCTCCACTGTCTGGGCCTCAGTCTCCTCACTGTTAACTGGGCACAACCATGACAGTGCCGCCCACAGGCCCTGAAGATGCACAAACACTCGGAGGCTTTCGAGGGGAGATTTCTCTTATAATCATGAGAGAGAGTTGGCTGAGGAATGATGGCCTGCCTGAGTGACGAGGAATAGCAGGTACTGTAGGGGGCTGGGAGGGGGAGAGAGACAGAAACAGAGAGGGAGAGAGACAGAGTGAGAGAGACAGAGAGAGAGAGGGAGAGACAGAGACAGAGGAAGAGAGAGAGACAGAGAGAGAGAGGGAGAGAGACAGAGAGAGAGGAAGAGAGAGAGAGGGAGAGACAGAGGGGGAGAGAGAGAGAGACAGAGAGAGAGCGAGAGACAGAGAGAGAGGGAGAGACAGAGACAGAGGGAGAGAGAGAGAGAGGGAGAGACAGAGAGACAGAGACAGAGGAAGAGAGAGACAGAGAGAGGGAGAGACATAGAGAGAGCGAGAGACAAAGAGAGAGAGACAGAGAGAGGGAGAGACAGAGACAGAGGGAGAGAGACAGAGAGACAGAGAGGGAGAGATACAGAGAGAGAGGGAGAGACACAGAGAGAGAGATACAGAGAGAGAGGGAGAGACAGAGAGAGAGAGACAGAGGGAGAGTGAGAGACAGAGAGAGAGACAGAGAGAGAGAGGAAGAGACAGGGACAGAGGAAGAGAGAGAGAGGGAGAGACAGAGAGACAGAGACAGAGGGAGAGAGAGACATAGAGAGGGAGAGACAGAGGGAGAGGGAGAGACAGAGACAGAGGGAGAGAGAGAGGGAGAGACAGAGAGAAAGAGACAGAGGGAGAGAGAGACAGAGAGAGGGACAGACAGAGGGAGAGAGCGAGAGACAGAGAGAGAGAGACAGAGAGACAGAGACAGAGGGAGAGAGAGGGAGAGAGACAGAGAGAGAGGGAGATACAGAGGGGGAGAGAGAGACAGACAGAGAGACAGAGACAGAGGGGGAGAGAGAGAGAGAGGGGGAGAGACAGAGAGACAGAGACAGAGAGAAAGGGAGAGACAGAGAGAAAGAGACAGAGAGAGACAGAGACAGAGAGAGGGAGAGAGACAGAGAGAGGGAGAGAGACAGAGAGAGAGGGACAGAGACAGAGAGAGAGGGACAGAGAGAGACAGAGAGAGAGCGAGAGACAGAGAGAAAGAGACAGACAGAGGGAGAGACAGAGACAGAGGAAGAGAGAGAGAGGGAGAGACAGAGAGAAAGAGACAGAGGGAGAGAGGGAGAGACAGAGACAGAGGGAGAAAGAGAGACAGAGACAGAGGGAGAGAAAGGGAGAGACAGAGAGAGAGGGAGAGACAGAGAGACAGAGACAGAAGGAGAGAGAGAGGAAGTGAGAGAGGGCGGGAGGGCTGGGCCACAGCTCACAGGGACTCCAGTCCCCTCCTGCTTGTGGACAGGGGTCTCAACACCCCTGTGAGGCTTTCAGAGAGACTCAGAGGTAGGGAGGCCAGCCTGCCCTCCCAGTTCTTGATCAAGGGCATAAACTCAGGCTGGAGGTCTGTCCCGCAGCAGCCTGTCCACCTCTCTGCTGACTGTGGAGCCTCCTGGGCAGCCTCGGCTAGTCAGGGGAACCTGACTGACACCCTCTCAAATCCTGCCTGCCTGAGCTCCATCTCAGACCCCAGAAGGCCTTGGAAATCAGTCCTTAAACTGAGTGCAAGCAGCCCCAGTAATAGAGAGAAAATTCATCCCCACACGGCCCAGGTGGATCCCACAGGAGGCTGGGCCGCTGGCCCTTCCCACGCTCACAACGGAGAAGAATCATGGTGGCTTGGGGCTGGAGTCTGCCAGGCATGGGCACTGCTGTTGGGGACCGTGTGTGCTGGGCAGCCCGGATGAGCAGCCTGTATGGGGCACCAGTGGGGTGGAAGCAATCAGAGCTCCGCTGACTCAGGCTCAGAGCCCGTATTACTGGCCCAGTGGAGTGTGACCAGCTCCTCCAGGGTCTGTCCAAGCCACCCGAGTGAGACTCACAGGAAAGTTGCAAGCAGGAAGCCACGGCAGGGGGTGGGGACAGGGGCCTCAGGGTGCCCGAGGTGCAGCCCCACCACCCAAGAGCCCAAGCCCCTCACCCCTCAAGATCCTGCTGTATCCCCACACCGTTGACTCTGGGAAGTCGGGTTGGTCTGCGGGAAATTCAGGGAACTTGACAACTCTGGGCTGAACTGAGTCCTCCTGGCACCTGTGAAACAGGGTCCCTGCAGGTGCAGTCAGTTAACCTGAGGTCCTCACAGTGGGTCCTCACCCAGTCTGACTGGTGTCCTTATAAAGAAGGGGAAATCTGGACACAGAGGCAGACATGCACACAGTGAGCTGTAGAACATCAGAGGTGCCAGCAAATGCATGTAACACACAGGAGCAAGTAAGCATTGGGCAGCATACAAACTGTATTCTCACAATAGATCATACTCAAAAAGGCTTGAAAACCAGGACTTCTCTGGTGGCCCAGTGGTTAAGTCTCCATGCTCCCAATGCAGAGGGTCCAGGAAGTCAGGGCACTAAGATCTCTGTGATACTTACCAAAAAAAAAGAAAAAAAGGCTTTAAAGACACAGATCTGGGCAATTCTCAGTAAAACACCAGGACCATTGTTCTGATTCCCATTTGACAGGTGAGGAAACCTAGACTTCTGAGGGGTTGGGGACAGATGGAGCTCCCGGGTCCCTGGGTGGGGAGTCCTTGCTCTGGGTCCCTCCAAGGGAAGTGAGTGACCAGCTGTGAAGGCAGGGCCTCTGGCTTGCAGCTCTGATGTCTGGTCCCCTGCTCAGCGAGGCAGGGTTGGCCTGTGTCCCACATCTCGGCCATCTGGGGACCAGAGGGTGTGGATGTCTGGAGCTTTGAGGAGGCACTGAGTTTGAACTCCAGCTCTGTTGTCTCTGGCCTAGGAGATCATGGCCCTCAGGGACAGAGGAAAGAGCCTTAAAAGATGGCCCTCCTGCCGGCCCACAGCGGAGGGATGGTGGACAGCAGATGGCCTGCCACGCTCTCCCCTGCCTAGACCTAGGTCTCCTGCCTGTCCAGTGGGGGACAGATGCCCAGGACTTGGCCTCAACGGCCCATCTCTCTGGGCAGGCCCTGGCTCTGACCAGCCATTCAGACCCCTGGGCCTGGGGCTGCCGCTCACCTGGCTGTCGCATAGCAGGTGTGGACCACAGGGGCACTCGGGATGGGGGCACCACCTCTCATTCCTCAGCTTTCTCCCTGGGCAGTCTTGTTGCTTCTTCCTCTGGCTACATTCCGACTCCAGCACCTTCTCCACCTCTGACACCTCTGCCTCCTGGTCAAGCCCCGTCCTCCAACTTCTGAATCATAGCCTTCTTGCTGGTCCCCCCCGTGTCTGCCACTGTCTTGGGGAGAAGACCTGTGCCTTTCCTGTTCTCGTCCCCTCTTGTGATAAGACCAGTAGAGATGTTCACAATGTGAGGCAGACAGTCTTGATGTGAGTCTCAAAGCAAGACAGAAGCAGTCATACTCATCTGTCTCAGTCCTGTCTGAGCAAAGACCTGCGGGAGGTGGGGAGCGGGCACACAGCCCCCTGGGGAGAGCTCCGGGGAGAGGCCCTGCAGGTGCATACGCCCTGAGGTAGCCTGCCTGGCGCTTGGCTGCGGCCACCACCTCTCGGAGGAGCCCTGGGCCTGTCCCTGCTTTAACCCCGCAGTCGGGCTTGCAGGGGCTCAGGGCAAAGGGGCCCAGCTGCACCTGGGGGTCCCTGCTCCCGCTGGTGGGTGAGGCTCTTTGTGGGTTCTGCCCTGGGATGCTCCTCCTGCTCGGTGGGGAGAGCCAGCCCCTTCTGGGAGGGGTTGTTTTGGGCACAGGTTCCTGGGCCCGGGAGGGGCAGCGGAAGGGGGGAACAGGCAGCAGGTGCCACTTCTAACAGCCTTGATGGGCTGCCAGTCGCCTCTGAAATCCAGAGCACATCTGCGCTCATCAGTTGGCCAACAGATGGGTCCCGGTTTAATATTTTTGGATTCGGTTACACTGAGGGGCTGATGTGAACCATACAGAGTGCAGGTGTGCGAGCAAAACATCGTCCTGCAGCAGGCAGGGTGGGAGGAGATTGTCCCAGGGGCGGGGGACAGGGACTGGCTCCAGGCAAGACCCCAGAGCCTGGCTGGAGAGGCTCCAGGTGCCCGTGGGCAAGGAGCCTCATTCTGCACCTTGGGTTTGGTCGCAGATTTTGTTATAAGCTTCTTGCAAACCGCAGGATGCAGTAATTCCCCTGTCCATCCTGGGAGTGAGAGCGGGTGGTCAGCAGGCAGAGAGGGGCCAGGCAGGGCCAGATGGCAGTGTAGTGGCTCATGTTCCCACCAGCAACTGCTTTTGTTACTTAATCATGTCACAGGCAGGAAAGCACCCACCCCCCATGCTGAGTATCTCTGGGGCCACCTTTGCGGCTGGCCCCGGGGGAAGTTCCCAGGGACCCAGATAAGTCTGCCGGATGCAGCCTTGGACTTGGAGCTCCAACCGGGACCCTGCAGACAGTGACCCCATGGCGATGTGATTGTTGCCATGGAGAGACAGTGCTGTCCCGGGTCCTGGGGGACCCTGCAGGAAGATGTCCATCCCGTGGCTGAAGTCCTGAGCCAGGTAGCAGCCACCCACCTGCCCCGCCCGAGCTCTTCCTGCAGAGAACAGCTTGCTTCCTCTGACAACACCTGTTCTCTCGGCTGACCCTGGGGAAACTGAGGCCCAGGGCAGCCAGGGAGCCTGCCCAAACAACAGCTGAGCAGGCCGGGGCTGCAGACCCTGTGGGCTGAGAGCAAAGCTGTGTGCTTCATTGGCTTGTGGTGTTGTGTCCCTCTCAGGCCTGATGGTCTTACAAGAACCAGCTCACTCTGTGCAGATTCCCTTGTCCATAGGCATCAGTCACCTGCCTCCCGGGGCCCCCGAGACTGCAGCTGGGTGTGAGGTCCTCAAGGGGTGGTGCTCAGAGAGGACTCCCTGTCCTTGGGCTCTGTCCAGCTGGGAAGGAAGACTGATATGTGGTACACACATATATACACACAGACATAACGAGAACGAGTGCACGCAGGCCTCCCAGACCTGGTACAGGGGAGGCTGCGGTTGACATGTTCCTTCCTTCATTCATTCAGCGAGCACTTATCGATCACATACTGTATGCCAGACCCAGTTCCAGGGGCATGGGACATCAGTGAAGAGACAGATGCTTGCCCTCCATAGACACAACGTCCCTATGTGGTACGTGAATTAATAGCTAAAGGAATCAGAGGACTCTTCATTTGAAAAGGAAAAATTGAGATTTTCAGGGCAAATAATAAAAGCTAATCTCTTTGGGGCTCTTAGTAGGTGGCAGGCAATAGGAGGAAGGCATCCTTCTGTTGGTCTGAGGGTCCTCATTGTACTGAGAAGGAGCAGGGTCTCCCGAGGATGCCCAGCGGCAGGCAGTGTCCAGCTGGGCAGAGGGAAACACCCCTGGGCATCAGTCAGGGGTGTGCCTCCTCTGGCCCCTTGGCCAGGACAAGAAGAACATGTCTGCTCTGCAGCTGTGAGTTTGCTCCTCGGCCCCTGGAAACAAGAAGCAACTCACATTTTGTCTACATCCCAGCGGAGCTGTCCTGAGCCACTTGCCAGGACAGGGCCCTCGTCAGTTCAGCTGTGTTGTTCACGCCCAGGTCCAGAGAAGGGACCATGCACTGTTGTTGAGGCACCCCTCTACACACCTTTGGCCCCACACAGGCCTGAGTGCTGAGCACCAGCAGGGCCAGCCCTCCTCCCTGCCCTCCTAAACCCACCTCTGTCCCACCCTCGGGGAAGCTCCTCCTCTCTACCCGGTCCTCCGGTCCTGCAAGTCCTGCCTCCTCTGGCCCCTGGCTGCTTTCCCCTCCCTCTCAAGTGCACATGGCCAGATCTTCCCCTCCCAAAGGCAGGGACCTCATGGGATGCTCTCAGCCTCCTTTGCATCTAGGCACAGCCACAGTTTAACCAATAAGCTGGAAGGGAGAACTCTGAAAATTTCTGAAAAAGATTTTTCTCCCTGGCTCCTTTTCTTCTTTGAATGCAGTGTTCACAAGTTGTGATGGTTGGAGCCACAACCACCATTGTAGAACCACGAGGCAGCAAGCCAGAAGCCAACAAGCCAACACTCAGGATGGCAAAGCATGAGGACTGGGAGAGCCGGGGTCCCTGATGATGACATCAACTCACTGCACCTAATCCAGCATCACTTTCTCCAAGTTTCCAGAGAACTAGTGAGTGCGTCTGTTAAACCTCTGTTAGCTGGGCCTCCTGTTACTTGAAGCTGAAAGCATCCCCAGGAAATGCAAAGCATAGTAACTGAATTCCCAGGCTCGACCTGGGCCACTGCCAGCCCTGCTTGGAGGCCAGTGGAGAAGACATAGAACCTGGAGATGAGGCCAGGACAGCCCCGCCACTCACTGCCTGGTGACCTTGGGCCAATACTGAAACCACCCCCACCGGGCTCGCCCATTTTTTAAAAAATTATTTTTGGCTGTGCTGGGTCTTCATTGATCCATGAGGGCTTTAGCTGTGGCGAGTGGGGGCTACTCTCTAGCTGTGGTGCACAAGCTTCTCATTCTGGTGGCTTCTCTCGTTGCAGAGCACAAGTCCTAGGTACATGGGCTTCAGCAGTTGTGGTGCTCAGGCCAGTAGCTGTGGCACACGAGCTTAACTGCCTCGTGTCATGTGGAATCTTCCTGGACCAGGGATTGAATCTTTGTCCCCTGCACTGGCAGGCGGATTCTTAACCACTGGACCACCAGGGAAGTCCTGCTTCCCCATTTGAAACTGGAGGGGGGCCAGCACCCACCCCCTGACCCCAAGCCCCCTCCAGTGTACCCCTGCCTGGAACCACTGCCCTGAGCCTTCTCCAAGGGCTTTGCCAGCTTGAATCAGCCATGACCCCACAACTGTAGCAGAAGAGAGCTGAGCTGGCCATGGGGAGGCAGGTGGTGGCCCCTCTAGGGGAGTGGACTTCCTAAAGACTGCCCAGAGCCATCCTGGAGACAAGCACTAGGCGGCTTAATCAGGGTTGAGAAGGGAGGGGGAGCCAGGGATGAGTCATGAGTGGACACCCCCACCCCCAGTCCAGGCTGAATCCTGGGAGCTCCCTGACTCCCAGGCTGCCCTCGAGCTTTGCTGGAGGAGTCTGCTCTGGTGGTGGGGAGGAGTGTGAATCCCGGGGTCCTCCCTGCAGCCAAGGAGGCAGCCAAGCCCGCCTGCTCCCACGACAGGCCATCTGGTTTACCCACAAGGCTACACCTGGCCGTTCCCCTGTACTAGGTCAGATCCATGAACGAGGAAAGGTAACCAGGCTGCTGCCCCATCTCACCCTCAGGCCCCCACTGGACAGATGGGGAAAGTGAGGCTGGGGAGGCTCAGATGCCCCGGAGCCAGGTGGAGCCTCCCTCCCCACCGAGTGAGGGAGGGGGGCAGCTGAAGAGGCGCCAGATGGCCCGGATTCCCGGCTTCTGCAGAGACGCCGGGAACAAGACCTCATCTCTCAGCTACTCTCGAAGCTGAAAATATTTACATCCAAATACGTCCCAATGCGTCATATTTTTGCCTCAAGCCAGTCTGGGAGTCTGTCCCCACCACCTGGGAGGCTGTGAGGCCTGCTAAGGAAGGGTCTTGCCTTTCAGGGGAGCTGATGAGTCTTACCAGAGGCCGGCATTAAGGAACAGGGGCCTGGGAGGGGACCCAGAAAGGACCTCAGGGTTCTGAAAAGATGACCTGCCAAGTGCCTTGGCCTCAGGGTCTTTAGAAGCAGCTGGCTCTGCTCGAGAGCACTCCCCACAGAAAAGGTGGGAAGAGTCCATGTGGGTTCGAGGGTCTGCAAAGCTCTTGACTTCCTCCCAGGAGACTTGCCATTCTCGAGACTTCCCTCCCACGAGATTTCCCTCCTGCGAGACAGCCCTTCCCTGAGATTTGTCAACCTCAAGACTTCGTACCCTCGAAGCAAGACTGTTCTCCTCCATGCCTCGCTGCATATGACATGTTACTTTTACTGTGGTTTCTTGTTTTGCTGACCTTCCTCTTGAGGTGTCCTCAGACCTGTAAGGGTGGGACATGGCCTCATTCGCCCCAGCGCAGAGAGCAGCATCCAGCTGCAGTCGGTGCTCGGGAGGTGCGTGTGCAACACGTGGACCACCGAATGTGGGGCAAGCTCCTGCAGACCCTTGGCCTCTGGCTGCAGGGATGACCAATGAGACGGCCTCGCCTTCTGGGCTGTGCAGAAGACTGAGAGTGGCAGAACGCTGTCTCCTCTGAGTGCTGGAGGCAGGGAGGCCAGAATCAAAGTGTCCACAGGCTGCGCTCCACCTAAAGGCTCCAAGAGGCTTCTGGGCCACACTGTGTCCCCCCACATATTGGTAGGTTGAAGCCCTGAGCCCCAATGATTCAGAATGTGACTGTATTTGAAGATGAGGCTGCTGGGATGGTCCTGATCCAGTCTGACCAGTGTTGTTTTAAGAAGAGGGGACTTGGATGCACAGAGAGACGTGGGGCCTGCAGACACACAAACATGCACCTGGATGGTTACAGCAGCTTTATTCAGTCCCCAAAACTTGGAAGCAACCAAGAGGTCCTTCAAGGAGAATGGATAAAAAGTCTATGCTTCATCCAGACAGTGCAATATTACTCAACACTAAAAAGAAATGATCTGTCAAGCCGTGAAAAGGCAGGGAGGAGCCTTAAATGCAAGTTACTGAGTGAAGCAGCCAATGTGAAAAGGCTACAGACTGTGTGATTCCAACTCTAAGACACTGTGGACAAGGCAGAACTATGAGACTGTGAAAGGATCAGTGGTGGCTAGGACTTGGGGGAGGTGGGGATGAACAGGTGGAGCACAGAAGATTTCTAGGGCAGTGAAGCTGCTCTGCATGCGACTATAATGGTGCGTACAGGTCATTATCCACTTGTCCAAACCCATGGAACGTACACTACCGGGAGGGACGCTGGTGTAGACTGTGGGCTCTGGGTGATTGTGGTGCAAGTCCATCTGTTGTAATCAAAGTACCACCTGGTGGGATTGATAATGGGAGAGGCTGTGAGTGTGGAGGGACAGGTGCTTGATTTTTCTGTGAACTGAAAATGACTCTAAAAAGTAGTCTATTTTAGAGAAAAAGACCCAGCCCCACAGAGCTGGCCTTCTAGTGGAGGGACAGGCAATAAACAACATGAGTGAGAAAATCTCCTCACCCGGAGATGGTGCCAACCCCAAGGCTGGAGGGAGAGGAGAAAAGGGGGCAAAGGGAGGAAAAATGACATCTGTGCCCAGTGGAGTAAGTTTGATCCCAGAGGAGTAAGGACGCCGCTTCACTGAGGATCCCAGCCCTCCCCGCCCTACCCCTGGTCTCTGCTCCTCACCAGCCCCAACCCTACCCAACGGGGTTGAGCCTGGACAAGGTTGTTCATCTCTAGGGATGGGAAACTGAGGCTCAGAAGGGAAGACTGTCACCTCTGTGTGACCCCAACCCTCCCGGGGACCCGCCCACCTGCCTGCAGAGTGCATCCTCTGAGTCGTGGGGAGCTGCCCACGACTTTAATTCTTTCTGGATCAAACACAGCACCAGATTTGCTGCCTCATGTCTGGTGGGCTCAGAGGAAATGCAGTATGAGCTGAGTGCTGAGATGGGGGCAGACACGGCTTCTCTGTAGGCAGGCAGCTCGGGGCATGAGGCTGAGTGGTGCCCAGGACGCGGGAAACCTCAGCCCATAGTCAGAGAGAAACCAAGACCGGACAGGGCCGACCCCACCCTCCACCTGGGACTCCTCAAAGGGAAAGTGGCCTCCTCAGGGAGGGGCCTTCCCCTTTGCAGCTTGGCTGCTCAAGGGAGCAGAGTGGGCAGCTCCCCATGACTCAGAGGATGCACTCTGCAGGCAGGTGGGCGGGTCCCCAGGAGGGTTGGGGTCACGCAGAGGTGACAGTCTTCCCTTCTGAGCCTCAGTTTCCCATCCCCAGAGATGGACAACCTTGTCCAGGCTCGACCCCATTGGAAAGGATGGGGGCTGATGAGGAGCAGAGACCAGGGGTGGGGCAGGGAGGGCTGGGGTCCTTAGTGAAGCAGGTCCTTACCCAACCCGCCCGGCTTCCCCAGCCCCTCTCTGGGTCTGACTGGACCCAGCCTGGTACCAGACCCCAGACGCGTGCACTGCCTGGTGACGTGAGCAGGCTGCTGAGCCTCTGGGTGACAGTGGTGGCGAGGGTGTTTGGGTCAGGTGCGGAGCACACCGGGGAACCATCTCAGCACCAAGTCAGGGGAGCTTGGCTATCACTGCTAGCATCTTATTTCCATCCTCACACTCTGTCCTCACTGGGCTCAGCCCAAAGCCCCCGTCCTGCTTGTTGAGTAGGCAACGGTCAGGGCAAGAGGAGCGGCATGGCTTCCCCCACTCCACACCCACCTCCGGGCTCGGGAGGCCCACGCTGACCCAGCACAGGCTACCGAGCCCTGGTCCCCAAACTCAGGGGACACTACCCCATGCCTCTACCTCCCGGAACCTGAGCCTGGAGCACCCGTCTAGGGGCCAGGTCTCCAGAGGCAACCCACTCAGGTTCTTGGGCCTCGGGACCCACTTCCCCTGAACTGGTTGGACCACTGGGGTTGGAGGTTGAGGAGAGGTGGTCATTCCTTCTGTCTTCTTCATGAAGGTGGGGAGTGGAGTCCTGAGGGCAGAATTCATGCCTGGGAGGTTATAGAAGGGTGGGGGGCATCCAGAGATGGTGTGTGTGCACACACTCGGCCTTCCACCACACTCAGGTGGATCCTGGGCTGCACGCCAAGGACGCAGCCATCGCCAAGAAGGGTGAGGTCTCCACCCTGGGGCTGCTCTCCTGCTGTCCATGGAGGCTGGCTCACAGCAACCACAATCCAAGGTACTAATGCTGTGATGGGGCATCCAGGACTGTGGAGGCACAGGAGAGGCGCTTCCTGAGGGCTCTGAGGGACGTGTAGGAGTTTGCCAGGTGAGGACCCGTCTGTGGGAGGAGCTGCGAAAGGTCAGACATAACGAAGGCACTTTGGGGAGAGAAGCAGTTCCTATGAGAGAGACAGCTGTTGAGCAGAGAGGAGTAGAGCAGGGTGGTATCCAGGGTCGCCTTTGGCATCCGTCCTTGGGCCTTGGGCAGCCCCTGAAGGTTTATGAAGAGGAGTTGGTGATGACTGTGTAATTTGGGCAGATGTTTCTGCTGTGGGTGGGGGTAGGGGGCAGGAGCCAGGGGGCTGAGAGGAGGGAGGAGGTCTCTGCAGACAGTGAAAGGGGGGGACAGAGGGAGGGGGAGTAGGGGAGGGGAGCCCTCACTCCCAAAGGGCTTCCCTGGGCAGGGTCCTGAGCTGGACAAGCAGAATTCTCAGGGAATCTGACTGGAACTCTGTTCAGGATGAGCTTTCTGGCGACAGCATGCCCACAGAGACCACAGCCAGCCTCGGCAGAGCAGGATCTCCGCGGAGTGGTTTCACTGAACATGCACCGCACCCTGTGAGGTGTGCCGTGCGGTCCTCTTATTTTCTAGTTGAGGAAACTGAGGCCCAGGGAGGTTCAGTAGCCAGCCCAAGAGTATCCAGCAAAGACAGCTAACGTGACAGTGTGACCCCAGGGGTCTCTGACTCGAGGCCTCCACGTGGCAGGTTCTCCAGGGATGGAAGGCCCTGACTGAAGCACTGGAAGGGAGGGGTCTTCAACATGAGCTAGAACAGTGGTTCTTTATTGAGGGAGAGGGGTCTATGAACTTGGATAAGGAAAAGATTACAGGGACTTCCCTGGTGGTCCAGTGGTTAAGAATCCATCTTCAATGAATGGGATGTGTGTTTGATCCCTGTTCGGGAAACTAAGATTCCACCCACCTGCCGTAGATCAATTAAGCCCATGCTCTACATCAAAAGACCTTGTGTGATGCAATGAAGATCCTGCATGCTGCAGCTAAGACCTGGCACAGCCAAGTAAATAAATATTAAAAAAAAAAAAAAAGATTACACCTGTACTTCACTAACCTCTAACCAAAGTGTAGCATTTCCTTTTACCACGAACACAGGTGTGTCAGCCATTCCTGTGAGCTCAGCACAGACAGACTCAGCTGCGTTTGTCACATTTGTAGGTCAGCAGCAGTCAAGTAGCAGGAATTTCATGGGGTTCAACCTAGCGTCTTGTATTTCGGCTGCTGTGACATTTGATGTCACAGTTCTCACTCACATCTATGGTAAATAGAGAAGCATGTATATTGCTACATCAGAAAGATCTTAACAGTTTGGCATCTGTATTTGGATGAAAGGAGTTTCCTTTGTACTTCTGTGAATGTATTCGTGTTCCCAACATTGCTTTGAGTCGAGGCTCATGGGTTTCACCAGACACCAGAGGTGCCCACAGCACCAGAGGGTCGGGACACCTGCTATCAGCTCAGTGTCCTCCTGCTTGTCTGCGTGGGCTCCAGCCTCTGGCCCCAAAAGACAGAACTCCTGCTGCCAGTAAGTGTGCCAACTTCCTCCAGGAGCCCCGGAGCCCTGCCTCGTGTGAGGGATTCCCACGTATCAAACCAGGATGCAAGTGGCCCTTCCCTGTGACCCTGAGTTTGCTCTGTGACACTCTGACTGGGGAGTGGTGGGCCAGGAGTCCAGCCCTGGACTGGCTTCGCCTGTCAGTCCTGAGCGAGCACACTATGATCATCAGACAACTTCATTCCAGACCTGGAAGCAGAGGTTAGCCACCCGCCAGGCTGTGGGTTGAAGAGTGCTGGGCTGTCCTGGCTCCCCTGTAGTTCACATCTCCCCATCGGGCCTTCTCTGGGGCTGTCCTGTGTCTCATATCCCTCTTTGGGGGGCTGCTTTGTGGTTGGGAATGTCACCCCTGTGAGTCGCAGTCCCTGCTCTCTAAAGCACAGCTTACCTAAGATTTGCATAGAATTGTGTTTCCACTGGTCCATCCACCAGTCACCCATCCCTCTCTCCACCCATCCTCCTGTGAGCCATCCATGCACCACCCACCCATCTTTCCATCCACCCAACCATCCTCCTGTGATCCATTCATCTACCCATCTATACACCTATCCATCATTTATCCACCCCACCCATTCATCCATCCACCCATTAATCCATCTATCCACCTCCATCGAGTCAGTCATTCACTTAGCAATCATGGGGCTCCTACAGAACAGGAAAGGAGGCAGAAATAAGACACCCATCCTAGTGACTTCCCTGCCCCTCTCCGCCTAGTGGCCTCTCACCACTGGCCTCCACTAGCCTCCCTCCAGCACCCTGGCTGTCCTACAGAATCCTGAAAGCCTGGAGCTGTGACCACCTCAGGGCCCTTCTATCTGGAAAGCACTTGCTCTCACCTCCCCAGGGGCAGCTCTGATCCCTGAGACACAGCTTCCAAATCACCTCCCCTGATTGCCCCATGGGCCACATCTCTTAGGGGCTTATTGGTTGAATGTCTGCCTCCCGTGGGAGAAAAGGCCCCTCGCCCCCTCCCCGCCACACGGGGTGCTGGCAGCCGTGGCCTCTGGAGAGAGCGGCCCCACCCCTCCTACTGCAGCCGCTTCCTCCTGGGCGCCTTATCTCCTGGGCCTCCCAGCTCCGAAAGCCACAACCAACGTCTGCTTCCCCACAAGCCCCAACTGCCCGGCCCGGGGGGAGTGGGGAGCAGGCAAACACTCCAGAGATGGCCACCAAGAGCAGTGTGGCACCCGCTCCCCATTCGTGGACAACTTTCTTCTATTTCAACTCAACCTCTGTCAGCCCCGCTGATCAGAAAACCAGGCAGGATGAGAGGCCTCTCACGAAAGTGGAAGTGTCCCATCTGGGGTGCCCCGCAGGTGCAAGGTGCTCTGAACATCTGCCCAGAGCCAGGGTGGGGACTGCCTTCACAGGGGAGGGGCCTGCGCCTCCCTAAGACCCTTTCACTCCCCAGCTTAGAGAGGTCCCATCTGCAGCCTGGAAAATGGGGTGACCCAGGGCTCCAGTAGCAGTGGGGGTCACAGCTGCCCCACGGACCCTGATGCAGGCCGTGCCCGACATCTTCCATAGTCTCCACCCTGAGCGGCCTGGGAGCTGGGACCACGGTGATCAGGGCATCACACACACCGAGGAAACTGGGTTGGGGGGTGGGGGAGCTGGTGGCCAGTGTGACCCTGGATCCCACCCTAACCTGGAGCAGGGCAGACCAGGAGGGGCCGTGAGGAGAGCAGAGACACCGGGGACTGGGCCCTGGCTCCCGTGACCGTCCTCTCCATCTGAACCCTGGGGACTCAGGGCAGCCCGGCCCGCAGGGGACGTGCACGTGGCGGCCCCTTCCAGGAACAGACAGGGTCTGTGCTGCACAGGCTCTAGAAGGATGCCCACCTGTGGAGGCAGTGCCTCTGGGGAAAGACAGAGGCAGGGGCATGGACGGGGTTCTCCCTGGGTGCCCTGCGCCCTCTGCACTGCTGGGACTGCTCCCCACGGGCAGGAATTACCTAGAAATTCAATTCAGCTTGTCAAAATTTATGAGCTCTGGGGCTGCAGGCTGCACACCTCTGGCCAGTCTGAGGCCCTGAGCCTACACCAAGTTTGGGTCCCCAGGGCCTGATTGACAGGCCAGTGGAGGGCAAGGGGCACGCTGTCTCCTTCAAGGGGTCTTCCCATGGTGGTCACCACCTTCACCAAGTGACTGTGTGCCTGTGCACAGCCTCACCTCCTCTGTGCTGGGTGAGGGGTCTCGGACGCCCGTGTCTAGTCTGAGAGGTGACCGAGGGCCCTGGCATGCTTTCTGTCATCCCTCAGACTAGGGAGCAGCCTCAAGCTCAGCAAATTCCACCTGTGAGTCTGAATTGACTGTTCCCCAAGGTGTCCATCAGGAAATGGGGTGAGGATCTCCAAGGAGACCCCAGCCAGGAGGACAAGCTCAGAGAGGGGGTTTCCTTGTCCAGCCCAGTGGGCAGCACTTTTCAGGATGGTTGGGGGCCAGGACCTCCAGGCTGCAGGGGAAAGCCTGAGTACAGGGGCTGGCCAGAGTGGCAGGACCAGGATCAGACCAGGGCTGACCCAGAAGTCAGGTTCAAGGTTACGAGTGAGGCCCAAGAACAGCTGGCCCTGGGAGGAGGGCCTTGGGAGAAGTCTGGCTGAGGTCAGGAGAGGGTGGAGACCCCCGGACCACCCCAGGCTGCAGGATGAGCCAGGACAGAGAGGAGATAGGCAGGCGCAACTGGGCTGGGAGGCTTGGCCAGGGTGGACATTGTCCCTCTGTTGTTGATCTGTGCCCTCACGTCCCCCCTGCACCACCCCAGGTCAAGGAAGCACGCCCAGTGGGCCAGGCTCAGGGTGGGTGGAGTGTCACCGGCTGGGCTGGAGGAGGAAGTTGTTGGGAAGTCAGAACGGAATTGCCGTGAGGGGAGGCCGGGCAGGGCCGGGCCCAGATGGTTCCTGTTGAGGAAGCAGTGGGCACAGCTGCACGGCTGCTCCCCGGCCGGCCGCACTATCACGGTGACACAGCTGGCTGCCTCGCCGCAGGCTGCAGGCGACCTCCCCCACCGGCGCCTCCCCAGGCCCGCCCCGCATCACATGAGCCCCTGCGGCTGCCCGCCCCTTCCCCAGGCAGCTGCAAGAAGGCCTGAAGCAGTCTGGGGGACGGAGACCTCTAGTTCAGAGGAGCCTAGGCTGGCTGAGGCCTGTGTCTTTCCCTCGAGGGCCCACGAGGTTGAGAAGGGCACTTAGTGTGCGGCTCACCAGGCTCCACGCTGCTGCCCACCACAGGGCTGCCCACCTCCCACCTCAGCAGGATTCAGATTCCTGAACCCACCCTCTGGCTCCATGTCCCGGGCGTCCCCCGTGCTGGACAGTGGGCCCTCAGCATCCACCAGCTGTTCAACGCCCCGGGGTCCCAGGAAGGGCGGTCCAGGTAAGGGGATGGAACCGGTTTGGGGCGGAAGCGGCGCTGAGCAGGTGGCATGAGGCAGTGACATCTCCTTGCTGTGCTTCCCGGCCTGTTGACTCATGTCCAACATCAGCACAGCCTCCCACCAGGCACAGACCTGTGCAGCTGGGGCAGGTGGCCGGGGAGGGCCAGCAGGTGCCAGGCCTACGGGTGGGCCCCACCCGTGGGCCCCACCCAGAGGCAGACGCTGGAGGTGGAGGCTGCTCAGTGAGCAGGGCCCCAGGAGTCGGCGAGAAAGGTGGTGTGCAGAGCGCTGGGGACCCCTAAGACTTGGAGGTCAGAGGAGGAAACTGAGGCCAGATGGAGAGGGGCTGGTCCAGGGCCCCAGGAGCGAGTGGTGGTCCAGGACCTGCTCCGCCCTCAATGAGGAGTAACCCTCCAGGGCTCCCACCAGTGGAGCCAGTGCCAGGGAGAGGTGGTCGCACAGGGAAGACCTCCAGGGGCTGCTGACTAGGGGGTGCAGGAGGCTGTGGGCCCAAGCTGCAGGATCACCTGCCCGGCTCTCCCGGGACTCAGGGGCCCACAGAACTGCACACAGGAGGCCCCGCTCACCAGCCATAGCCACGTGGCCATGGATTAGGAACACAGATCCGCAAGTCTCATTGCAGTAGCCTGCAGAGTGCAAGCAGGCCTGAGTCACCCCAGCACCCCAACCCCAGACAGCCCATCTCCCCTGCAGAGGGACCACCTGCCCTAAGCGGGTTCCCACCTGCCCCAGCCAGGGACCCGAGGGCCAGCTCCACCTGGCACTCAGCACATCCAGGACTGGGGCCCCAGGGTGTGCAAAGCCTTCCTCTCCACAGTCACTAGCGTGCTGCTGATGATTCTAAGACGTTGCCAGGGAGGCTCCAGTCACTGGCCTGGGATATGGCTGCCCTGCGCTCGGGCTGACCACAGTCTCTGGTCCCGTCCAGCTCTAGCTGCGACCACACAGCTGTTCCTTCTTCCCCAGGGTGGCCCTGCCTGAACCCCACTGTCCTGGGACCACTCATTGCTCCTCACCTGGGACCAGTCCCTCTTCACCTGGGCCTCAGGTTCCTTGTGTGTCAGGCCCCATCCTTCGGCTCCATGAAAGGGTCAAGAAGCTGCTTCTCAAGGCCAGGGGTGGGCAGGGGGTAGCGGGTGAGGGTGTGTGAGCTGCCAGCCGTGGCCGTGTTCAGATGGATGGTGGCATGTCCGCGTGGAAGGGGTCTGAGGCCGGGAAACGTGATGCACCTGAGGCGCTCACAATGTCACTCCAGGGGTTGGGCTGCGGGCCTCTGGAGCTTCCTGGGGCGCTTCACGGACAGGAGGGAAAGCAGTGGGCATTTCACTCATGCATCAAGCTGGGGGCTTGCCTGGGCACGGGGTCCCCGTCCTGGGACTGCGGCTTTTAGGAACTTATGGCCCATCTTCTCTAAATCACCTGGCTCCGTGGGACAGACACAGACACGTGGGGAGACGTCCAGCTCCCCATGCCCCCGCAAAGGGGCAGAGGGTCCCCAGGTGCCAGACATCTCCACCATGGGAAGTGGCAGGTGGGGCTGTGCTGGAGTCCATGGGAGCCGGGGGGTCCAGGACAGGCCTTGGGTCAGTGGGTCTGTCCTGCAGCCTTCCCAAGAGTCTGTGAAAAGCTTTGAGATTCCAAACGTCAAGTAGCACCTAAACCACTAAAAGAATAGTAAGTAGTATCTTGTAAAGTTGAGTCTGTCTGTCTGAGAACGTGTGTGAACCCTGCGCTGCCCTCCTGCTGGTAGGAAGCGGGGGCAGTGCTGAGGGTGGGGGGACTACAGACCCGTGGACAGACCCACCCCTGCTGGTGCATCCCCGAGGGGTGTGCAGCCGCGGCAGCAGACAGAAAGGAACAGTGCTGGTTAGAGGGTGTTCACTGTACTCAGGCTTATTAGGTGCCCAGCTTCCCTGGCAGCCCAGTGGTAAGACTCTATATTCCACTGTGGGGGCTACGACCTCGCATGCCACAAGGTGTGGGCAAAAATAAAGTGCCAGTCGTGTGTGCTAGGAGCTGAACCCCACAAACAAGAGGTGGAGCCAGCACATTGGCAGGGGTGCCTCGGGCAAAGGAGGCTCAGGGGCAGTGCCTGAAGGGGAAACTGAGTCAGGCCTGTTCAGTGTCACCTGAGAGGGACAGGGGAGTGACAGGGAGACAGGGAGTGTCCCATCACTGGAGGGTCCAAGCGAGACAGCTTCGTGGAGGGCGCCATCTTGCGAACCTTGGGTCACCTGGCCACAGGGGTGGGGTTCAGAGGTCACCACTGTTACCAAGTGGCCTTGTCCTCCCTCCCCTGTCCCCGTCCTCCTGTCCCCACCCCCCCACCCCCTCCCCACTCCAGCCACAAACATTCTTTGTCTGGAATGCCGATCCCTGCTGTATTAATTTCCTGGGAAGGGTGTAACAAATCACCACAAATGGGTGAATTACAACAGAAATCTCCTTCTGATTCTGGAGGCCAGAGTCTGAAATCAGGAGGGTCGCAGGGCCAGGCTCCCTGCAGAGGCTCCGAGGAAGGGTCCCACCTGCCTCTTCCAGCTCCTGGGGGCTCCAGGCATCCTTGGCTTGTGGCTGCATCCCTCCCATCTCTGCCCCCATCTTAATGCGGCCTCTCCTCCTCTTCTAAAAAGCGGTTTTGGAATCTAGGGCCACCCCATTCCAGATGACCGAGCTCCAACCATCCTGTCTGTGTTCCAGGTGGCAGGATTGGGGCAAAGGAGCCCATGGCCTGCACAGCTGCCTCCGGCACAGCCAGGCCCAGGGCTTGGGCTCATGGCCTCCAGCTGCCATGGGGGTCACGGAGCCTCAAGGGCTGCACCCTGCAAGAGGGGAGCCAGGTTATCAGAATCCAGTGTGTTCTCTGCCCCACTGCCCGCCTGCCACCCCACTTTCCGATCAGCCGAGGCCCTTGGCCACGCTTTCAGGGCTGTCAGGAGACAGTCAGCTATGGATACTGGGGAGTTCATACTGGGAGGGCCCAGGGCGTCTGGGATTGGCATGTGCCTGGGCGGACGGCAAAGTCCACAGCCCCTCTCTGTAGTGTGGGACTGAGAACCGAGCCCCACAGTGACCGTCCATCTGCATCTCTGTGCAAAGTACTGCAAGCGATTTGTCCTTTGACTCGTGTACCGTTGCCTCACGTGGGACGGCTGTCCTGTCCCTGCTCTGCTCACATCCTGCAAGGCTTCCTTCCCTTCCCCAGGCCCATCTCCACTGCTTGTTGACCACATGGTGCTGGGGGCTCCTGTGTCAGGATATCGGCTCAGGGCTGCCGAGCCCCATGTGAGGTTGTGACTGCCATCTCAGAAGAAGATACCAAGGTTCCGAGGGGCACACAGCAGGCAAGAGCAGAGGCAGGCTTGGACCCGGCTCTACTGACCCTACAGGATGGATGAAGGGCCAGATGGGAGTGGGGGCCCATTACAGTGGAAGGAGCCCTGGACACCTGCCAGATCAGTTGGTCCTGGCAGGAAACTGCTCACATGACCACTGGGCAACAGTGTGGACAGTTTGAAGAGAAACCACTGACACAGATCAAACAGAGTCGCCCGGCCAGCACAGAAGTCTGGGGGACACTCCTTGACCTGAGGGGTGGGAAGGGAGGAGAGGAATGAGCTAAGAGAGGGGCCAGGAGAGGAACGGAGTGGGAGAACCCTGGAGAGAGGACGGCAGGACAAACGCCCGTGTGTTCCCTCCATGCCCATCTCCTAGGGTCTCCTGACCTGCCCCAGGCCAGCCTCCAGGGGAGCAGGGGTGCAGCTTGCCCCCATCCCCCCATGCCCAGGGTCAGGACCCAGCGTAAGTCTGGGGAGGGAGGGCTGCACTCCACCCCAGGTCCTGGGAGGAGTGCATTACCCCCAGGGTACATGTGGAGCACTCTTTCCCTGAGACCTGCAGTTTCCACGCTGTCCCATCCCACAGTCCTGGGAGAAAGACTTCCGGGGGCAGCCAGCAGGACTCCAGCCACCCACGTCCTCCCCACCTGTTAGACAACAAATCCAAACTTCAGAAGACAGAGCTGGGGGCAGGAGTGATGCCCAGGGGACAGGGTGCAATCCAGGCCAGCTTCCTGAAGGAAGTGGTCCCTTGGCGGGTAGCTAGAGGAGGCCAAGACTTTCACTTCTCAAAGTGTCTTGACTGAGAAGAAAGGCATTGGTGTTAACCTCTCACATCTTCACTTCCACAACTGCAGTGGCAGAGGAGAGGCCAAGGAAAGGGAAAGAGGGGCCACTGCTGGACTCGGGCTCATTCACACAGGTGATGGGGCCAGAGGTAGGGCTGCAATGACGCTAATCAAAGTCTCAGCATTAAAACCCCTCGTACAGTCTCACCGGCACAGCCAGGGCAGGCAGACATCCTGGGGCAGGCAGTGATCGGCAAAGGGTGGCCCAGAATGGAGGTGGCATCCATGGGGACCCCATCCAAGGGTCTTCTGGGGGTGGGGTGCTGACAGGCTCTTTTCATGGGACTTTGGGGAGTCAATTTGCCATTCCGTTGTTTACAAGACTGAATTCAAGAAAAGTCAGGCCGGATCACCTCTCCACTGTGTGCACGCCCTCTGGGGGCTTCCCCTGCCCACCTCCCATGCCCACCCTTCTCCCTCTATCCAGCTGGTACATGGCCACCCCACCAACACCCCAGACACCCTCCCGCCCTGGCACTGTTCCCTCCCCATGGGCTCGTCTTCCGTTTGGCTCCCTCCCACCCCCTCTTTAAGTCTTTGCTCTGGTTACCCTCCCCTCCCCTCCAACTTGTGTGCCCAGTCCTCCTTTCCTGCTGTTTCCCCTTCACTTTTTACTCTATCTGACGAAGGAAGCAGTTCCGTGTCTACTTAACCTGTCTCCCTGGTGTGCTGGCTCCGCTGTCTGCTTGCCATGGCACTCTCAGCACCTGGAGCGGCACTGCCAGGGTGCCCAGCACTGGGTGGAGAGTGCACCCCGTGTCCAGGCGACTCGACCACCCACAGACAGCGAGTGCGCTGATCAGCACAGGGGCCCTGGTGAGTGGCTTGTGTTGGTCTCTAGATGCTAGATCACAGCTGCTGTCAGACGGGAGCTGAGGCCCAGAGATGGAGTGACCTGCCAGGGGTCAGACAGCATGTGGCCCCAGGGCTGAGTCGGACCCAGGCCTGGGGGTGAGACCGGGGCAGCCCGTCCCAGCCTCTCCCCACGGGCACCAGCGTTCCCTCCCCCGCAGCCAGAGGCGTGGATGGTGCTGGGCCACCTGCCCTCCCGTCTTCCCTCCCCGTGTCCTCTACAGGGGGGCACAGGGCCCAGAAAGGGAAAGGGACTGCCAAGCCACAGAACACCCAGGCAGGCGGCTTATAAACAGCAGATGAGGAGGCTGGCCATCCAAGATCACGTGCCAGCAGGTTTGATGTGTGATAAGAGCTCCCTGGTCCACTGTGCCCCACCACCACCAAGCAGCACTTCCAGGAAAGGCCCAGGGAGGGATGAGAAGGGACAGTGGCCAGATGGGGATGCTTACTGCAGGGAGGGCAGGCACCTCCCGCCATCCTGGTGGGTCCTGTTGCCTTGCAAACACTGACCTGCTAACCATCCTACATCCCAGGGATGGAGGAACCTTTTTGCTGACCCCCATCCCAGCACCTACTCAGCCACAGAGCCCACCCAGGCCCATTCGTACCTCACCTATCTGGCCCTGGAGGACTGGGTCAGACACCCAGGGTGCACACATTCCTCCCCCAGTTCCTAAGTGGGAGCAGGGTGGGTCAGATGTGGACTCACCCACCCAGGCCAGCGTCTGAGCGGAGAATCCCTCAGTCGTGGCCACCTCTGCTCCGGATGGGAGGGCTTGGGTGACACTGCTGGGGTCTGGGTGATCCTTGGGTGATGACTGGGTTGTGTATTGTAGGCCTGCTCCTTGGACAGCAGAGGCTCAGGGCCTCTGCAGGGACAGAGGAGGGACTGCCAAGGTTGTTCCCCAAGGACAGGCTGCTCCCTGGAGGAGGGGGCAGGGTGGAGGCAGAGGAGAGGGCTGCTCCATTCCAGAGTCCTTCCTGGCCCTGGGCATGGCTTCTGCCCAGTAACCCTTCAAAGGCACCATTGACCTGGCTGCACACATGAAGGCAAATCTGAGGGGCCAAGAAACCTACCCAAGGTCACACAGCAGTCCCCAGGAGGGCTGGAGCTTCCCTGTCTGCCCAGCACCCTCCCTGGGAGGAAATGCACTTGGGTGGGGCCTCAGGAAAGGGACCCCCTTGGCACCCAGCACTCCAGTGTGGGAGCCACACCTGGCAGCCTAGCACCTGGGCTGAGCCCTCTGAAAGCCCATGGTGGGGTCTGCTGGCTCTATGCCAGGGAGCTCCGAGCAGATGCTGCCGGCACCCCAGTTGACAGCTGGACAGAGCACCGCCCCCGCTGATGCCCGAGGGCCGCCCACCCCAGGCCTCAGGGCAAAGCCCTGTGCTCCTTGCTACTCTGCAACTTTTAGAAAACCAGGCCCGGCCAGGTTCCTGCCTGCCCTTGAAATGAGCTCGGGCTTTCTGAGGGCCACTCCATGCAACTGAGGGCTCATGGGGCAAGGGGGACTCTGACTGTGGCTTTCACTCTGTGGGTGCAGCAAGGGGTCCCTTCCTGAGAGGAAGCTCCAGGGGGCTCACAGCCTGGGGGGCTTACGGCCTGGGGGGGCTGGTGGACGAAGGCGCACATGTCAGATGGCAGAGAGTTGGGCCCCACCGGCTCACAGCTGCAGGAGCCACACTGATGGACTGTTGTTGCCCTAGAGAAGTGACCAGTGTCCTTGGTGCCCTTGGTCCGGTGGACAGGGAACCAAGGCCTGGCCCTCATGCTGGCCAGGAGTCAGGGAGGCCACCCTGAAGATGCGCCCTCCAGACCTGTCTGCTCAGGTTGGACCAGGTCAGAACCAGGAGGGGAGGGCCGGGCTGGAAACCAGCTCCATCACTTGCCCAGGACCCCACAGGCCTGTCTTCTCGTCTATGATGTGGGGGTGGCAGCCAGCCCTCGAAAAGCTGGGGATGGAGAGGGAGGACCCCGGCACCCACCCGGCCCAACCCACCCTTCTCAGCCCTTGCAGGATCCTGGCTGTGACCCCCTGTCTGTACCCCCTCCCCGGCCAAGGCCCCTGGTGGGAGTGAAGAAGGGGCCCCGTGGAAGGAAGTAGGGATTCGCCCGCCCTGGGACTCCCAGCGCTTCCTCCTTTCCTCCCAAATCAGGGTGCATTTTGAGTGCATGGAAAGCCCCAACCTCACAGGCCCTGGGAGGGGGCAGCATGGCAGTGGGGAGGCCAAGCAGGAGGGGCACTGGGACGCTTGCCTCCCAGGCCGACAGGGCCCCTCAGAAAGCTCAGGGGCTGTGGCTGTGGGGGTCTCCCCACACCCGGGTCCTCTTTTTAAGACAAAAGGTCTAAGGTTCCAGCCTCGCTGTGAGCAGAGCGACAGCACAGACACAGGAACCCCAACACCCATACCCTAGACCTCAGAGAGATCACCCTTTACTGAGTGGTCCCAGGGCCCACCTCCCCAGGACACTGCCCGCCACCCCAGCCCCACTGCTGACCGCACACCCACTCCTGCCAGGCAGCGCCTCAGCCTCTGGGCCAGGAGCCTCCCCAAGAGGCTCCGTGTGCACAACCCTCGCTTCTCCGCTCCTGTTTCTTAGGAGGCCTGGACAGACGGATGCACGGACAGGTGCCGTTCCACCCCTCCACCACCACAGTGTTTTCTAGACCCAGGGTCAGTACTTGATATTCTAAAGCAGGTGACAAAAAACTGCAAGTCAGAACAGTATCGTTCCAGTTCGCAGCCCCCAGGTGCGTCGCACCCTGCTCCATCCTCTGAGGCCCAGGAGGGAGGGACTCTGCTCAGCTCTGGCCCCTCGACCCGGGCTTCCTCGTCTGCAGCTCGAGGGGCTGTCCCCACCTGGGGGGTTCTCCGGGGGGGGCCGCCACTCGAAGCTGCAGGGCAGAGAGCACAGCTGGCTGGAGGGGAGACGGGAGCAGGCAGCTTCCTGTGGAAACTGAAACTGCCAGGTGCTTCCCTCCCTCCCGCGGGGACCAGAGACAGCTGGACGAGGTCCTGCAGCCCTGCCCTGCCCAGCCGCCTCCCTTTCAGGCAAATGTCCGCGGTCCAGACTCTGCTTCTCACCCGTCACTATGGCGACGCACCTCCCTGAGCCCCTGACCCAACCCTCAGCACAGATGAGACCAGCCAGCCCTGAGGCTCTGCCACCCCCTGGGGCTGCCCGTCCAGCCGGAGATACCCTGGCATGGGATTTCAAAGTCTTTGGGCAAAAGCAGGATGCAACAGATACCTGAATAATTTCTAACTTGAATACAAGTGAAAATGATAACGTTTCAGGTAGACCAGATTTAACAGACGATTTAAAGCCGATTTCTCTGCCAGAATATGAAACATTTCACACGCAGGCCACGTCCAGTTTCTACCACACAGGCTGCTGAGCCTGCAGGACCTGGGAGACAGAGGGACCAGCCTGGTCGGCATCTGCGGGGGGCCCCTGACATGCTGCCCGCTCCTGCCATTGGGCCACCTTTCATTTAAATTATGAAATAATCTGCCCACATCAGGAAAGCCCCATCCCAAGCAGGGGAAACAAGCTGTCACTTCGACCCAGAGCTGCTCCCTCATCGCACTTCTTCATAAAAAGGAGTTGCTCATAGATCCAGTGCCCACTGCCCTGGAGGCTGCCCCCCTGCCCCAACCTGGGGATCACTGAAAGCCAGGCTGCAGGTCCCAGACCCAGTTCAGGATGCCCTGTGAGGTCGGTCCCCCAAACTCGGCTCTGAATCCTCAATGTAAAATGGGGCTTGTGTCGCATGTCAACACCAGAGTCGCCCACCTGTGGAACTGTCCAAGGAACTGTTTTATCTGTGTGTCTTTCCCAGATACGTTGTAATTGTCTGTGTTTTAAATTGCTACATAGAAGTATTGAGTCCGGCGATCTTCCTTTTTCTCCCCATGATGATAGATAACACGGCATCAGCACCGGCGTGGCCATGTTGCCTGGTGGCCCCTTGAGCCAGGCAGCTGGAGGGTGGGGCTGCGAGGTGACCCCTTATAGCTCCTGTTGAGAAGGCCTTTTGTACAGTCACGTGTCCAGCGCAATGTTGGGCATTTCTGTAGGTTGTGAATCCCCGTGGCTGCTGGGGAGGCCCCACCCACGGAAACCAGCGTGGGTGGAGGTGGGGTGGCATCTGAGCACCGAGCCGGTGGAGGCCTCGGCCCACCTGATCCGACCTTTTCTGAACGTGAGCTCAGCGGTCATCTGGGTGAGGCTGTGGCAGGGAGTCTGGCTGTGATGAATAGAGGAGAGGCTGGTGTGGTCTCCCTCGGTCTGCACCTTCCCCTCCCCAACTCAAGCTCTGCTCCAGACCTTCAGTGTGAGGCTTGGGTGGTGGAAAGTCCTGGTGGTGTGGCTGCCAAGCAGCAGGCTTGAGGTCTCCAAGCTGGGAAACCCCACTCCAGGAAGCCAGAAATGGCACTCTGAGTGGCCCCTTGATGATGCTAGAAGGAAGAGGTGGCCAAGGGGACTTTGGTATCTGCCCGTTGGCTGCCTAAGCACCCCTCCCCAGGCCTCCCCCAGACAGCACTGCACAGAGGTGGCCATGGCCAGTCCTGGAGGAGTCAGGAGACTGCTCTACTGAGCAGACACACCCGTGCACCCCTCAGCAAGGCCAGGAATACATGACAGGCTGTGCTGGAGCCCGGGCCTGGCAGGACAGCCCCTGCTGCGGAGGGTGTGCAGATGGGGTATTGCCGTCAGGACGGAGCCCAGAGGCAGGGGGTGGGGCATTTGTAATAGTAGTGGCACCTCGCCGAGCTCTCCCTGTTCCCACAAAGGAGACATGTGAGCACCCCATTTCACTCCCATGGCCCTGCCATGTACTGGATGCCAGGATCTGGCTTCCAAGCCAGGGGATCTGAGGCTGGCTCCGTGACTTTTGGCTGGCATGTTCCCTAAAATGTCTTTTAAAAATCAAGTCCCCTGTAAGGTGCTGTTTCTCACAAAGCGGCCTCACCCAGCTCAGTCACACCAGCCCTGGGCTGCTGCTTTTGTGTTGGGTATGACAGGAGCCGTTGCCACTGCAGAAGCTTTGGACGGTGATGGCTGGCTTCACCCCACATGCTGGCCGCGAAAAGAGTGACCTTAACACTCCTGCTGGCTAATATGTGTGAGATGTGCGGTAGCGAGCAGGTGCCCCAGCCCCTCGGAAGAAAGCAAGATGAGGTCGCAGAGGCCCAACTGGGGCCTCCGAGTGGGCATCTTGCTGCCACTGTTACTGAACCAACTCAGGTCCCCTTGCCCGCAGGCTGCAGAGCCCGTCCCCTGATGCCGCATTGTGATGAAGGAAAGTACCATGTTTATTACAGGTGGCAAGCAAGGAGAGCGAGCAGCGCAAGCTCAAAAGACCCAGACTCGCCAATGGCTTTCAGGGAAGGGGCTTCAGAGGCCAGGTGAGGGAGGGGCTGCAGGGTGTCTGCACAGCTGGTGCACAGTTCTCAGATTGGTTGGCATCAAGGTGAAGTTTCAAGCATCATCAGCCTTCTGCTTTCCACCTGGTCTGGGATCTACATGCTTGTATCGGGAGTTTTCACCTAGCGGAGGTCTTGAAAACAACTTCAGAATGTGTGTCAGCGTGCGGTTGTGCATGTGTGTGTGCTCAGTCGTGTTCGACTTTTTGTGACCCTATGGACTGTAGCCCACCCAGCTTCTCTGACCACGGGATTTCCCAGGCAAGAATACTGGAGCAGGTTGCCATTTTCTTCTTCAGGGGATCTTCCCGACCCAGAGATCGAACGTGCCTCTCCTGAATTGGCAGGCGGGTTCTTTACCACTGAGCCACTGGTGAAGCCCACGTGTGTCAGACCTTTATCCAGATTTTTCAGGGAAGTGGGAGTTCAGTGACTCTGCTCTGTGGCTGGTTTATAGTCTAAATTGTAATCGATTTCCAAGCCCAAAATGAATTCTTTTCCTCTACATCTTCATATTTCATAATCGTTCACTCTTGAGTCAGACTTTTGAGACTCAGGGCGGCCTGGGAGACTAAAGCAAAAGCCATTTATTTCAAAGAGCAGAGATCTTGGGGTAATCATTTGCTCTTGAGTCAGACTTTTGAGACTCAGGGTGGCCTGGGAGACTAAAGTAAAAGCCGATTATTTCAAGGAGCAGAGATCTTGGGTGATTAGGAAAATGCAGTGATTTCACCAGCATCTTCCTAAGACTGGGCGATGATGCCAACAGTCTGGCTTGCAACATCTAACACTGTGTTTACCATCTAACAGGTCATGTGGTCTAGCGTGTCATATGTTTTATGCTGCACATATGCTCGGGGCTTATTTTCATGGAAACCCTGAGGCTGCAGTTGCAGGTTTACACCTGGATTAGTGGAAGCGTTGCCCCAAAACCAAACTTTCCAGGCCCAGACAGGGAAGCCTGGTGTTCTGCAGTCCATGGGGTCACAAAGGGTCAGACACGACTTAGCAACTGAACAACAAGACTGACATTTGTCAGCTTTAATTCAAATCAGTATGTTATTAAATGACTCAGCTCATCTTACTTTGGAATTCCACTGCTGATGTACATGGATGGATGGCAGACGGGTGGGTGGATGGGGAGAAAACGAAGGAAGCTGGAAGGCAGGTGAAAGCAAACTCTTGAAAAGCTAAAAACACCACTCTTCTATGAAGAGTGTGTCTGTGTTTGTGTGATTGCTGAGGTAGCCGGCTGGGAGGCAAAGGTGACTCAAGGGAGAATGTGGGCGACATTCCATCCCAAGAAGAGAGAATGCCACCCTGAGACCCCTAAACACAGTCGGTAAAGCACAGTCTTCACTGTGAGCATAAATGGTTTGCAACTTGTCGGTTTCCTGCTGCTGCTGCTGCTAAGTCACTTCAGCCGTGTCCGACTCTGTGCGACCCCACAGACGGCAGCTCACCAGGTTCCCCCGTCCCTGGGATTCTCCTGCTGCTGCTGCTGCTGCTGAGTTGCTTCAGTCGTGTCCGGTTCTGTGCGACCCCATAGACGGCAGCTCACCAGGCTTCCCCGTCCCTGGGATTCTCCAGGCAAGAACACTGGAGTGGGTTGCCATTTCTCAACTTGTAGCGTCTGGGGCCCAATCAGCGTCAACAGAAAGACATCCAGGCCCGTGGCGGGATGCCCACTGACCGTGGAAGCCTGACTGGACACAGGGACACGAGACTGGCGTTTCTATCAGAGGAAGGTGAGGAGGAGAGGAGTCTGGCTGGGTCTTTATGCCCTGAGGCAGAGCCTCGGGTGTGGTCCAGCCTGCGGAAGAGACTCACTGTTCACTGGAGGAGGGGCTCAGGAGAGGAGAGGTGAGAGGAGGGGGCAGACCACAGGCCTGGAAGGCAAGGACCCCAGGCCTCCGTCACACACCTTTGGCCAGGTCTCTGGAGAATCTTAGATGCCTGCCAGTTGGGAAGACCCCAGCCACAGACCAGACCAGATTGCCTGCTGTTGTGACATCAGGCTCTGCCAGGCGCCCCCAGGGCTAAAGGGCATGCTGAGGGCAACCATGCTCCGTGGGGCCCAGTGAGTGTGACCCCTGAAAGGTGGGTCCTGGAACCTGGACATGTTTCAGTCCTGGCGTGTGGACTTTCGGCAGCTTGGTCCCCTGGCTGACCTGGTTGCAGGTCACCTGGGAGCCTGCGCCCCTCTGTCAGCTCGGGGCAGGCCTGGCTCATCAATCCCAGTAGTTTTCTGTGGAGCATGGATGAGGTCTCGGCATCACTCATAGCAGAGTGCTCCCAGGGCTAGTCCTGACTGGTGGTCACACACTGTCCATGGGGAACAACTGTCCCCTCATTCACAGCTGGCACTTTAGTCAAATGGGATGAAAATGTCATGACCACGTAAAACTGGGGCAGAGGCTTCCACCACCGATCATCGCTTTCTCTTCGAGTCTTGTCTTCGGACCACACTTGGTTTGGATTGCTCTGTCCTGGGCAATGAGTCTCCTTTGTGCATGGTTTTACGGCAGGTTTTAGGAAATCCTTCGTTGGAAAAGACTCTGATGCTGGGAAAGATTGAGGGCAAAAGGAGAAGAGGGCGGCAGAGGATGAGATGGTTGGATGGCATCATTGACTCAATGGACATGAGCTTGACCAAACACCAGGAGGTGGTGAGGGACAGGGAAGCCTGGCGTGCTGCAGTTCATGGGGTCGCAAAGAGTTGGACAGGACTGAGCGACTGAACAACAACAGAATTAGGAAGCCCTAGCGTCCCCAGAGCACAAGGATACAGCTATGTCCCCACCCCCACACCGCTCAGGACAAGCTCTCAGACAAGATGTGAAAGCTCTCTGGGATCCGTTACTTCATCCATGAAAAGTCAAATTTCAGATAAACAATATTTTCACATAAGTATATCCCAAATAATTCCTGGGAGACACTTATACTGGTAACTATTCACTGCTTATCTAAAATTCAAATTTAACTGAGTATTAATCTGGCAACCCTCCCCACGAAGGATTTCAACCCTGTCTCCAACAGGATTGCATTCAACTACAAATAGCAGAAAACCCAACAGCAGTAGAAACCGGGTTTGTTCGTCTTTGTCCACGTAACAGAAGCTCAGAAGCAGGTGGTCGAGGCTGGTGTGGCCATTCAGGACACAGGCTGCTTTGCTCTTTCTATTCCACCTCCATTTACTAGTGGCTTCCTAGCTGCAAAGTGGCTGTACCACCTCCAGGCATCACGTCTGCCTTCCAAGCAAGAAGAAAGAGGAAGAGAGAAGATGCAGAGAACAAAACTGGACCAGCCCCTTCATATAAGGAAAAGCAGGCTTCTGCAGAAGCCCCAGGCAGCAGACTTCTGGTTTCGCCCAGGACAGGGGTCCAATCCCCAGTCTGAAGTGCCTTCCCAAACCAGGACTTTTTGACTTCTCATTTCGCACCTTCTCTGCAGTTTTCAAACGGTCTCCGCACTCAAGGCTCCACCCTTTCACAGCGTGTCCGAGTTCACAGCACCTGCCGTGTGCCCTTGGGGCCTGGCACAGAGTCTGCCCCTTTACAGATGGAAAAGGGTGGGCCTCCTTCTCTTCTGGGGCTGCACTGGTCTCTCCCCCAGCCCCCACCCTGGTCTCAGATCTGAGGAATGGAACTCCCCCCACTCTCTCGGGGTCCTTCCACAAACAAACTAGTGAGTGGTGCCCAGGGGCTCTGGAAATGTGAGTGTTCCCACGAGAGAATCCTTGCTTGTCTACCTCTGCCACCCTCCCCTGCCTCTTCGTTCCGACACCCCCCCAGTAGAACTTCTCCTTTCCCTCGGAGCAGCACAGTTCCCCATTCACGGCCACCACACTGCCCTCAGCTTCTCCCCGGAGTTTCAGGTTCTGAGAGCTATTTCAGGTCTTCCTCCCACCCGCCTGCACCCCGGCCCTGCCTCTCTGCATGGACCGGCCACATGGAACTCCCTTCCCCGAGCCTCCAGACCCATGGCTGCCTGCCCCACCCGCCATGGTGGAGAGAGGCTGGACCGCGGCCCTCACCTGCCCCCTCTCCTGGGAGCCAGGGGTGACTGTGGTTCAGAAGGTGCCTTAAATCTGGGTCTGCTTTGATTTAAAAACAGCTTTCTTGAGATAACTCACATAGTATACAGTTCACCCATGCAAGGTGCCCAATTGCAGTGGCTTTTAGTCTGGTCACAGAGCTGTGCAACCGTCACTGCCGTCTAATTTTAGAACATTTTCATCTCCCCTAAAAGAACCCCTGTGCCCCTCAGCAGTCACCCTCACCCACCCCTGTCTCCTCCTGTCTCTCCATCCGCCCGCTCTGGACGGTTCACATCAATGGGATGCTGTGATGTGCTGCCTTTGTGTCTGGCTCCTTCACTGAGCGTGATGCTTTCAGGGCTCATCATTCCTCTTTCCGGAGAATCCTATTCCGTTGTTCAGAGTGTGTGGCAGCCTGGTGAGATCCAGCCCACGCCTACACGCTGTGTGTCTCGGGTGGGGAGTGGCTGCCCCTCTCTGGGCCTCAGCTCAGGTGAGGTCTGCTGCCTGGGCCTGGTGTGAGGATTCCGTGGGGGTCACAGGTGAAGTGCCCCATGTGGGTGGGAAATGACCGGCCTGCCCTGCAGTGAGCATCTGTGTTCCGCCCACTGCATTCAGATCCTGCCCACATCCTCCCCTCCCCCAACACCCAACTGTGTCCAGACTCCAGGGTGTGGGTGGGAGGGGGGCTGTCTCTGGAATTTGGCCCATCCTGAGCAGGGGTGTCAAGTAGACTGTGGCTGGGGTTGGGGAGAGGTCTGTGAAGGTTGGGGAGCACTGGTCAGCGCCCCACACGCTAGCTCCAGGGGCTCATCAATCCCCAGCCGGCCTGGGCCCACGCGGGAATGTGGGGACAGTGGCGTGTCCCTGGGCCTGGGCATGGGTTTGCCCCCTTCGCGAGCTGAGGTTTCGTCTCTTACACAAGAGGAGGGGGTGGGGCTGACTGGGGGACCAGGCATGGCCACCTTTGTCTTCCGGCTTCCCCAGGGCAGACCAGGGAGGAGGCAACGTCCCCTCATCTTTGTCAAGAAAGCCCAGCTCTCCCGCAGAGCTAGGGCAGACCTGGCTCCAGCTCCATCCAGCCTCAGAGCTGCTCCCAGACTAGCCCCATGGGCAGGAGGGAAGGTCAGCCACACACCACTCCCCGTCAGACCCCTGCTGGGCTGGCCTCTTGGCAGGAAAAGGCCTTTGGGGGTTACATCCCCGTCAGACTCCTGCAGTCCCAGAAATGAGATGGCCTGGGAAGAAACGGCCAACAACCTGGCCTGGGCATGGTTGTTAAATCAGTGAAATCAGAGCTGTGAAATCAGCTCCGAGGTCTGTCACCTGTATGGGGAGCCCCCCCCCAAGAAGGTCACAAACCGAGGACAATGGGGGGTATCCCCAGACAGACTGAAGGACAGAGAAGATGAAGGGGGATCTGGGGCACCCGGCGGGGGGAACCCCGTCTCCAGACACACCCTCCCTGCCTCCTGCCTCATCTTCTGTTAGTGCCCCTGGGGGAAGGAGGGATTGTTCAAGGGATATTTGAGGCACAAATGGGGAACCAGTAGGGTTTTCTCTGTGGGTGAGGGTGGTCCTCTGTCAGCTGCTCATTCAAGGGCGACACAGAAAAGCAGTGTTGGCAGAGCCCGTGTGCGGGTCCTGCACACTCGTACCCTGGGACAAGCGGGCGCAGGAAGCCACAGCCACGAGTCGAGGGGCACCCTGCCTCCTTGAACACGTGAGCAGCTGCGATGGGACTGTCATGGGGGTACAGCAGGGCATCCCCCTGACTCGGGAAGGCTTCTCGGCAGATTCTGAGGCAGAGAGAAGCTTCAGGCAAGAGGGTCCACGTGGAGGGAGCTGCGGGTATCTGAGGGGCCGCGCAGGAGGTGGACTTGGTCTCTGTCGGGGGTGATCCGCAGGAGAAGGCCTGCGGATGCCCCTGCCCCAGGGGTAATAAACACCCGTTTCAGTGGGAGATGTGTGTGGGCTTGAGATGGCCCAGCTGGGCCTGCCCCGGGTGTGGAGCTGCCGTGGGCGGGCTGTTCTCACCCTGTCAGGCACGGAGTGTGGCTGCCGCCAGCTGCTCCCAAAACAACTCCCAGTGTGCGTGGCCAGGGGCCAGGACCAGTGGAAGCCAGGGCGTGCAGCAAGGGTGCCAGGCTTGCAGGTGACAGAGACCCCGTCCTGGAGCTCAGGCAGGACCCAGGTGTGTTGGCTCAATAACAGGCTTCAGGAAGGATGGGGTGGAACTGGCCTCAGGGGCCCTGGTCCAGCCAGCACACGATCAGGGCAGGCCCTCTCGCCTCTCAGAGCAGATGGCCCTGGGCAGCTCTGAGGGAGCCTCCTGAGCAGAGCAAAGAGAAAGTCCCCTTCTCTGGTCCAGTTCAAAACATCCCAGACAAGGATCGTGACTGGCCCGGCCAGGTCACATGCCTTCCTCGTGGCCCAGTCTGTGCTGCCCACAGGCCTTCTGAGCTGGGTGCAGCCCTGGGGCCTAAGACCAGAGCCGGCAGCGGGGTGGAGGGGTGAGCTGAGAAGCCACAGGCCTGGCATGGGGCAGCCATCCTGATCATGCCCTGAAAGTGCACTGTCAGAACTGCTATTTTCCCCGACTTAACATGCTAAGATAAAATGATAAATCCAAACATGCAGATAAGAGAAAGGAAGGTGAAGATGAAGTGAGAATAATGAAACCTCTCAGAGACTGGCATAAAAGTTAAACAAGGTCACGCAGTCGTTCAACAAATACTCTTTGAGGGTGTGGGCCTTTCGAGGCCCTGGGGACTTGATGGGGCATAGACAGACACTCCCTGCCCCGGGGGAGAGAGACCAGGGAACAGGTAAACCACAGGTAAACATCTGAAAGCGGTAATGAAGGACAGGTGCCTCGCGAGTTCACAGGAGGTCCACGGTGCTCCTGACGGAGGCTGGGCCTGGGCACAGGCCTGAGAGCGGGTAGCAGGGGCGCTGAGACGCAGGCGCGCCCAGTGCAGGGTGCATGCCCCGCAACCTGATGGCTATTCCTGTTTTACTGTGGTCAGACCCTGGGCGATGGAATCTAGTGCTTGGGGAGGGTTAGCAGGAAAACCCTGAAAGTGGAGAAAGTTATTACATGTGCGTATGCTTCTTTCAGGTGGGCTTGGTAACCACTTCTGACTTTCACTGTTGCACTGCGACATTCACGGCGGAAATATCCTCTGGTACACCAATATGCATGTAGGGATTGCTGGGTCTGTTTACAGCTCTGGGTCATTATGGCTGAAATGTCACATGGCCTGTTTACCGGCACCCTCACCCACACTGAACATGTTTTTTTAATACTTTTAAAATTTATTTGTTTGGCTGCACCAGGTCTTAGTAGCGGCATGTGTGTTCAAGTTCCCTGACAAGGGATTGAACCAGGCCCCCTGCATTGGGAGGAGGGAGTCTTAGCCACTAGACCACAGGGGAGTCCCTGGACACCTTCATTTTTCAATGTGGCCCTTTCTCTGGGTGGGGAGCTTATCTGTCTCTTTAGCCAGCAGTCCTGAGGTCACCAGTGAGGGTCCGTGTTTTCCTACAGCCTTGGGGTCTGGGGCACTTCAGAGAAAGTCTATGAAAACCTTCCTTTTCTGACTTCATCGAGAATCGCTCAGAGAACCGGGTGCAGGAAACAAACTGCTGCCGTGACCGGGTCTGACCCCCACAGCAAGAGCCCGCCTTGCAGCTGTGTGGCTATGCTGCGCCCCTGGGCAGGAGCCACATCTGGGTCTTCCTGGGCCTCCCTCAGTGCCCAGCCCTCAAGAGCCACCTCTGTCTTGGTTCCTCCCCACAATCTGGAGGCCCGTGGACTGCCCTTCTACAGCCTCCTTTCCTATGGCTGTCGCCCATGGCATGGCCAGGCTGCTAGATGGGCAGGCCAGGAGGTGGCAGGGTGTGACCAGCCAGATAACAGGGCAGAAGTGAGCAAGGTAGGGCAGTGCAGCAAAGAGGGGCCTAGGCTGGAGTTGGGAGGACCACTCTACCCCAGCCCCACCACCACCCTTTGTGGGTTCTCAGCCTCCCTGGGTCTCCTCCTCTGCAGAAAGCTGCCACGGGGGTTGTTCCAGGGTTTGGATGAAAGCGCTTTTGAAGCGCCCAGTACTGCCCTGCACAGGTGGGACACCAGGTGGCTTCTCCCCCGCCATGAGAGAGTGCCTCTGGGGCCACCTAGCCCAGGCTGCACTTGGCCCAGCCAGGAACTGGGGATTTAGCTGCCTGGCTCTGCACACAGAATAATTAATGGCTTTGCCTGGAGAACATGTCTTCCCAATTCTCACAAGGTGGCCACCATCCTGATTTCTGACAAAGGTTGATGTAGATAAAAACAGTGACCTGGAGTCAGTGCTTGCGAGTCCCCAGAGGCATCTCCCAGGACTCCAGGACTCTGAGGAGCTCTGGGCCAAGTGAAGGGAGACCCATGGAAGAGTATGGAGTCCATCCAGCCTGGCAGGGGTCCATCCAGCCTCTCTGCTCAGCAGGCAGCTGTCCTTGCGCCCCGCCCACGTCGTCAGTCCCTGCTCGGCCCCGCCCACTCCCAGCCACGCCCACATCGCCTTGTCCCCCCCTTCTGCGCATACCAACTTGCTTGCGACCATCAGCTTTCACCACCCTCATCTGTGTTCCCTCTGCGCCTGCCAGGGAGGACGCAGGCGGGGTGAGGGTCCCTGGAACAACCCCGCAAGAAGGGGCAGGAGCTGCTGCATAAATCTGTGTCCTCCCACCTCTTTGACCCTGGGTGGACTGCTGCTGGTTCCCTCCCTCCCACTCCCCTGCCCTGCCTCCTGGCCTTGACCAGACACCCTCTGGGGGAACCAAATAAGACAGTGCCCCATTTCCCAAAGCCTGTCTCTCATTCCCAGAATCCAGGGAGGAGTTGGTTTAGACAGCCCACCTGCCAAGCTGACTCCACCTAAAGGGAAGGCCTGATCCATGGGAAGCCTGCCTGTGCATGACTTGAGACTGCTTTGGGGTCCTGTTTCCCACAGTGTGGCCTTAGCCCACCCCCAGCCCCCCAGCATCACATGGTGGGAATGGTGGGTTGGTAATTGATTAATGCCCCGCCCTTCTAATCCCACCTTGGGGAAGGAGCCAGCCATGGGGGCTCTGGAGCCTGACCCAAAGAGAGACATGAGTAATGGTGATCTCATCTTTATTTAAAGTTTTGATACTTTGCTCACATGGATTTTGTCATTATTTCTAATATTTTAAAATATTGGGTTAGAATGTGACTTATCGCAACCACTGAGGGGAGTCTTTTGATGCCTCTCAGGTCCCCATCCCAGGAGACTGCGTTTTCACAGTCACTCCAGGTGATCCTAATGTACATTAAATTTCAGACCCTCTGCATCAAGGGTGATACTTAATAAGCCAAAGCAGCCCTCAGATGGCTGAGATCAAGACTGCCTAAAAAGTAAGGCATAAAGTCAGGTGCGTTTCATTGCAAGAAGCAGACTCAGTAAAACCAGCTTAAACAATAGGAAGTGTATTATTGCACTAGAGTTCCAGAACAAGGGTGGGTTTCAGGGACAAAACAGGTTGCAGGTTGATTCAGCAGCTGAACAATGCTCTGACGGGCCCCATCCCCTCCATCTGTCTGCCCCACTCCTGCATCAGCATCACCCTCGGTGCTGGCCACAGGCCCCCTCCAGACACAGCAGTGCCTGGAGCAAGGACACAGCAGCTTCCTCTTGGCACGTGAGAGCCAGGACAGTCCCCAGAACCCCTTCTCTGCACATCCCATTGACTGGAGTGCGTCATAGACTCACATCTGAGCCAAGAATGAGCTTCTTTCTGAACCTGCAGAAAGGCTGGGGCTGGCTGGGCAGGGTCCAGTGCTGGGTGGTATCCTGGAGTCCTGGAGGGATCGTGGGCATGTCAGGATGGAGACCTAAAGCGGGGGCGGGGGAGTTGGTGCTGTGCCTGGAAGGTGGAAGAGGAGGTGAGAGACAGTGGGGTGGTGGGCCAAAGGCCCAGGCAGGCAGTGTTCTCCATGGACACCCCAAGAAGGTGTTTCAGATGTGGTTGACAGAGCCCCTTGGTGATAGGCAGAGCTGTCTTTGGGGTCGTGAAGTCAGGCACCTCTGCCCCCTAATACAGCCTCACCTGCCTTCCCTGCCTGTCTGCTGGGACCCTGCACAGCTGCACTCTGCAGCCCTGATGCCAGGCACACAGGATGACCTCCACGGCGCTCCTGCTTGGCCCTCCTGCTGTGTCTGCCTGGCGCTCTAAGTGAGCCTCCCCTTCTGCAGGAGGAGCCACCCCTAGATCCGGGTGGGTTGGGGAACCGAGAGATGCCCCCGGGTCCAGGCAGCTTCCTGCTGGAGCCTAAGACTCTTTCTGTTTAGGCTCTTTCCCTGCCTTTGTGGTTGACTTAAAGCCACAGAATCTGGTGCCCACACCAGCTCAGTTGATGGCCAGGGCAGGACGCTGCCCACCTGGGCCCTGGTGCAGCCCCTCTTCCCAGCTTTCTTTGCATAGTCACCCCTCTCTCACTTCCCCAAAAAAGGTCAGTACCCCCTGCTGGGCTTACCCATGATGCCTCTCTGTCTCCCAGCTTGCAGCAAACATATCTTCTTGCAATTCAGACCGTTTCCACTCCTTGCCACAAAATTGACAGAGGCCCATGAATTTGTCAGCTGACAGTCCTTAAAAATCATTCTTGTGACTGGTCACCCTGAGGTCCAGGGCAGAAAACTAATGGAAGGAGGCCACGGTGGTGTCACGAGAGCACACGAACCTTTCATTGTTGTTCAGTGGCTCAGTCGTGTCTGACTCTGCTCCCCATGGACTGCAGCACGCCAGGCTTCCCTGTCCTTCACCATCTCCCAGAGTTTGCTTGGATTCATGTCCGCTGTGTCAATGATGCTATCTAACCATCTCATCCTCTGCTGATCTGTTTACTTGTGTAACTGGGACTTCTTACAGTTGCACAGTAAAAATCCGTATAGGAATGGGATTTGTGTTGTACTCCTTCTTTTCTTGGAAATAAGGAATATGTATGGGTGGATACACAAACTACTCCAAAAAACCTGCCCATTTATTAGGAATTTCTAATTAAAAAATTACCTTTTATGTTTAATAATTCTCAAAATGTGTAATAAATTCACATTATTTGTATCAGCTACATACCACTTGTAATTAAAACAATAACCCAATCTAGAAGACAAACTTGAACACAAGAGAATGTTTAAATCTTGAGATCCCGATGTCTTTACATCGTTTTGTGTGATACAGGAATCTAAATAATTTCAAACTGAAACTAGGGCAAAATTCTGTTGGGCAGAATGGAAACACACAGCGAGGGGGAAGGGGCTATGTGAAGTCAGGTGTCAGAGAAGCAGAGGCTTTATACATTTTGGAAAACAGTTCTTTATCCGGTGTGTGTCTTGCAAATATCTTCTCCCATTCTGTGGCTTGTCTTTTCATTCTAATAGTATCTTTCACAGAAGTTTTAAATTTTAATGAAGTCCAACTGACCCAATTTTTCTTTCCTGGATCATGCTTTTGATATTGTATCTAAAAAGCTCATTGTGTCAGCTTGGAAGTTGGTGAAAATTCAGATGTTAAAGAAGATTTAGTTTGTGGATTTTTAAATGGACAAGGATGGCTATCAAAAGGCTATCACTACTAGACCAGCATATTCTCTTTTATTTTGAAATATCCGTGCTTAACGGTGCGGCAGATTTTATCCTCTTGGCAACTATTTAAACTCCTGATGAAGATTTCTACGTACAACAGAAATGTATTTGAGGAAGTCCGTCATCACTCAAAATTACTTTGTCTTCTTCTAATATTTATTTATCTGGCTGCGCGGGGTCTCGGTTGCCACACATGGGATCTTCTATCTTCCTTGTGGCATTCAGGATTTTAGCTGCAGCATGTGGGATCTAGTTCCCTGACCAGGGATGGAACATGGGCCCTCTGCATTGGGAGTGTGGAGTTTTAGCCACTGGACTACCAGGGAAGTCCCAGAATTATTTTTACAGACAAGTGGTCTGCAGTGGCTGGACGCCCAGGTTGAACTGGCATGGTGGGACTTCAGCTTTGCCAAAGACCCAGGGGTTGTGCTGAGGCCACTTCCAGCCTGAGAAACCAGCCCAGGGGAGGCAACAGGGAGCCCAAAGGGTAGAGGCTGTAAAGCATTCAGCTTCCACCCATGCAGCCGCTTGGAGCCTCTGTCCCTCCACCTGTAATATGGGGGCTCCAGGAGCATCTGCCTGATAGCTGAGGGAGAGTTAAGTACTCAGCTCAGTGCCCACCGTCAGCAAACCCTCCTCAGTGTGACAGCTCCTGCCATGACTCACCATGACTGTTGACGAGGTCAAACTGGCCTGGCTGTCCCTGTGACCACTCAGCGCAGGCCTCAATCCTCCCAGGCAGGAACTCAGGAGCCTTTGGGCTGGCTCGGGGCCTGAGCGTGTGGTCGCTGATGATTGCTGTTTTATTCCTGGTGTTTTGAGATCTGCCACATCTCCAGTGGTGTTCAATACCCTGCTTAAATCAGTGACGTTGCAACTGGCAATTTAACACAAAGAACTGACAACCATGTGCTGTTTGCAGGGGATGAGATGCAGCGGGCCCCAGGCTGGGCCCGGCTTCTGCTAATGCTCTGTGAGAATTTGGTGCTTGTCAGTCAGTCCACCTCCCTGCCCCGTTGGGAGCACCAAGGTGGGCTTCAGGGTGTCTGCTTGCTGCTCAGTGCCCCACCTGGTCCACTGGTGGCTTGCTAACATCTCTGAAATCTAGAGGCGTCTTAGGATTATAACCAGGAGAGCATTCTCTTTTCTTAGTGGTGCATGACATGAGGAGAATCTTAACATCAGTGGTGCTTCAGAGTCCATGAAGTAAGGGAGCTGGTATCAATGAACCCTGGTGTGTAAAGTCTGGGACGCTTACTTTTAAATCCACATTCTTCTGTGACCCATCTTTGCATGAAATGTTCCCTCGGTATCTCCAATCTTCTTGAAGAGATCTCTAGTCTTTCCCATTCTATTGTTTTCCTCTGTTACTTTGCATTGTTCACTCGAGAAGGCTTTATCTTTCCTTGCTGTTCTCTGGAACTCTGCATCCCTTTCTCCTTTGCCTTTCCCTTCTCTTCTTTCCTCATCTATTTGTAAGGCCTCCTCAGACAACTACTTTGCCTTCTTGCATTTCATTTTTTGGGGGATGGTTTTGGTCACTGCCTCCTGTACAGTGTTATGAACCTCCGTCCATAGTTCTTCAGGCATTCTGTCTACCAGATCTAATCTCTTAAATCTATTTGTCATCTCCACACACAAGTTCAGGACCGTCTGCTCTCCCCTGGGACAGGAGGGGTCCACACCTGATCACATTCGGAAAGTCAGGGGAAGGGAGATGCCAGAAACTTGTGTTCCAAGTAATCCTTCACCACACTTCTCTTATTTCCACAAGGATAGAGACGCAGGAGGTCAGGGACTGGCAGGGGCCACACACCCAGAGACTCTGTCCAGTGCCCCTGGGAGTGGCCACGAGGGTGAGGCAGGGATGACCCCCTGCCCAGAGCCTTGCATTGTGTTTCCACTGGCTTCCTTTGCCCAACTCGCCCCAGTGACGGGAGTGGGGGTGGGGGTGGGGCTCATTCAAAGAGAAAGGTGTTTTTTGGTATACTGCTGTATTTTTGAACTTGGGAATTGGGGACCTTGGACTTTCACATGCAGATTTATGCCAAATGAGATGTAGATCAGGGCTCTGCTGTTCCGAGGTCTGGACCCTCTGTCTCCTAAGACCCGACCCTGGGACCCCCAGCTTGTCTCGAGGAAACAGTCTGTGTGGGTTGGGGAAGGCGAAAAGGGGGAGTGGCACCGATTTAACCAAAATGTACTAACCGGGTAGATGCATCAGATATACTGCAAAGCACTTTAGGGAAAGAGGCAAACAGGTGCGGGGGATGAGGTACGGTGACGGCTGCAAGGCAGAGAGAAGGGGGCGCACAGAGGCCAGGGCAGCGGCTGGGGAAGTCCTGCAGACTGAAATTAAGCGAATGGGATGCAGATAACGCAGAGCACATGCAAACGCCCCGGGCCAGAGGCTGTGGGCCCGGGTCCAGTGTCCCCGCACTCCTGCGGGTAACTGGGTCAGCATGGGCCCGAGGCCACAGGCACTGAGAACAGGGCGCGGCGGGAGGACGCCCCCTGCCGGCAGAGCGCGGAGGCGGCCCCGGCTCGGCCCACGCTGCGGGGGTGGAGGGGGTGCGGCGGCCGGAGGAGGGGCGCCTGCTGCTCTCCTCCCTCCCGGACTCCAGACGCCGCGGCCGTAAAACTGCGAGGCGGGCGCCGCCGACTGCTCCGAGGTGGGTGTGCGCGGCGGCGCGCTCTGCTCCGGGCCCCCACCCGGCCGCCCAGGGCGCGGCTTGAAGAGCCGGCGGGGGTGGGCACGGGCGAGGGGCCCGCCGGCGCGCCTCCCGCGCTCCCTGCAAGGCACCCTCACGGCTTTCCTCACGGCACCCCGCGCTCCCCGCCCACGGCACCCACACTAACACCCACCCCCCGCCCCGGCGCCCGTGCGTCCCAGCACGCCACCGCGCTTTCCCGCACCCTCTGCGCTCCCGGCTCCGCGGCCCCCACGCTCCCTTCACGGGCATCCCTCCCCACCGAGCGGCGCGCGTCTCTCTCCACACAGCACAGCGCGCCCACCCCGGCACCCCGCGCACCCGCGCTCTCCCGACTCACACCCGCCCGCGCGGCCCTCACACTCGCACCGGAGCTGCTGGCCGCCGGCTGCGCCCTAGAGCCTCCGGCCCCCGCGGCTGGCCCGCGCCTTCGGCTGAGTTCTCAGGGCGCGCCCCGGGGTCCGCGACCGCCCGAGTGGCTGGGGCGGCGGCGGGCGGAGCCACTCTCCCGCGCCGGCCCCGCACGGAGCCCGGCGCCCCGGGGCGGAGCTGAGCGCGATGGGCGCCGGGCGGGAGGCAGGTGGCGCAGCGGCGGCGGCGGGGGACAGGAGGCGGAGGCGGGGCGCGCGGGGCGGGGGCCGCGGAGCCCCGTGAGACGCTCGGGCGAGCGCGCGGCAGCCGGAGCCGGCGCCCTCGAGCCAAAGGCACGGCGGCTGGACCCGGAGCGGGCAGCGGAGGCCGGAGACCGCCCGGGGCGGCGTGCGCGCTTTGTTCCCGCGCGGGCGGCCGGCGGGCGGAGCGAGCGGCCGGAGACCCGCCTGGGGATGGCCCGGGCGGCCGCCCCGCGCGCCGCGGCCCCGCCTCGCGCCTGAGTGCGGTCGGCGCCAGAAGACAGCGCGCGGATTGCCCCCAAGTTACGGAGGCAGGGACCGAGTTCGAAGGAAAAGCCACTACAAGAACCGGGTCGCGAGAGTGCAATCGCCTCCGGTCTACCAGACCTCTGGACCGTAAGTGCCTCCTCCGTCCGTCCGCGCTGCCGCCGCTGTCACTCGACTCCATCCGTGGCTGCTGTCCCGGGGTCTCCTTGAAGCTGCACAGAGTGCATAGGCCTCCCGGGGACCCCCTCCCCACTTTGCAAAGTTGGAGCCCACAGCGGGGTGGGGCCAGCCCACTCAGCGCCCGCCCACTGACCACCCCCCAGGTGAGCCGGAGCTTGACCTGCTGGGGGTGTGGTCAGACCTAAGGTGGGACCTGCGCGTGGAAGGTGGGGAGTCTTGAGGGTTCCCCTGCTTTGCCTGCGCTTCCTGACAAAGAGGGCCTGGGCCAGGTGACAGGGGACCAGTCGGGGGGTACAGGAGGTGACCCTAGAAGAGATGGACGTGCCTGTGGCCTGGCTGGGGAGGCGGGCCAGAGCTCCCTCTAGCCCCTCCCCTTCTTGTTTTGGTCCCTGGACATGCCGCCCAGCGCAGAGGCATTGAACATTTTTGGGGGTGAAGACTGCCCTAGGGGATGTCCTGCCCCGGCTCCCAGGGTGGGGAGAAGATCTTAAATAACAGCCCCTGGATCCTGTCAGCTCCCGGGCCTCGGGCAAAGCCCGGTGGCAGCGGTCCCACTCACAGGCTTTGGGAACCGTCCATCTGCATGTTGGGCAGGCCCAGAGCCAGGCTGTGGGAACGGCGGGGAGGGAGGTGTGAGCCGACGTGGAGGGACAGATGGCTGGAAATTCAGCCCTAGACGGGCTTACGTGGAGCAGAAGGCAGCAGGGCTGGTGGCAAGCCACACTCTGAGCCGCCGGCTCTGAACACACAGCCTCAGGCTGTCCCTCCTTCCGGCCCCCCGCAAACTGTGTGTGTGCTCAGAGGAATGCCAGACCCCCCGACCTCCCCTCCAGGATAACTGTATTCCCCAACATCGGAGCTGAGGCTGGCTGACCTCTGGCCTGTTCTAGAGGCCGGGGAGAAAAATATTTCCTTTGAGAACAGAGATCTTGTGCTTCTGTCTGGGGTGATCTGAGCAACGGTCAGGCCCCCACTTTGACCGGCAGCCAGGATGCCAAATCATTATGTCTAACTGGGCGTGTGTTTCCTCCCTGGACCCAGAAACAGGAGGTTCCCAGGGCGGCCGCCCTCAAAGGACAGGGGTTGGCCAGGGGCAGAGGATGGGCAGCTGTTTTGGGTTCCTGCGTTGCTCTCCCAAGTTGTCACAAGGTTTGAGAAACTTCTTCAGGCTGGGGCCCTGGGGGCATCCTTTCTGGGGCAGGGCACATCCACAGAGAGCTGGCACTGTGATGGACAGGAGGGTCTTGTGTGTCACCCAACCCCCACCTCTGTCCTCTGCTTGGAGACCCCCAGGAGGCAGAGAGTTCTGCTCTGTGCAGCCAACAGCCCGGTCCGTAAAGAGCCGGGCTGCGTGGGGCTGTGTGGCTGAGCCACCCTCGTACGTGCGAGGGACAAGGAGGGGAGGGGTGCTGAGTGCAGGAACAGATGTGGCACTCGGGGCTCCCGAGAGCTAGGCGGACTTGGGTGGGAGGGAATGTCACATTAGGACCAGTTTTCTGGCAGAATCCGGCTCTCTCTCGAGCTGCCTCGATCTGTGTGTGACTGGGGGAGGGGACATTTCTCACAGGCCCACCCAGGGCACCTCCCCCCCAGGCCAGCGAGCTGGCGGATGCGGGGCGGAGGTCCTCCTCTGGGACCCCCTGGGGGTGCCCAGGCCACCTGCCAGCCCTCCCTCTGTCACCAGGTGATCCACGTAACTGAGTTACCACCTCCAGGAAATCTCTCTGATTTGGCTGCACATATTTTCATTTCTGCATGACTGGAAGAAATTAATTTTCCTTCCTACGCAAGGATCTGGAGACGCCGGCAGGCTGGGTCAGTAATCCGCAGGATCCAAGCCCGTGAGGCTGCCCTAGGGGCAGAGGGGGCTGGCTCTGAGCGCTACTGGTTCCTGGGCAGTCAAGGAGGGCCGCTGGCATCCAAGGAGGCATTTCCCTACTACCTGGAAGTGCCCTGGCACTCTCGGCGGCCTCCCTCCTCTGTCCAGTTGTGTTTGGGTTGGCTGATTCCTCCCGGGCCTGCGGGATGGTGGTTGAATTCAGCTCTTCTGAATTTCTTCACCAATCAGTGTGTGTGTGTGTGTGTGTGTGTGCAGACACGTGTGTGCTCAGAATCCAAAACGGGTGTGCTGGAGAGCTCGCACACAGTAGGTGCTAAATGAGTGCTGTTCTGAGGAGGGAACAGGCGCTTCCATGGGGCAGCTCCATCTTGCCTGTGGCGTGGCTCTCAGGCGCATGGTTCCTCTCCAGCCCCCAGCAGCAGAAGTCACCCTGGGGCATTGTCTAGCCAGGCTCTGCGCTTGAACTCACCACCCCGAGTCTGCAGGACAGCCCATGGGGGGACTTTCCCTGTTTCACAGATGCCCAGGGAGGTGCAGGCTGTTGATCCCACGAGAGGAGCCCCGGTGCTCCCTCCAGACAGCAGCCTCCTGGCATCCGTGCCTGTGGGCCTGGCCCCCTGCCTGCCTGTAAGGATTCCTCCCACGCCTGCTGGGCACTGACAAGGGGTTAGTGCCCCAGATGTCAGCACTGTCACCTGGACACAGACTCTGGCACGTGGGCACAGTAACTGACACCTAGGGTACTCCCTGGGGCTAGGGACCACGGGGATCAGGGCCGGGAGGATGAACACCTTCTGCCTTGTTTGGGTTGCAGAGGCCTGAGGCCAGCCCCCTCCCCTTCCCACCACCCAGTGTAGGAGCTTAGGGGGTTGGTGTCCTTTCAAGGACCTCTCGTCGGCATTGGCCATTGTCTGGCTGTTTCAGCAGGGTATCCAGGCATAACAGTCTGTTGGGCAGCTAGTGTCACTTCCCAGACCTGGAGGCGTGGGGGTGGGAGGTGGAGGAGGATCCTGAACTCTGAAACTGGTAAATGCAGGAATGTGGCCACGATCGGACTTACTGGACAGGACTGACCTGGAAGGCGCTTGTCACTCATGGCTGTGTCACTGGACACAGGGTCACCCAGGCAGGGGGCAGAGTCATTGTCACGCAGCCCCAACAACAGCTCCCAGGCTGGCTGCAGGCTTTGCCCCTCATTTGACCTCAGGACAACCCTGAAGGTGGGCACCCTTGCCGTCCCATTCTCCACATGGGAACACTGAGGCCGGGAGAGGCTCACGAGAGGTGGGTGCTGCTCCCATGGCACAGGGGGTGGACAGACCCCTGGAGCTGTCTGCTGTGTTCAGAAGGCAGCCTGGCCCTGTTCCAGGACCACAATGGCAGCAAGAGCTTGGTTTCTGGAAGCAAACTCTGGGCTGGTGTCACTCTTGTAGCCTCAGTGGAAAGACCTAGGCAGAGGCCTGGTGCTCAGGATGGAAACTCGGGACAAGGAAAGTGAGTCGTGGGTTCCCAGTTCTTGCTTCTGAGTTCACAGCACGCACGGGGCACGGGCTGATGGCTGAGTGGGGCCTCCGATGACCTTTGGCAATAAAACAGACGTTGGGACTTCTGCTCGCTGTAACCGGGGACGCGCCGGGGGCCAGATGTCGGCAGGAAGGAAAGCAAAGATGCATTTGGCTGTGATAAGAAAGCCGCCTCCTGGGGCCGGGGCATCCGCAGCCCTGATCGACTGTCCACCCACAGGCTCCCAGCCACCGCTGTCCATCCCACTCCCTGTCCACGGATGCGCCTAGCCTCCCCAGGGCCTGGGTTCTCAGACCCCCCACTGCCCCTGAGGCTGGAGCATGGTGGACGTGGCGGGAGGAGGTTTGGGAGGATGTCCGGCCCTGGGTGCCTTCTGTTTACTTGGGCAGAGAAAAGTCCACAGTGGGGGTAGGGCAGGAGTCACAGCTGCCGGGGCAGGGCTGTGGAGCTCCCTATGCACCTGAAGGCCCCAGGCCATGCGTGGGGCCCACAGGAAGTGTTCACCTGGTGGTCCCGACCCGGGAGGACCCAGAAAATCCAGAGTGAAGCCAGGGAGGAAAGGAGAGGCTTCCGGCTGCAGTGGCCCCTCTGACAGGCGGGCGGGGAGCATATTGAGAGGCTGGAGAAGTGGGGGTGTTCAGGACCAGAGGAGGCTGTAGCTCGCATGCAGTTTGGGGAGCTTCTGCCCTGTGTATCCAGGCTGTGGGCAGGGGGAGGGGGAGGGACACCACCTGGCTTCTATGAGCTACTGGGATTTGAAGCCTGATTCCCCTCCTGGTGGTGGCTGTGTGACCCTCAGCACACCACTCACCCTCTCTGAATCTATTTCGATGCTAAACACAGTCTCACTGGCTCCTCCCTCTTGGGGTTGTGAGGAGGGTGGATGGTCCTGTGTATCTGACTGACGGGTGGCTCTAGATGTGGTTGTCACAGGCCTTCTCTGGGGGACACTCAGTGCATCCTGGGTTTCACTGGTGGGTGTGAGTGTCGGGCAGCTCCATGTCACACCCTGTTGCTCTGATTCCAGCCTACCCCCGTGTCCTCCTGCCCCAGGTCCAGAGAGACAGGCTGTGTCCTCAGTGGAGCCCAGACCCCTGTGCCTGCTGACCCCATCCCCATGCTGGGGACACAGCTCAGAGCACAGGACCTGAGTGTCCCCAGGGACCATGCTCCACTCCGCCCCTCCCAGTGGGAAACCGCATCCCACGGCTACTTGGTGGCAGAGGTGGGATTCTGACTCGGGAACCTCTGTCTTCTCCCTATACCTGAGTCCCCAGGTGGCTGTTGTGACTTCTTCTGGGGGCCTTGGGCTTCCCCAGCCTCACCCAGCCCTGCCAGACTCGTGAGCGGAGTGAACCAGGGGCTTTCCTCCCCACCTCCCTGCCTCTGAGGAGTCAGAGTGGGCTGGAGGGCAGCATTCCGCATCCAAGCTGGCTGTGTGCAGGGTGGTGGGAAGGGCAGCGGTTCGTGTGCTGACACTTGCATGCCTGGCTGTGCAAGAGAGGCCCTTCTGCCGCGTGGAGAACATCGGAGGAGAGCGAAGGGCATGCGGTCCCTTTCACTCCCACGAAGAGCACTGCCTTACCCCACCAGGCGCCTGTCTCCAGGCAGGGGACAGGACGACACTGCCCTGCAGTGACCCCGTCTGCCACGCCCCTGGGAGCCCGAACTGGACCGGGCAGCCCTGCAAGTATTACTCTTACCCACGGCAGATCCCCACTTGTGAAGGCTCAGGTTGGGGGTCTGAGACCCTCTCCATATGGCCCACTGACCGCTGGTCTTGTCCCCCCATGTGGTCTTTGCCCAGATAGCTCCCTGGAGTCCAACTGTGTGTAGACAGGGAGTCCCCGTGCTCTGAGACAGACTCTTTACACACGGTGTCATCTTGAACCGTTCAGAGGCTTTCAGCAGTTTGCAGCTTGTTTGCTTGGCTTGTGATCCGAGTAGCTATTACTGGGTGGGACTTGCCATGCGCACCCTGGGACCCTCAAAACTGTGACCACAGGAGATGCTCTGAAGGGCAGATTCTCCCGGGATGCATCAGCCTACATGGCCTGGTGAGCCGTGCCCATGCAGAGCAGACATGTGCCACTTAGGGTTGTGGCCACGTGGAGAAAAAGGAGAAAAGAAGGAAACCCACATGATTCTAGTGATATGTGTTATTTAACCTGGTGTCTCCAAAATGTTGTTATCTCAGCATGTAGTTGATTTTTTTTAAAGTATTGAGATCTTTTTAAAAAAACTCTTTGAAATTCCACATGTGTTTACATTTGCTTTGAGTCTGAGTTCCGAACAGTCTTGTTGGTTAGCTGGTGACTACTGTGTCAGACAGAGCAGGGTGAGGACACAGGGAGTTCCCCAATGGTGGCTCTGCTGAGGGGCGCTGTGGTGGCCCTGGTGGTGCAGGCGTGTGGCTCTGAGACGTGTAGTTGGGGACGACTGTGTAGAGGTGACCAACCACAAAGAGGAGGGGCCGGGACCAAACCGGAGGACTGTGGGGCTGATGGACCTGGACAGGACTCTGGCCTTCGTCCCTGGAGTCTCCAGGGCCCAGGGAAGGCCCCTAAGTGGAGCTGAGTGGTGGGAGCTGATCAGGTTTGCATTTTGAGAAGATGGTTCTGGGGGACAGGTGAAGGGGGACAGGGCCAGGAAGGCGACATCCAGACACAGGTAGCTCGGAGGGCAAGGCCATGTCTAGGAGAAGCAGGCGCCCCCAGCTCTGCAGACTGAGCCTGAGCCCCCAGGACAGGTGGAGAAGCCCCCCACTGTGTCCAAAGGTCTGGGTGTTGGTAGAATGGTCTGAAGCAAGGGCGCTTAATCATGAAAAGCTGTTCTTCCCAGTGCCCTGCCTTTCCCTCTGCTTGGTGGCAGAGAGGGGGCAGGGCAACTGCAGGGAGGTCCCTGGGAGGAGGGGAGCAGCTCACTCCAGGGACCACAGTGGATATCACCTTCTATGGGAGCCCTGTGTGTGAGTGTGCATGTGAGGGGGTGTACACGGGGCAGGTAAGTATGTGTGCAAGGCTGTGAAAACCAGGCAGAAGGAGGATGTGTGATCTCCCTGACTGTCCCTAGGGCAGCTGCCCAGGACACTCATAGAGGAGCCATGTGACCCGTCTAGATGTCTACACTCTGACGGCTGCAGCAGTGCGTGTTGTACCAGATCCCACCTACGCGTCCCAGCCCAGCTTCACGGTGACCCTGTGAGCACTTGTGAAGGGTGACCCAGCTCACGCATACATAGACAAAGACTATCCCTGAATGCCTGTCACTACACACAGACAAGGACTGTCCCTGGTCACCTGTCTCTACACACAGACAAGGACTGTCCCTGGTCACCTGTCACTACACACGGACAAGGACTGTCCCTGATCACCTGTCACTACACACGGACAAGGACTGTCCCTGATCACCTGTCACTACACACAGACAAGGACTGTCCCAGCCACCTGTCACTACACACAGATGAGGACTGTCCCTGGCCACCTGTCTCTACACACAGACAAGGACTGTCCCTGGCCACCTGTCTCTACACACAGACAAGGACTGTCCCTGGCCACCTGTCACTACACACAGACGAGGACTATCCCTGGTCACCTGTCTCTGCACACAGACGAGGACTGTTCCTGGCCACCTGTCTCTGCACACAGACAAGGACTGTTCCTGGTCACCTGTCTCTGCACACAGATGAGGACTGTCCCTGGCCACCTGTCACTACACACAGACAAGGACTTCCCCTGGCCACCTGTTACTATACACAGACAAGGTTGTCCCAGGGCACTTGTCACCACCACCTGCATGGACTGTCCCAGAACACTTGTCAACACCATCTGCACAACTATCCCAGGAAGCCTGTCACTGCACACAGATAAGGACTGTCCCAGGACACTTGTCACCATCTGCATGGATTGTTCCAGGATGCCTGTCACTACCATCTATAAGGACTTTCCCAGGATGCCTGTAACTTCACACCTGTGTGGCTTTGTCATAGGAGAGCCTCATTTGGGTGTCAGGCACCCAGGTGGAACCTCGGCCCACAGGCTCACCCCCAGCTGCAGTACATTGTGTGGTTTCTTGGAGCCTCGGTTTCCTCTCTGTTAATGTGAAAACTCCTTTTTGACATCTCCACAATCGTAATCATTCAATCCCTGGTAAGGTACCAGCACAGCTCCTGGCCCTGCTGATCAGCATGGTCCTGGGGGCTTCAGAGTGGAGGGGACAGGTCGGGGTGGTCATGAGGTCCTGGGCCTGACCCTGCGTTCAGGAGGCTTTTCTCTGAGTCTAAAAGTGGCTGAGGTCCCTTCATTGCCGCCCGGACCTCTTTCTGGCTAATAATCCTCACATTACACAGAACATCATCCCAGTTAGACTCCTGGTTCAGGAGGTTATTAGGGGAGACCATCTTAAGGTTCCTCTTGGCCTCTGAAGGGTGCACATCTGGATGTGGGGCATGCCTTGGAAGGTAGCGGGTCACCAACCGGTAGGGCTTGTCCTCACCATCTTCCTTCCTGGGCCTGCCAGCCCAGCTGGATTGGGGTCAGCAAGGGAGAAGCTGTCCTGCCTGCTTGTCGGGTGGGGCCCCCAGGTGAACAGATCACCACGCCTGGGAAGACGGGCAGGACCCTTGTAGTTAGCGCTGCCGCAGGCTGGTCCCATGTTTCTGAGGTCCGTCCATGTTGTCACATGTGTCACTGCTCTCCTTCTTTTTAATGACTGAGATTCAGTGACTCAGATCTGCACATTTTGTGTGTCCATCATCAGTCAGTGGACGCTGGGCCACTTCACCTTTGGTGAGAGTGGATGATCTGGAGTGAACCTTCCCAAGCACCTTCTTGGGTGGGTGTGTGTTTTCAGTTCTCTTGGGGTCACTCCTGGGACAGCATCTGCTGCGCTGAGCGGTCATCAGTTTAGGTCACTGTCCTCCGGGTTTCAAGGAATGAATTCACATGAAAAGCCTCCTGCCCTGGTCACCTGGCTTCCCTGCATCACGTCCCTGGGTCAGCTCACCCCTTCCACAGGTGACCACACCCTTGCCTGGAGGTGGGGGTGGGGAGCATGCAGTTGTCCAAGTCACTGGCTGGCAGGACGCCCTGCCAGGAGCCTGAGGGTGGTTGGGACAGCAGGGCTCGTCTGCCTACAAGCTGTCCTTGTGTTTGGTTCTACAAACACTTACTGAATCTCCCTGGCACCCGCGTCCCAGGTCCTTGGCATGAACAAGATTCTGCACCTGTTCTCTGGTTTCATTCTCCCCAGCCCCCCAAACTCAGAGGAAGTAGTTTGGGGCCACCATGTGTCAACCAGAGAGGCCCCCTCCAGGGACAGAGGCAGATTGCCAGTGACTTCAAGACCACATAGCCCTCCCCCTAAATGTTCATCCTGACCCACCTGCCTTGCTGCGTCCCCAGCACCCCAGGGACTGGAGGGTCCCTCTGCCTGTGTGTCTCGCCCCACATCCACATGGCTCCCACCATACTGCTCCAACCCACCTAGAAGTCCCCTCTGCTCTGAGTGCCCCCCATCCCCACCCCCACCCGTGTCCCCACAGCCCTCAGCGCCCCCTCTTCTTTGCACATTACCACATTTCCTCCCCAGAAGGTCAGCTCTGTGAGGGCAAGACTGCTGTCTGTTGGCCCTGCTGCCTCAGAGCCCAGGCAGGCACCTGACACACAGGAGGCCCGGGGCGGGCAGGAACGTGTGTCACCTGTGAGCGCCCCATCTCCAGGCAGTGATGCCAGGGTCACGGCTGCAGGGACGCCCTCGCTGGGTGCTGGGAGAGTGCTGTTTGAACAGCAGGGCCCGCCTGCCTGCAAGCTGTCGCTGTATTTGGTTCCACAAACAGCTATCTCATCTGCTCTCCAGCCCTGGAGTCGGGTCGTGCATCCTGCCTTCGTAGGGGCACGGAGGGATGGACAGCCAGGGTCCTGCCTATGTGAGGGCATGTAGGGAGGCAGCCAGGGTTGTGCCCTCATGGGAGCACAGAGGAGGTGGCCAGGGTTCTGCAGGGCCATTCGCTGAAACCTGACCCCACTCACTCGCAAACAAAAGCTCCTTGAGGGCCCACTCCATGGGCAGCTCGGAGACAGGAGAGGGCACAGCCCTGACTGCCGTGGCCAGGACACCCCACACTCCACGGCACAGACCACCAGGTGCCGGCTCTCAGATTCTGCCCCTCCATCTGGCTGCCCAGGACTGGGAACTCCTCGTGCATGAGGAGCCCGTGTGGTGGGGCCGGAGCCCCGGTCCTGCAGGAAGAATTATGGAAGGCTTCAGGGTGGAGGGGTCAGGACAGGCCCCTGGGAAAGGAGACCCCACATAACTGGTCTGGGGCAGAGGAGGGGAGGGCAGTGGAGGTCACCCTGGGTCACCTTTGCTTCAGTCTCCCAAGTTGAGACGTTTCTCCCACCCCCATGGAGCCGCTAAGAAATTAGGTGTTTCCTTCCCAGCATGCCAGGGAAACCGAGGCTTTGGGGTCACCGCTGAGCCTGGACGGAACCAGGTTGGCACCTGGTGGTGTGCCCATCCCCCATCAGCTGACACAGCTGCTGTCCCCCTGGGCATCCCAGCTGTCACCTCACGGGGGGGGCAGGGGACCAGGTAGGGAGGTCCCTGGAGAAGGATAGGTGGACCTGCCCCTCCCCCAGCCTGTCTGGACACAGGCCAGAATTCGAATACCCAGGCGCTGGTGAGGGTATGTGAAATAATCATTTTCCATTTTTCTGCACATCAGAAGACCGTGTAGCTCTCGATGTATGGCAGAAATTCGGTTCCTCGCTCTTCCTCTGAGCTCCCTGCTGGTGGGGGTGGGGTGGGACTGATGGAAGCCACACGACCCTCAGCTGCACAGGGCCTGGGGGACCTGCATTCTGACTCCAGAGGCACTGGCCACACCCCCACACCACTCACATCTGCCCATGGGTGCCCCTCCCAGGATGACCCTCCTTTCCAACTGTTGTTTCCTTCCCGGATGAAGCCCAGGAGGCTGACCCCAGGGTAGGAGTCACTGCTGCCTGGCACAGTGCATGCCCAGCGGCTGTGAGGCACCAGCTCAGAGCTGGGTGACACTTAGATGAGATAAACTGTTGATGAGAACGTAGTTGGTTTAGGCACTTGTTCCTTTGACAGATAGCGACTGAGGGCCTGCCATGTGTCGGCCGCTATTCCGGAATCCAGCAGATGGACCCGCCCTCGTGTGGCTGCTACTCTGTTTGGGGAGAGATGGACAATAAACGAAGGAAACAAGGAATGGACAGGGCCTGGGTCTGGGAGGTGGGGCCTGTCCTTGCCAGATGCAGCTTTTCTGAGTAGGTGACATTGAGCTGAGGCCTGGAAGAGAGGCAGCCAGGGGGCCACCAGGGCACAGCCCTCTAGCATAGGGGACAGCCAGTGCAAAGGCCCTGGGGCAGGAGCACACCTGGCACATTTGTGGGCCAGCAAGGCGGCCTTGCAGGTGGAGAGGAGAAGCACAAGGGAGGAGGGCAAGGGGATGGAGGATGGCCTGGGAGCTGCCTGTGGGCATTGAGGGCTTCAGCTGGTGGAGGTGGTGGCATAAATACTAAGGCATGAAAACGTCATGCATTTCCTGTGCACCGGGGGTTTGCACTGAAGACTCGTAGAGCTGATCCAGCAGGCATCCTGGCTTCCCCTGGGGGTCTGCCTGATGTCTCCTCACGACTGCACGGCAGTGGCCAGTTTGTCCCTGGGGGAGATCTCTGCCCGGAGCTGTGCCTTTGTGGCCAGCAGCCAAAGCCTTTGTGTGGGAGCCCAGGGTGAGGGACCCAAAACCGGTCCTGCCGTTCTGCCAGCTATTATATGGTTCCACCACTGGTGGGCTTGGCGCTCACTCCATCCTCCTGATTGAGCTGACCGCCGGCGCTCCAGCTCCATCTGTCCCGAGGCCTCGGGGGTCCCTCATGTGGGAGGAGAGGAAGGAGAGTCGCTTATTCCCTGAACCCTGTGCTGCCTGGAGAGGGTCAGAAAATGGACATTTCAGAGACTAGGAGGCCCCATGGGCATCCTGAGGGGTTTGGCAACCAAGGGGGTGGAGCTGGAATAGCCCACAACTGAGCCTGGTTGCCGCTCGGGTCAAGCCTGCTGGCTCCCTGGAAGCTTGCTGTGCTGGAGAGTTGCAAGTCTGAACTGCCTGAGCTCACACACCTGCACCGCCGTGGGGTATCCCTGGTCAAAGAGGAGCAAGAGAGTCCTGCACACCCTTCCCCACTACTAGGCATGCAGAGGCCGCCCACAGCCTGTGGGTGTGGTTGGGGTGAGGCCTCTGGACACGGAGAGATTTTCCATCCAAGGCACCAGGACCTCCTTAGTCGTTCTGTTTTACAATAAATGTCCCTGTGAAAATGTTCACACTGACCAGACAGAAGGTGTCATGTGACTTTGGGCACTCCCCGCGGCCTCTGAAGCCACCATGGTCTCCCCATTTCTATGCCTTGGGAAGATTCCCCCCAGGGGAACACGGGAGATGAGGTGCAGCCCTGGATGAAGTGCTGTGGACTCCACGTGTGCCCCAGGGCTCAGGACAGGCCTGACGGAGCCTCCCTGGGTCAGAAGGGAAACCCCAGGGGCCAGCAGTGGCCTCGGTTTTCCCTGCTGTCAAATGGGGAGATGGCCTTGGAGCTTTCTCAGAGACAAGAGGGGAGACTCCAGGCACAGCAGGAGGATGCCACGCCCCTCTGCCGAAAACCCCCAAGGCTGTTTTGACTCAGCAGGGCCCCACCCCCAGATCTCCTTGGGGTTCTGGGAGACCATGTGGTGGAATGAGTCAAAACATCCAGAAGGTTCCGCCGGGGAGGGAGGCATGGAGCCGGCTTCCCGCTCGCCTCCCCCAGAGCAGCTGCCACCGCGGCTGCACCAGCGCCGGCCCATCTGCCTGCCTTGGGCCGTCCAAGGCGGGGAGGAGGGGCTGGAAACAGACCCTCTGTCCACCAGGGACACAGCCTGTTCTCCGGGTCAGGGCTGAGGGCTGGCGGGTGAGGCTGCCGCTGTGTGATTCCACTGCTGTGTGACCCCGGGCTGGCTCCCGCTCTCTCTGTGCCCCTCAGAAGTGGCACAGTGATTCCCCCTTGGGGCTGGTGTTGCATGTGGACACTCTGAACCTTGGACTTGATTGACCAGTGAGCTGGCTGGTGGTTTCTGGTTTCTGCGGGACAGCCCCTTGTTATAACTGCCGCACATGGCCTTTGTCACCTCTGAGGGGGTGGGTCTTCCATTCGCACAGAGAGGAGGTCACTAAGGTTTAAACTCTGAAGTGCAGCCCTCCCTGGGAAGATACAGCCTCTGAGGTGCAGAGTCCCTGCCCTTGACTCTGGTCATCGTGTGCCCTTGCCACAGACCTGGGTTGGGGGCTGTACCCGAGGATTCCTGTGGCCCTTTTCCTGTGGCCACCACCGTTCTGAACTCCTGACCGGTGAGTCTGGGCTCCTCCCCACAGCTTGGCGGGCCCTCTCAACCACACAGGGGCTGCCAAGGAGCCCTGGAGCTGGCTTTGCTCCTGGCTGCTCCTCAGTGAGCCCCAGGTGTGGAGACGTGGTCAGGTGGGCCAGCACGCAGCTCCCCACACCAGACCCAGCTGCCCAGCACGCTGCAGGAGCTACTATTAGACATGTCTTATGGCTGAAAGTGGCTAAAAGGCCCCAGAGAGAATGGCCCAGTATCTGGATGACTGATGGATGTTGAAAGGGACCCCCACCGGGCAAGGCTGAGGTGCAGGCTCCCCAACAGCCTGCAGGGCAGGCCCTGACCCACGCTGGCCTCGGCCTCTAGCAGCTCAGGAGACTGCCCAGCTACATGCTGGTGTTCAGCCTGGTGGCTTGCCTGGAAGGAGAGGCAGGAGGGGAGCGGTGGGCAGAGAGGCTGGCAGGAAAGCCCCAGTATGCTCATGCCAGTGCTGCGAGGCAGGGTGAGCGTCCCCCGTCTTCCAGGGGAAAATGCTGAGACCAAGCCAAGTGGAGGCACTTGCTCACAGCCTATGGCCAGAAACTGGACAATGCCCAACTCAAACCTGGAGGCTATGCCTGCCCCTGGTCGCTTGTCTGGGAGACTGGAAATCTGGAGGGAGTGGGTTGGGTCCAGGCAGCAGGGTGAATTCAGGCCAGACCTGTGCATGTCTGCACGATGGGGTCAGACTCACAGCCCTGCCCTTTCCAGCCATGCGCCCCGCAGTTACTGAACCTGTGAGTTGTTCCACCTGTAACATGGGTGTAATAACATGTTTTACATTTCACTGTTACTATTAAATAACAGAAAAGCCTCATGGGGCTGTTGGAAGGATTAAATGGGCTAATAAACTGTGGATCACTTGGTACTTGCTGTTCCCCAGCCCTGCTCCAAGGTTGGGACAGGATTCTGGGTGGGGACTGTGAGCTGGGACCTGGCCTGGAAGGGGTTGGCCCCTGGACTCTGGCCTGTCCATCTGTGGACTGTTGACCCATGTCTCAGTGAAGGCTGGTGCAGGCAGCCCCCTGAGCAGGTGCCCACAGGCAGTAGGAGAGGCAGACTGTTCTCTGTTCTGGAGCACTGTTTGTGAAAGTGGACTGGATCCTGGTACCTCCCTATTACTCCATATGTGATGTGACTGGCAGACATGGCGAGTCAATCTGCACACTCCAATGGCTGTGGCAGACATCACCAATCAATGTCAGGCACACCTTTCCCTTTGAGCCCACCTCAGGCAGTGGCATCATTCTCACAGAGATGCTCTGCTGCCTACCTCTGATGGGCCAAGTGGAAACCCACCAACCACACCAGCTGGGCAACTGTGAGGGCCAGCCAGCTCTGACCACCTCTGCTTCTGTAAGCCGTGTAACCTGGGAGGGGGTGGGGAGAGCATCTGTGGGAGGTGGGGGAGGGGGCACCCCAGGGCCCAGCAGCTCCAGCCCCTGGAGACAGCATGACTCCTAGCTTGGCCTTGGTGATGTTGACAGTGCAGTAAACGCATCCTGGAAGTAGGGCTCCTGCTGGGTTCAAGTCCAGCCCCTCATGAAGGCTGGTGCAACCATGTGACACCTCAGAGGGTCCTCTCCCAAGCCAACCCCATCTATAGGAATAATGACACCTCCTCTGTGAGCACCCCTGGATAAGGTTCACTCGGAGACTTATGTTCGGGCACCTCCTGCCTGCCTGCCCTGGGCCGGGTTCAGGGAAGCAAGCAGGAGAGGGGAGAGAAATTACAAACCATGGTGAAGGCTATGGACAAGGAGAGTGGGTGATGGGTCGGCGAGGGGTGCTCCGGGGGTGGCTCCCAGTCCTGGTGCTCAGGGTGCCACCAGGCAGCATTTGTCAGAGCAGTATTCCCCTCCCCCAGCCCCAGGCAGGCCTTCCTGGAGGGGGTGCAGGCCTCCATCTCCAGCTGCCCCCTTTCCCCCAACAAATATGGCCAAGACATGACGGGCCCCCTTAAGGCCCTTCCTTCCTCTCCAGTGATGGGAGGAGAGTGGCTGGAGGAGGTGAGAGTGGGAAGGGGGAGGGCAGAAGGGCCTGCAGGAGGGGGCTCCTCACTCCCTAGAGTGAGCTGGGAGCCCTGGCCGGCCCCCATCCAGGGCCCTTGGAGGAGGTGCCCACCCGGCAGCCCCAGATCAGGGAATCCCGGCTGGCACCGCGCCACCACCTCCCTGCCACCCTCATCCACCAGGAGCCAGACACAGTCCGGATCCTTGCCAACTGGGGGGAGGGCGTGCACTCGACTTCGCCTACTCCCAGCCATCCTTTCTGCTGCCTGCGTGTAATTAACAGAGTAATTAAAAACAGGATGAGTTAATTGGTATTCATTTATGTGGCAGATGTTTTTAATTGAGGCAGGAAACAATTTACCTGTTTACATAAACAATGGCAAAAGCAGGCTTGTAAAACACATTTTTTAAAATATTTTCCTCCCCCTTCCTAAAAAGAAGAATTGAAATCACTCGGTCTCCCCTGTGCCTCCATGTGAGAGCAGTAGGCCCCGCCCGGAGGTGCGTGCCAAGAGGAAACATCTGCTTAAAAGGTTTGCTTCCAGAGGACTCTGTTTGCCTTATATCCAGAGGAAGGAGGTTGTTCCCAGGTTGTGGGGACACCAGCTTAGAGGGATGCCTCTCCAGGGGGTTGCTGTGGTGTCATCCCCAGGGCCCAAGGGGGCTCTGACCTCCTGGGTGGGTGGGCCAAGGCCGGGGAGACCACCCAGCAGGATGGGAGGCAGGGCTGGGAAATAGCAGGGGACCCTGTCCAGCCAAGCCAGGGGCTCCTCTGGGCAGGGAGGGGGGCTTCCTTTCCACCTGCATTTGTGGCAGCTCCATGTTCCTCCATCACGTGGCCAGCTTGGGGACTGTGGTGTCCGGCCAGCAGCCCCTGTCTTCCCGGAGTCCAACCCTTTGGCCATTTTAGGGGATGTCCCTGGGTGGAAGAGCAGAGTCAGCCTTAGAGGGCTCCAAGGAGGACCTCCAAGAAGCGAGTGCTCAGAGTGACTCCTGTCTATAGATTGGCACTCATTTGGCACTTGCTGTATGCCTGGCTGCTGTGTATGCTGGTTATTACTCTCCAGCTCCTATTAACCCTGGGGGGTGGGGCTCATCTCCCCATTTCACAGGTGAGGAACCTGAGGCTGGACTGAGCACACAGCTTCCAGGTCTCGTCGGAAAAACTCGCAGCTTGTAGAGCTGACGGGTATGCGTCGTGGCTGCCCCTTCCTTGCGAGTACACGTACCGAGGGTTATATTCACACGGAAATATCTAGAGGGGTCCATAGACCCGTCAACAGTGGTTACCATGGGTGGGGGCTGGGCGGTTGGGAACATGCCTTTCCCGTGTGACTAAAACCCCAAGCTGGGCCAGCTGCCATGCTCACCACAGGACACGTCGCTGACTCTGAAAGTAGGAAATAGTGGGGTTCCAGGAGTTGTGTGAGGTGACGCGGGTGAAGCACATGGCCCGTGGAACTCAACAAACGTACAGATAGCTCTCTGCAGTGAAAACGGGCAGACCCCAGAGGTCTGGGACCCCAGGGTCCCAGAAAACGTGGGACCCCAGAGGCTCCTGGCCTCCCCTGCAGGGGAGGGTCTGGGCCGTGCCATTGGGGTGACATACGATTGGAATTTCTGGAACATTTCGATGGTTCCTGGGAATATGGATTGTTTGGAATCCTTCTGGGAGAAGGGCCCTGGGAAGATGGCACCCAGAGCTTGGCACCCAGAGCTCCGCACCCAGGACACTAGAGAGGCTGGGGCTTAGTGTTCTCCTTCCACGCTGCCAGGCCTCTCTGGCATGGCTGTGATTCAGTCATAAGAGTAACCGCAGGTATCTGAGGTGAGCAGCAGACAGAGTTGCTGCAGCCAGAGGTGCCAGTGGTATTCTCAGGAGCTTCCAGCCTGCACCAGTGCTGTGTGACCTCAGGTGCAGACCTCAACCTCTCTGAGCATCTGGGAAGGGAGGCAGTGATGGTCTCCCCAGTGTTGTGAGCTTTGACTACAATTAGGACAATGACATAAATGTAAACATCCCTACAGCCTCCCCTCCCACCTTTACCACATTCTCTGCCAAAAGAAGCGCAAGTTTTTCAGGGGCCCCAGCCTCGCCCATGAAGACAGAGGCAGGAGGATGGGAGGGTCTGGGGCCCTGCAGCGATGAAGTCTCTCCTGGGCCAGTTTTGGTCCCTGGGTATGCGGGTTGGGAGGGCCCTGGGCAGGGCCTTCCATGTCCAGGAACTGAGAGCATAGAAGAGGGGTTGGGTGTCTCTGGGCATCTCGCCAGATCCACGGGGGTCCCGCAGTGGGCACCAAGACACACCACGTCAGGCTGACACTCATCACAGCTGAGCCAAACCAGCTCTCATGTCATCCTTATGAAAGCGGGGCGTGAGAATCGGAGACGCCCCTGGTCCCCTGAGCAAAGCCTGCCCAGACCACCTACTCAGCCCCAACCTCAAACCTGCTCCAGCTGGTGCCTCTCACCACTTGGGGTCCCTCCAGCTTGGGGGCAGCATCCTGCATTGATGTCTCCCATCATGGGTCATCGGGGCCTTCACAGGCTGTGTGTACCGAGGGTGGCAGTTCTGTGGCTTGGAGCTGGTGGGAGGATCATCTCGCTCTCAGGGATGCGCTCAGAGGGGTGTGCATGTGGGATGAACCACCAGCCCTAAATACTGCTTAGTGTTCGCAGGGGCAGCGCAATGAGTTTATATTTTGGCAACATTCCTCTGGGGAGTTCAAGGTGACATGCAGCAAGTCTGCATGCTTTCCAACAATGAACATGCTCTGGGACTCAGGTCAGCCTTCCGTGGCGCCTCGATGCCAGCAGGGGAACCCCTAACCATGCGGCCTGGGTCTCCAGAGCCCCCAGCCTCCCCGATCGCTGCCCACCTTCGTGCACAGAGTTCCCGCTGCCCCGACTTCCCCAAGCTGTGCCTCTGCTAGACGCCCTTCCTGGCTTCAGGCGTGCACACAAGTGCAGGTTCTCCTCCTCTCGGGAGGCTCCCTGACTCCGGAGCACCCGATCCAGATGTGTGAGCGCTGACGCGGGACTTTCTGCTTCATGCGAATCTGAGCACTGACTGGCCTCAGAGGCGTCCTGGCCGAGCAGTTCCTTGAGTTTTGTCAATTCCTTCTTGAAAACAAGTGATCTGGATGAGTGTATCTGTTAAGTGAAACTTTGTAGTTGTCTGTCTTGGTCAGAGTTGGGGTGGGCACAGTGCTGGTGGGCAGCAGGCAGTTTAACAATAAATCAGGAATTACTTTAGAAGTGCTGCTGGTACAAGAGGCAGGCCGAGAGGAGGGGGTCCTGCTGCCCCTCTCCAGGGGCTGTTTCTTTTTCCTTCTAGAGACACTCTGTACATATTGTATCATCTTGTATTCCAGGGGCTCCTGTGGTCTTTTTTGGGGTCGCACCCCTCCCCCAGGAAATGCGCTTGCCCACACTCTGCCCCATGTTGCCACAACCCCTCGGGGGACATGTCTTCTGTTCAGACTAACTGTAGGTGGTCCTTGGCTCTAGGAGGACCTCCCCCCAACCCCCATCTGCTGGGGCGCCTCCTGGGGTCTCAGGGTCCCCCGCCCCTCACGTCCCTGCCAGGTGTGTATGTGAGCAAAGCAGAGAGCTGGCTTAACAGGCACTGGCCTGATCCTGACAGTGACATCAGCCCGAGTGTACAGTTGAGGAGACTCAGAGGAGGAAGCCTGGCCAAGGCCACCCGAGTGATGAGGCCGTGGCTGGACTCAGGCCTGCCAGACCCCAAAGCTGGGTTTTTCCCACTACTACTCGACTTCCTGGGCTGGCCTGTGTACCCACCACTGAGCTCCAGGAGGGGGCTCTGTGTCATGCTTTGGTCAGGATGCAACCCCCCCAACTCATCCACCTACCCATCCACCATCCACCCACCTCCGCTCAGTCACTCGTGACTCTCTCTGTCCACATGCCCACACCCCTCAAGCCCACCCAGGGTCCACCATGTTTCTTGTCACAGCCCATTCACACTCGCTGGGTGTGCCAGCCTGCAGCTGAGCCACGCCCCCTTGGTGGCAGGTGTGCATGGGGGAACAGGAGAGGGCCCCAGAGTGCTGGTCCCAGGTGCTGGGAGAGGGCAGCCCTCCCCTCCACTGGTACCCCCCACACACACACGGCAGGCGGCCCAGATGGTGGGTGCCCCCCCCCCCCCCCGCCAGCTCTCGGGAGCTGCTCTTGGCAGCGTAGCCCCAGCAGCTGGGTGAGGAATGTGCTCCCTCCGTGCGCCAGCCGCGGGGCGAGCAGGGGACATCTGGATCACGTTTGCAGCCGGCAGAGAGCAGGGAGGGTTTCCATTCCAGCCGCTAAGCGCGCTCCACCCTCCCCACCTCGGAACTCTGCTCAGCACCAGGGCATCCCGGACCCAGCTCCATGACCATCCCAGCTCGTCTGAGAAGGAAGTCCCACCCCTGCCCCACTCGTTTGGAGCGTCTGTACGTGGCTGCAGCTCTGGGCTTCTCGGCCCAACCAAACCCTCAGACCCCTTCTGCAAACACAGGCACAGACATAATGGCTCTGACCGGCCTTCTACCAGGAGCTGTGGTCACCTTTCATTTCTTGTCATTTTCTGCACGTATGTTCATTTGCAAGATGGAGTTACATGTGTTTCTACTTCTTTTGATTTTTCTTTATTTGAAGTACAACACATCACACAGAAAAGTGTTGTGTGCATGAAGGTTCAGAGTGTGCAGGTTAACAGACAGCATTCCCTGACCTGCCCCAGGCCCTGAGCCCCTCTCCCGGGTCACTGCTGGTCGTGGGCCCACCACCTTGACTGTAATGCCCGTAAGTAGAGGCATGTGGCCCATCCTCTCTGGGGTCTGGTGTCATTCACTCAGCCACATGTTGGTGACATTTGACAAATTGGTGTGTGGGGTTGTGTGTGTGCTTTTTCCTTGCTGTGTAGTATTCTGCTGTGTGGATCTGCCCCTTGACCTCCTAATGGACCTCTGTGACAGTGGCCAGTGAGTATTCTTATCCTTTGCTGCCGATGCTGGGCTCTTTGCTCTTCTGTTGATTCCCTGCCTCAGAGCAAATCACTGAGCCATGGGTGCACAATATTTCAGGCTGGTGGGTGCTGAAAAGCAGTTTCCAAAGTGAAGGTACCCACCACGTGATTTCAGGCTCCATAGGGTCCCACTGGGTGGCTCATCTGGGCAGTCCCAGCAGGGCTTGCTCTTGGGTTGAGGTCGGCAGCTCTGCTGAGTGTGGCCGGGCCCTCACACTCCTGGATCCCTAGCTAGGGCAGCTGGGCCAACTCGCCCAAGTGAGCTTTCCCATTCAGCAGGCTCAGCAGGACAGCCAGAGGTACTGACTGCCTCATGTCCAGCTCAGAGCTGACTGCCATCATCCTGCCTCATCCTAATGGCCAGAGCAAGTCCCTGGCCAGCCCGGATCCAAGGGCAGGGAATTGATTCCATTTCTGAGTGGGAAGCAGAGAAAGCAATGGCACCCCACTCCAGTACTCTTGCCTGGAAAATCCCATGGACAGAGGAGCCTGGAAGGCCACAGTCCATGGGGTCACTGAGGGTCGGACACGACTGAGCGACTTCACTTTCACTTTTCACTTTCATGCATTGGAGAAGGAAATGGCAACCCACTCCAGTGTTCTTGCCTGGAGAATCCCAGGGACAGGGGAGCCTGGTGGGCTGCCGTCTATGGGGTCACACAGAGTCAGACACTATTGAAGTGACTTAGCAGCAGCAACAGCAGCTGGGCGGGAAGAGCTGCAGTCACATTAGAAGGGGTGTATGTGGTTGGGGAGGAGAACTGAGGCCATTTTGTGATGCATCCACCCCCAGGTGAAGGATATCTTAATCCGCCATAACCGAACTTTACTGATGATGGGTAGGCTCAGAGTAGCTCCTTGGTCCCCACGCCCTACACATGGGGGAGCTGCCCACTGAGGCCACTGGGCAGGGGGCAGCTCCTGACCCAAGCTCTGCCCAGGCTCCCGCCACAGCCTCCAAGGCAACAGGCCAGGGTCCCAGACGGCACAGGGGCAGGCGGGGCCTCTCTGGGTTTCTCACAGGCCGGTCAGCACACCTGCATGCAGCGTCTCGATGACCACCAGGTGTCGGCGCTGGTCTGGACTTCGCAGTGCACAGAAAGACAAGGCCCATGTCCTCGGGGAGACAGGACCCACACAGACCGCGATGGCAGGTGCTGACAAGTGCTCCCCAAGAAATTAAGTGGGTGATGCAGTGGGAAGGGCAGGGGTCCTCTGAGGGGGGACATTTGGGCTCGATACTGAGTGAGGAGGGAACAACCTTGTGGAGCACAGGGGAGCATCCCAGCAGGTGGAGACGCCCCAAGCCCGCCCGGGAGAGTCTAGCCGGGCCTCCCAGACTGGAGGCACAGTCAGGTCAGGAGAGTATGGGCCCTTTCTGAGGGGACCCTGGGCTGGAGGATGGTGGTGAGACTGGGTCTGGCTCACTTTCACCGCACCTCGGTGGCATCTCGATGGTAGGGACCTTCCTGTCCAGGAGGGTGGCTCCCTCCCAGCACTGGCGAGATTCGCAATCCCCTGCTGGTACAGGGGGCAGCCCAGCCACCGCGATGTCCCCTCTGGGGCAGCGAGGATCTTCCCTGTGCGGCAGGACATCCTCTTGTGGACCCTCCCGGCCACCCTTCTGGCCAGGCTCTGAGGGTCCACAGTGATGACCCTGCCTGAGCCCAGCAGTGGGTCAGCCAGAATGCTGGACACGCATGGGAGCTGCCACGTGACAGCCGTGTGACCCAGGCTTGCATCTTGTGAGCCTCAGTTCCCTGTCTGTAACCCAGGTCTTACTTGTCTGGGCTTTATCAGAATGAGGAGGTCTCAGCACCCAGGCATATACACCACTCCCGGCAGAAGGCAGCCCATCTCAATCAGAGCTGGGCCCCGCTCAGCACCCAGGTCTTTCAGAGGAGCCTCTCGCTGGCTTGTCCCATCCCTCTGTGCCACTGCAGGGGCTCTGCTCTTGTCCCCATCTCACAGGTGACAAAACTGAGTCCTGGGTAGAAAAGTCAGTGACATTCAGGCCAAGAGGCTGAGATAGGGTGGAGGGAGGCCAGTCAGAAGCTCTGTGTCATGGGCACCATGGTGGCCTTTCCCCTTCTGGTCCTTTGTCTAAGACTACCCCCGTCACCTGCCCCCAACCTTGAGAAGCAGGAGTTACGGGCCCATTTTATCAGTGGGTATACTGAGGCTTGGGCCATGCTGGGTTGATTTCCCCAGTTCACAGTCTGTCACAGAGCAGGTTTCCTGGCTTTTGGTCCAGTGATGTTGCCACGGCAACCAGCATCCTTGGTGTTGTCACCCGCAGGCCCAGGGGATCATGGGGTCCCTGGGGGAAGGAGGACCAGAGAGGCCTAGCACTGTGTAGTGGGAAGGGTCACAGTGTTAACAGGCAGAGGAACAGCAGCCCGGTCAGACCCCAGGACTGGGAAGGGCTGGGCAGAGGATCCAGGGGACGTGGCTGGAGCACTCGTGGGGGTGGGAGGGCCGCCTGGACCAAGGGAGGGAAACACTAATCCTTGTGTGTATTATCACTGATTCATCAGGCGGCGGAGGCTGATTGAAACCAGATGTGGGCAGCGGTCCAAGTTCCAGCGCCTGGAACTCGTTAGGGCTGTGGCCCCCCTGAAAATTCTCATTGCTTTGCAGAGCATTGGGGATCAAAGACAAGCCATCCCTGACCTTGGCCTTGGAGGGTGAGGGAGGGGTCAGCCTCCTGGTCAGACCCACCCATCTTGATGTGGGGGGTCAACCCCATGTCCTCAGGGCTCCCTGAGTCCCTCTGCCTCAGCCTGGGAGCCCTGTCCGTCCCTTCTGAGTCATGGCTGCTTCCTGGGGTGCATGCCTGGTTTTTCCCTCCATCCCCAACACACCCACTGGGAGGCTCCAGGAGAGTCCGTGCCCCTCCTTGCCCCAGGAACTTGGCCCTTGGTTGGGGAGATTGCCTGGCTTGCTCCAGATCCCCAGGGTCCAGGAGTACAAGTCCCCATCTACTCTCCAAGAAGCCTTGAGGGCAAGGGAGGGTATTCTGGGGGCAGAAGCTCCCCAAGCAGCGATATGGAGGCTCAGATGCCCCCCAAAATATCTGCCCCCCCTCCTGCTAGCCCCTGTGTGCTGGCAGTGGACATGTCCCACCTTGCCCAGGCCCTGCAGTGGCTGGTGTGCAGTGTGCGGTGGTCAGTGGCTCAGAGGAGGTGAATCTGTCACCGGGGGTAGGGGTGGAGGCAGTGTAGGGAGGTACTTGGGCTGGGCTGGCCTTCAGGAAAGACTTGCTGCACTACCCACATCTGCTGTGTTGCTCATGACTTCCAAGGTTGGCCCAACAGTTACACGGCCAGAAGCCTGCCTGGGACGACATGAGAAGAACAATGTCCACCCCTCACGTGGACGCAGGAGGATCCCATTGACGCTCAGAGCTCAGGAGGGCCATCTGCGAGCCAGGGGAGCCGGCTCCTGCCTCCACGTGCTGTCACTGCCAGGGGACCACGCCCATGCTGGAGCGCACTGCGCTGGGGTCCAAGGGCCCCAGAGGGTCCACCCCTGACATGTGGGGGTGTCTTCCAGCGGGTCCTGCCCAGGAGGGATGCCCTGAAGCTGCCCCTCCCTGAGCGCTGTGAGGCCTGAATCCCCTCAGACACACCCACCTTCTGTCTCTTCCACAAATGTGGCATTGGGCTTCTGGAGGTTCCGGAGCTGTTGTAGTTAGGAGGGGGCTCTGGGGCTCATGGCGGTGCTGTAATAGAAGGTCTTGGAAGAAAGAGTGGGAGAAAAGAGGAAATCTGTAGTCAGGGCTCTGCAGCCTCGCCGAGCTGCGGCCTTGAAGGAAGCCTGACCTCTGCCCCCTCGATCTCCTCACTGCTTCAGTGGGCAGTCATGCCCACCTGGCCTGGGGCTTGGACCCATGGAGGAGCCTGGAAGGTGCTGGCTCTGGAGGCCATTGTGGAGGACATGGGATGAGGCTGTGTGAGGCCCCGAGTACCGCACAGGGAGCTGGGACACTGTGGGAGGCACGGTGGTTTCTGGACCCTGGAGGCCCGTAGCTCTCTGCGACTCTCAGTGTTGGGGTCCCATCTGTAAACCCAGTGGTAGTGCGTCTTCCTCCAGGACCGGCGAGGGCTGCCAGCGGAGTCCCCGCTCATGGTCAGGATCCTGGAAGCCCAGGTGCGGCCTTCACAGAGGGGCACCTCCCACGGGCAGCTGTACCCTGCCCCGGGCAGAGTGTCTGCAGGCCAGGACGCCGCGATCCTCCCGGGAGAGTCTGGCCTGAGCAGGACAGAGTGTGCCTGGAGGCGCCGGGGACAGGTGGTGCCTGCCGTCGCTCCCGACACCTGACACCAGCCCGCTGCTGTCCCACCCCCGGACCTTTGGAGGACGGGGACGGGGCTCCAGGGGACACCTGACCTGACCAGGGAGGTTCCCTCCAGTCCCTGGCCGATGTACAGGGCAGAGGAATCGGGGCTGTCCTTGGCGAAAGAGCGCCTGTGGAGCTGGGAGGCGGGACTGTCCTGCCATCCACGGGCCATCTCCCTTCTTGGTCCTGACTCCACAGCGTTTATGCAGCACCTGCTGTGTGCCTGGCCCTGCCCTGCACACTGTTTCACTGAGGAAGACAGTCACATTCAGACAAAGACGTGGGAGATGAGGGCAGGGAGGGGACGGCCAGTCACAAAAGTCCCTGAGGGCACTCAGGATGCCCGCCAAGAGGCAGGGGCCACCCGGTAATGGTTTCAGGTGACGTGTCTTAGGGGCCAGCTCGCCCCTCTGCCTCCAGGAAAGTCCAGCGTTCTGCCCGCCTTGGTAGGAGCTTCTGGACCTCGGCCTGCTCCCCAGCACGGGGCGGAGGCCAGGACTTCAGGGCCTGGGCCGCTGGTGCTCTGTCCTCGTCCCCACCTGCAGCTGTGGAGGCTGCGGCTGGGCAGTGTGCCCAGGGGCACCCGCTCACTGGGGCCGGGGAGCAGGGCCCCTCCTTGGGGTGCAGGGCTCCCTACCAAGCCTCCACGGGCCTGGGGAACCCTGCCTGCCTGCAGGTCAGTGCCAGGAACAGGGTCTGGGCATGTCACAGGTCACAGCCCGAGACTCCGCAGAGAGTGGCCTCTGGGCCCTGGGCTTCCTTGTTGGCCACCTAGCAGGCTAGGGGCTGTGTGGGGTGCACAGGTCGAGGCCGGGCTCACAGTCAGGGCCCTGCCCCTGGAGCAGGGTTACCTGTTGGTACTGGGCCTACCTGGCCACTTCTGTGAGGGTCAGATGAGATGAAGGAAGAGTCAGACCACGAGAGGCCAAAGTGAGCCCTGATTCCGCAACAGCACCAGTGGGGGATGGGCTGTGTTGATGCTAAGGGCCCCCTCCCATGGAGGGTTCTAGAACCCCAGGGCTGGGAGCGCGGGGCTGTGGTCAGTTCTCAGCCGCGCAGGGCGGGCTGGGAACACAGGCGGACAGGGACAATGATGGATGGGGTGGCTTGTTCCGGCACATTCCGTGTTCTTTCCCACCGGCTCCGCCCGGCCCCGGAGAGCGGCTTCCTCTGACGATGGGTTAGTGACATTTAGTGGGAACTGGAGCCACTGTCTGGGAAACACGCAGGGTCCCCAGGGACCTGGGGAGCACCGCCCAGGTCTGGGAATGTTCTCGAGGGCTTGGAGCCGGGGCCAGTGGTGGGGCTGCGACCAAGTAGGCTGTCCCCTCTCACCCTCTGGCTCCTGCACTGCAGCCAGACATTAGGACACCATGGGGGCCCCCACCCTCCAGGATTGAGGGATGGACAGTTCAAAGAGGAGCAAATGAGGGAGCAGCAGGCCTCGGGTGGGTAGGACTCTGGGCCACCTCCAGCCCCCTGTCAGCTGTGTGAGCTCGGCGGGTCACCCATCCTCTCTGTGCCTGTTTCCTGTGTGTCAGATGGAGCAGAGCCGGGCTGCCTGCCATGTTGTGGGACGGTCAGACTCCTGGCTGGGCCCCCGGCACACTCCTGCCCCCTGAGCACACGGGGAGGGGACCACAGGGAAGGGGCCAGCACCCCGAGAGTTCCCCCCACCACACACCAGCATAAGGGCTGCTGTTCTGGCAAGGCACTCTGCGGGCTCCAGGGGAGCTGACAGGGACCCTGGTCAGGGAGAAGCCCAGACATGTCTTCTCCAATTCCGCCCCATCTCCCACTTTTTTCTCCATGGGGTCCTGTGGACGCCATGGCCCCTGACTGCTGATGGGGCCAGCGGAGGCCCAGGGATGCCAAGGCTGCTCCAATTTCCCCCCTCCCCCGGAACATCTAGGAAGAGCCCAGGGAGTTGGGAAGATGGTCCTCGCACTTAACCTGCTGCAAAGCTGGGGCACCCAGGGCATCACCCACTGACTCAGAGCAGCAAACCCACCCTAGCCTCAAACCCCAGGCAGCCACCCTTTCTATGTCTGGTCAGCCCACATGATGTTCCCCAGGGAGCATGAGGTGGCTACAGAACTTTCTAATCTCCCAGGTGGTGGTGGGGCCTGGTGCTTGAGGCACCCCTGGAGAGCCCCGGGCTCAGGCCCTGCTGTCTGTCAGGCTCTGAGACCCTGAACACTTGTCCTCCCCGAGCCTCAGTTTCCCCATCCACAAATGGGCCTGATGGGGGCCCCTGTGGAGACGCATTGAATCCTCCCTCAGGGCGTGGCATTCCGGGTCACAGTCGTGCCTGGGACCCTCAGTGGGCACACTGATGTGCATGGGACACGTGCCAAGCCCTCGCCTGGGGAGCTGTTATTTATATGTTAATCTTATAAAAGTGAAAGAACTTAAAGCTAGACATAGGTTCAGCTGCCAGGGCCCCCTCACTGACCTGCTAAGTCAGAGCTCCCTAAAAGGGGGCTTGTGTAGGGGATATCCTGATTTTGGGTGGGGGCATATGTGGGACTGAGGGTCCCCAATGACTTCAGAATCAGGAGTGGGGAAACAGACCCAGAGTGGGTATGGGGGGACCATTCGAGCTGGGGGGGTGTCCCACAGACGTGTCTAATGTTTCTCACAGGCAGGCACAGGGACTGACGGCGCTTTCTGGGGAGGGCATGAGGGTGTAATGAGAGGTTGCGTGGACGTGCAGGGCACAGGACCCAGCTCCCCCGGGGCTGGGACACCTGGGAGTGGACCCCGGAGGGCGGAGGACCTAAGAATGGGGGAGGGGAGAGAGCGGCCCCACACGGCCAGCTCAGGCTTCTGGGTGGAGTCTGGACCTCACCGGGAGCTGTGCCCAGCTGACCATGCTGGCACCCTCAGGAGTCTTCACGGCGGTGGGAGCTGCCCCCCTCCTGGCCCTCAGCACCACTCAGTGGGCCCCTCCCCAGCCCCCACGACCTGGCCAGCTCCTGCTCACGCTGGTTTGTGAGCTCAGGGTCCCCCCTGGGTGGCCCTATAGGGCGGCCAGACAGGCAGTCAGGTTGTGCCAGAACCCTTGGGGGTTGTGGGCCTTAGAAGGAGCTAGGGGCTGGTCAGGAGGCCGGTGCTCAGGAGACTGAGGCTGCCCATCTGGCAGCTTGTTAGCCATGTGCCCTCAGACCATGCAGGCTGGCAGACGGGCAGGCCTGGCCTCCACACGCAGGCAGGGCTGCAGAGGTGGAGAGAGGGCAGTAATTAATAACAGCAATTAACAGCTGCCACCATGATGGTGCGACCATGGTGGGTGCCCTGCCCTCTGCTAAGCACACTTCTCCATCTCATTTGACCCATGTTGCACCCCGGGAGGTGGGTGACAAGTGTGCCCATGTAGACACGAGGAGCCCAGCTTAGAGGCGGCCGCTCGTCTGGAGGGTGGGCCTCTAGCCCCCTCACACCCTACTGTCCTCGCTTGGCCAGCCCTGAGGAGGCAAGTGTCCAGGGTGAGCTATGGTTGCATCCACAGCCCCCCGGTCGGTCCACCTTGGGGCTGGGGCAGCCAGGACCCTTGACCTGCCCCATCCAGGCTCTGAGCAGGGAGCCCCTCCTCTCAGAGGGCTGCCCAGCAGTGACCTCACTCTTGAGTCCTCCCCTGGCCTCCGGCATGTACACGGGCAGCCTTCTGGAAGTGCCAGCCCAGCCAGAGACCCTGGGCCCGGGGGGCAGCGGTCAGGAAGCAGGGTCGTCTCAGAGGGGATCACGTTCCAGGGGAGCCAAAGACCCTCATATGGGGCACCTCTCCTGAGGACGTGAGGTCAGAGCTGAAGACCCAGGAGGGAAGGGGAGATGGGGGGAGGTGGGGGCTCGGAACCACAGCTCTGGGTGTAGGGGTGGGTGAGGAGATGGGTGTGGTGGGAGGAGGGCTGGGGGTAGGCCCCGGGGAGCCCCATGTGCAGTGGAAGCTGCTGAGGGTTCAGGCGGCAGAGGCGATGCCTGTGCACACCCTCACGGGCTCCCTACTACCCGCCAGCTTCGTCTGGATTCTTTGCACGACTAGAGAGAGGCCCGTGCACTCTGTTCCTTGCAGTCGTCACACCACCCTTGCTCTTCCCTGAGGCCTCCGGCACGCTCTGCTTTGGATCTAGGCCGAGGCCAACCTCAAGAGCAGGGTTCTAGCACTTGCATTGCTTCATAAACTGTTCTTGATTGCATTGAGAGCTCACCATCATCCATTACAGAGGAGTAGAAAGGCTCAGAGAGGTGAAGTGACTTGCCCTGCATCACACAGCCAGCAAGCAATAGAGCCAGACTCAAACAAGATTCAACATATGTGAGGCTTCCTGCACCCGTGGCCCCACTGTGTGCAGCCCAGGGACCCAAGGCCCAGTGTGGGAGGTGGGGATGCACCCCCACTAACCTGCAGCCTCCATCCACCTGGGTTTGATTCCTCTCCTGCAAGGAGAGTTCGCATTGAGGCAAACCAGTCCTTGAAACCCTGCGGACTTGCATGCCCTGCAGGGACGCACCCATACATGCTGTGTGCCCTTAGCAGATGGCTGCACCTCTCTGTGCCTGTAAAACGGGGCTGGAAGCAGCATTCCCCGTGCTGGGTTTCCTGAGGATAACAGGAGCCATGACTCATCTGCCAAGTGCAGGCATGTCTCCTCCATAGGTAGGCAGCCTGGAGCTTCGCCCTCAGGGTCCGTGGACACCTGAGGGATGGGTGAGAGGCTCCATGAGACACAGGCACACTCAGTCCACCCCTCCCCTATGCCCCCTGAGCCAGGGTCTCTGGTCTGCTTCACCTGTGACACTCCAGCGAAGCCCCAGTGTGGAAGGGCTTGGAAAGGTCAAAACAGGCCATGTCCCCAGCATCCCAGCCTGGCGTCCTGAGTACCCTCCCTGGACAGCCTGCTGGCGGGACTGCCTGCCCCAGGGTGGCCTGGTCAGATGAAGGGCTGGCCAGGACAGGCAGGACTGCACCCCACAGGGGTGGCCCAGGGCCTGTGGCGCTGGCCACGTTTGCCTTCTTTGGTTGTCACTGGGGACTGGCCACCGGCCCTGCAGCCAGGCATGGTGTTGACAGGCCCGCACAGCTGCAGCGCACGTGTGCCCGGCCGTCAGCTCTTGACAGGCGGCGGCGGGGGGCAGGGCGCCTGGCGGCGGGGGGACAGCTGAGGGCACAGCAGGTGCTGTGCGGCCCGGTGGCTGCCGGTGACCGCCTGCTTCCCCCTCTGTGGGGCCAGCGAGGAGGGGGCTTTCTGCTCCAACCCCAGGGGCCCCGGGGTGCTGTGGGTGTCTCCTTCCGGTATGGAGGATGTGGGGGCAATGAAGGAGGTCTGCTCAGTCTGGGACACAAACATTTTATTGTTGCAGTCACTGTCCATGGAGGCAGGTGGCCCAGATCACATGGGGCCCCTGGGAGGAGGAGGGGAAGAAGTGAATGGGTTGACAGGTGTCCAGCCCAGCCCCGTCACCCCCTGGCTCCCGGTGAGACCCCATCAGGGTTAGCAGGATGGGCAGTGGCGGGGGTGAAGGGCGGGCAGCACAGGCTTGGCCAGTTTGTAATGGGCGGGGACGCCCACCTGTAGTCCCAGCTGCCCTCCCAGGTCTCTGTGGTCGCCTGATGCTGGCTGACGCTGAGCTGGGGTGGGAGCGGGTAGGGTGGGGGGCGGCCCAGAGGCTCGCTCCCTCCCCCAGCTGAGAATACCTAGGCAGCTGCTGCCTCGGGATCGTGTGGACGGTCAGTCACCCAGAGGCCTTTTCCCAGGGCTTGCTCTGTGGGCCCAGGGGCTCGGGGGCACGTCAGGCCGGGGTCTCTCCATGTCTCCACCCTGTCTCCACACCCCTGACTCCTAGCAGAGCATCCGAATCTTTGACACAGCGGGATTCTGTGGAATCTTTGACACAGCGTCCGGGGCAGGACCTGCTGCTCTGTGGACCACACTTGGATGGCCAGGCCTAGAATGGCCTGAAACCGAATGTGTCCTTGGCCTGGCTGGTCCCCAGGGGTTGCCTGGGCCAGGAAATGGTGAAAATACAGGTTCCCGCCTCCCAGTCTTCTCCCCGGGGAAGACCCCCAGACGTGCCTTTTAGCCTCTGCTCTAGAATGGATAATGCTAGGGTGTCTCTGAGCGGGGGTTCCCCTGGGATCCTATTAGGAATGCAGAGTCTCAGGCCAGCCCCGCACCTGCAAAATCAGAAATGGGGGTGGGGAGGTCGTCCACACAGGCCCTCCAGGAGCTTCTAATTGAGGAAGTGGGGGCACCACAGCCTCAGGGGGTGCCCCCAACTCCCTGGTCTGCAGTTGAGAAAACCCAAGCTCCCAAGGGCCACCCCCACAATGAGAACCCCAGGCCTGTTCTAGCTGCCCGGGTTCTTGAAGCTATGCCCTCCAGTGCCTGAAATCGGCTGACCCATCCTGCTGTCTGATCCCAGGTGGGTGGGATGCCAGCCACCTGTGAGCACACCTGAGGCTTCTCCAGGGCGGGCTGTGGGCAGAGTGTCCCCTGCCCGGTCTCCAGCTGCTTGAGGCCTCACCCAGGAACCAGGTGGGCCTGGGCTTTGCCAACCCCTCTACCCCTTGGCCTGACTAACCTGTTCTCTGTCTCTTTCTTCCGTCCCCCACCCCCGGTGGTGCCCACAGCAGACAGGAAGGAGAAGGCCACCGCGATGCCCGACTCCCCGGCCGAGGTGAAGACGCAGCCCCGGGCCACGCCCCCCAGCATGCCGCCCCCACCGCCTGCCGCATCCCAGGGGGCCACACGACACCCCTCCTTCACGCCCCACACAAGTGAGTAACCCCAGGGCTGGGTCTCAAGGGGGCACTGGGGTGAGTCACCTCTGGGGGATCCCTTGAGTCGTTTGAGGTCCGACCTTTCACCTGGACCTGTAAACGCCCCCTCGTTGGGCCTTTGAGAGGGAGGATCTCATTATGGTTCAGACCCAGCTCTTCTACTTGGTAGCTGTATGGCTTTGGGCAAAGTTCTTAACCTCTCTGGGCCTGGCGTTTCTCACTGGGAAAGCAGGGCTGGCTGTGGCCCTGCCTCACTGAGCTGCTGTGAGGATGAGTGAGTTAATAGTTCTCAGCAGGGTGGGCACACAGTAAACCTTCCATCAAGGTTAGCTGCTATACCGGTGCTCAGACAGGGACAAGGACTTCTCCGTGGTCACACAGCAGACTACTTGCATGTGGGCGAATCCTGTTTGGCCTGCACCCCCTGAAGGGGCAATTGGAGGCATCTCTGGCCTTGGAAGAGCTCTGCGGCCAGTCCTGAGCCAGGTGTGTGGGTGGGCCAGGAACTGGGTCCGCAGGGCCTTAGCTGCCAGCAACATGATAGGCAGACCATATCCCAAGGTGGTGCCTCACTGGCACTGGGCCATGGTTGAGCATCTTGGTGCACACAGCAGGTATAGGTGGGCTTGCGGAGTCCACAGCCACCCCTGAAGCCCTGGGCCTTTGAGTCGGAGCAGTTGGGAAGGAGACCCCCGGCTTGTGCTTGTGTGGGGGACAATGTTCCCTGTCCCTAAGACCAGGGGCTCAGCAATGTGTCCTAAGTGTTTCTGGGCGTTCCACGTGCCTTCCCACCCACACATTCAGAGGACAGAAAGCCCTGCACTGGGGCTCCCTTCCCCAGGCTTTGGACCCAAATGAAGCCCCTCCCTGGAGCAGGAACCTCAGTTCCTCAGCCTGGTGGCCCCTGGCTGCCCCCAGGTTCCTCAGGCCCCACCCCGCTCACTGGGGTCCATGTCTCTTCCCAGAGCCCAGGCCCTGGCCTGGCTCCATCTGTTCCTGGTTGTGAATGGTGCTGGTCCTGCCATCAGAGGCTGGGCAGTGGCCCCCATCTGGACGAGGGGTCCAGCTAGGTCCCTTGCTGCAGGATGCTGGTCTCTGCTGGTAAACAGGAAAATGCCACCTGCTCCCAGGTGCGGCCAGCTGAACACAGGACTGTCTGGCACAAACAGTTCCAGCACCTCTCCCCAGTGGGGTCAGTCTGAGCCAGGGGCCCCACACATGATGGACACTGGGATGAGCCCGTGTCCCCACACTTGCCTCCTGCCTCAAGACGGGGCCCTGCCATCCACCCCTGGGTGCCCGGCCTGCACTGGCCACACAGGAGGGGCCAGAGGTGGCCAGACTTGGCTCACTCACTGTTCTCACCTGGGGACTCTGGCCATCCGGTCACCCCTCCCTCTTCTCCAGAAGAGTCAGTCCTCACCTCGGGCTGAACTGCGGGCCGATCTCTGTCTACTGACTACAGCTGCCCTGTCCAGCTTCACTGGTAGAGAGGTGAGGCTCCGGCCTGGCCGAGTTTCACCCGCATCCATGCAGCCCAGGGTGTCCGTGCAGCCCAGGCGGGAAAAGGAATTTTCCTGACGGGGCAGCAGCAGGTCCCTCTGGGATGATGACGCCCCACTCTGTTGTCCGGTTCCAAGTGGGAGAGACCAGTGGACCCTTGGAGGGTCTGGCCAAGGGCTCTGAGCCAGGGTCTCCGATCCTCATGGGCGTGGCTCTGTGGCCTGCTTTTCTTCTCAGTCCAGGAGCCCATGTTCCGGAAGGCGCTGGTCTGGGAACCAGATGTTCCAGGTTGTGGATGGGGCTGGGGTGGGATGCCACCGGGCTTGGTGAACAGATATGCGGTGGCAGGCCCGTGTGTGGCGTGGGGTCCATCCCCTCTGGCCGGGGTCCTGGCTCTGTTCAGAACATGCAGGTTGTGAGAGAATGGGTCTTTCTTCTCTAAGCCGACACCTAGTTCCCTCTGGCCGCTGGGAGCTTTTGTCTGAGTGTCAGGCTGCCTCTGGGGTGGCCTCAGGTTTGTTCCCTAACACTTGGAATTCCCTGAAAGCAGGATGTTAACGTGAGGTTAACATCTCATCTCATCTGTGCACCTGGCTGGTGGTGCCCAGCGTAGATGGATCCTCTGCACTCCGCGTAGATTCCTGCCAAGAACCTCCCCCGCTGCCCCAGGACCGACCTGCAAGCCAAGGTGACCAGGGACTGACTGGGAGCCACAGCTTGAGGGCTGTGGTTTTTTTCTTGCCCAGTGACTGCCCTGGGCACAAATTTATTTTGGAGTTGAAGCTGTGGCGTGGCCACAGGAAGGTGGCAGGAGTGCCAAGAGAACTCTGGGGAGGGATGTGAGGAGCCATTCTGCAGCTGGGAGGACCCTTAAGGGGCAAACACTCCATCTTGCCCTTACCCCCTGTGACAGGGGGCACACTCTCTGTTTTTGGTGGTACGGCTTTTCTCCTTGTGGCTTTTGTCCACTGACCTCAGCTCAGACAAATCAAATCTCTCTTCCTGTTTGGTGCTTCCACCCTTCACGGCAGCTCAGACCTGGCCTTTGTTTTGGAACCACCATTGGCTTGTCTGTCGATGGAAACCCCAAGCCCCTCAGCCTGGGCTCCAGGTCCCTGAGGATGGTGCCAAGTGGGATCACCGGGCACCTTCCAGAAACAGATGTTTAAGAGCCAGGGTGTCCCCTCATGCCCACGAGGAGCCAGAATTCCGGTTGAGCCCCAGAAGTTCCCACCAAAAGTGGCCCCAGGAGATCCCTGATCCACCCATTTCACAGATGAGGAAGCTGAGGCCCAGAGAAGGGAGTGGACTGGCCCTAGGTGATGACAGAGGCCCAACCCCCAAAACGCTGTCGAGAAGCAGGGGAGGGGCTGGCTGCAGACACCCCCCCGGGCAGGGTCTGGAGCCCAGCCTCCTTCCTCACAGCGTGTTTTTCTTATTTTGCTTACAGATCGAGAGGACGGGCCTGCGATGTCTCTGCCCCATGGCCGTTTTCATGGCTGCTTAAAATGGTCTATGGTCTGTCTCTGTAAGTAAAATAACAAAAACCACTGGTCTCCCAGAGGTCCTTGCCCAGTGCCCACTGCCCTGTCTGCGCCCCCTGCATCTGCCATGCTAGGCCTGCCTCCCTTAGGGAACAAGGGCCCAGGGGCAGACCAGGAGGACTGAGCAGTGGGGTCTGCAGCCCACAGACCGGGTTCACACCCAGCCCTGCCGCCCACACACTGTGACCTTGGGCAGGTGGATGGCCTCTCTGAGCCCCCATCTCCCTGACTCAGAACTGGGCGAATCAGGTGGGTCCCAGAGTTGCAGAATGGTTGAATGCCAGTAGCAAGTCTGCAGCCTCTCCCAGGGTGGACCCCGCTCTTACCCTTCCAGGCACTATGTCCTCGGGCAGGGAACCCCACCTGTAGAAAAGGAGTCATGGGCCCAGCACTGAGGCAATGACACAGAGCCCCAGGGTGCTGCTGGTCATGTCATGGGAGTCCCTGGCACATGCAGGGTGCTCCACGGGTATTGGTCACCAGTGGACATTCCCATCACAGAGCTTGGGCTGCAGCTGGTGCCATAGGGGAGGCTCGTGCAGGGTGATGCTGGGAGTGTATCAGCCTGCACGTGCAGCTATGTAAGCCCAGGTGTGTGACCTCATTTGGGGCCCGGCGCGTCCATGCAGCTGCGGTACTGCCAGGCCTGGGTGCTTTGTGTGGCCAGGAGGATGGTGCCCGAAGGAGGGTGGGGGGCTGGCGGGAGGGGCTGTTTTCGATGCCTCATCCTAAGCTCCCCCTCACCCCGCTCAGGCTCTGGGCCTGGGGGAGCCATGGGGATGCTGCTCCATGCCCCCAAAAACCTCGGCCGGGACACGTGTGGTCTATCTTAGTAACACACCTGTTGTGGGAATGAAAGCACTTGTGGCCGGGGGTTATTTTCGGCGTCTCTTTAGCAAGCTGCTGAGACTGCCCGGCAGCCCGGGAGGGAACTCGGCGAGCGAGGGCAGGCCAGCCACGGGAGGACCAGGCACCGAAGGCCAGCGGGTAAGGGTGCCACAGAGAGGCTGGGCCAGGGGCCACCGGGGGGGTGCCCAGGCGGCGGGGCCAGCCACAGGTCTTTGAAGCCCCTGGAAGGCCAGACCCCAAGTGACAGCCCAGCTCTGCTGCGACTGACCAGGAGGCCCTGCTGCGGTGAGGTCCCCATGCAGCAGGCCACCCCCAGCCTGTCTGGGTGACCGCCAGTGGCTGTCATCAGTCCCAGTCGGGGTGTGTGTGTGTCTTGGTGTCCACCAAGGGGATCAGTGGAGCTCTGAAGGGACAGAGAAAAGTAGCACAACTGTGGGGTCTTCTGGTCCCCGGATCCTGGGAGAGGATGAGGGACGGGGCCCTTCTTGTCTGTGTCTGGAGCTTACCCATCCCCGGGCAAGAGGGATCCCCAGAATGAGGCACAATGTCCTCAGGGTTGTCCCCGAGCCAGGGTGTCACCTGTGGGTTCTAGAAAGGGCTCCTAGGGTCCCCCAGCCCATCGGGAGCAAACAGAGTTCAACCCGTACTGCGTCTCCGTGGGAGGGAGCAGCAGCACCAAGGGCCAAGTGGAAGATGGGGCCGAGGGGCAGAGCAGGCCCCCTGCCTACAGCCAGCCCTCCTCAGGACATGCAGGGGGCACGTCTGTTTTGGTGCTGAACCTGGCCTTCAATCAGTGGTTCCCAGACATCTGTCAAGTGGGGGCCAGTTCTGGATGAGCGATCACCCAGCACGTGAAAGCAGTCAGGTCAAGCATTTCCAGCCCCTTCTGGTGGGAGAAGGATGACCTGTGTTCTACAAGCAGGGGCATGAGACAGAGGAGGCCAGAAACCGTCATCCCGGCCCCGAGACCCCACCTCTGGCTCGGGCCAAGGGCCATTTGCAGATGAAGAAACTGAGGCCAGGACCAAGTCTCACCCCCACAGCACATCTGGGCTGGTTCGGGACGTCCACTCCTGACCAGGGCACTTGGGGGGCAGGGCCATGTCAGCCTGCCGCTGAGGAGCGGCACGGTGCCAGGGCACCTGAGGGCAAAAGGCAACCTTAAACAATGCATTCAGGGTGCAGGGACCGTGAGGCCCACCGTCTGTGGATTAGGGGGTGGTCCCTGACCTGCTGCTCAGTGAGGGGAGGAGGGTGTTTGCGGGTGTCGCTGCAGGCAAGGGGTCATGGAAGCTGGAGATGTGGGCAGAGCCAACCAGACAGCAGACTCAGGGTTAACAGGGTGGGCCAGTTCCAGAGCCCAGGGGGGCTGGAGACAGCGGGAACTCTGTCCCCTGGGCCTGCAGGGGCGGTTGGAGCCGGTAACAGGGACCTGGAGAGCCAAGCCCTGGGAGAGCCGAGGCCCGGGGCAGGGGGGCAGGCGTGTGGCCCCACCTCACGTGCTCCCGCCCTTCCAGGCTGGCAAGGCCAAGACGGTCCGCAGAGGTCACCCCCAGAGCCAGGGCAGGATGGCAGGGCTGTGTGGTCTGGAGGGGCAAACTGACACTCCTGCCATCCAAGGTGGCCAAGTAAACAATGATTGTAGGTGGTTGTTCTGGAGGGGCCACTTCCCAGAGCCCAGCTCAGCAACGTCCCAATCGTGAAGGAAAGGGTTCCTGCTCCCTCATCACCAGGGGATGCTGGAGCCTCAGAGAAATGCAGCCCTGAGGGAGCAGCGGCTCTGAGCACCCCCAGAATCCCCGCCATGAGGTGTGAGCGCACGGCCTCTGCACAGACCCAGCCAGACAAGGCCCGGGGAGGGTTGGGGACAGGGTAGGGGCAGGGCCAGCCTGGGAACCACAGCAGAGCGAGTGAGAGGTATGCGTGTGCACATATACGTGTGCTGTGTAGGCGCGCACATGCGTGCACTCTGTGGGCATGTATGTGTGTGTGCACCATGCGGGTGCATGTGTACTGTGTCGGTGCATGTGTGTGCACCATGTGGGTGCGTGTGCACCATGTTGGTGCATGTGTGTGTGCTGTGCAGGTGCGTGCATGTATGCACCATGCTGACATGCACGTGTTCACTGTGCAGGTGTGCACAGGTGTGTGCTGTGTGTGCGCATGCATGCGTGTGTGCTGTGGGGCTGCACTGCATCATGCCTATGTGCACACACAGGTGTACATGTGTGCAGGTGTGTATGGGGGTGTATGCTTGTGGTGTCTGTGTGCCTGTGTGTGAACATACATACATCTTTGTGCATGTGGGGTGTGCACTATGTCCATGTGCACTTACATGTGTGTGTGTGTGTGGTGCATATAGGCCTGTGTGCAAGCATGTGTGTGTTGTGTGTACGTGTATGTATATGTATACGAGCATGAGTGCACGTGTATTTGGTATGTTGTAAGAGTGTGCGTGCAAAGATGCTAAGGGAGAGAGGGCATGGGGAATGAAGGGCATGTGTGAGGGGGAGGGTCACATAGGGAGGAGCTGGCGGGCAAGCACACTCAGGCCGAGTGTGCAAACTTGAAGGAGCAGATTGCAGAGGTGTGAGTGACCGCTGAGTTTATGAGCTGCGCTGCAGGACTCCCAGAGGTGTCCATGTCCAGAGCCCCCTCCCCTGTCATCAAGGACCCTGGAAGCCCTCTACCCCTGACCTCTGTGCAGGCTCTGAGGCCAGGAGACAGGTTGCATGTGGCCAGGCATGGGAGGACTCCCTGCCCCTGGGGATAGGCTCCCCTGAGCTTATGGTCCTGCCCCAGGACCACTTCACAGCACCCCAGTGTCTGTCACCCTGGGACCCACTGTGCTGCTCCCGGAGCTCTGCACAAGCTCATCTAAGACCCCTCGGGTCACCAGCCTGTCCTCCACACACAACAGGGCCCATGGGCACACATGTCCGCCATGCAGCAGCCCCTGCCAGCATCCAGCCCAGCTTGTCCTGGGGTCCGGGCTCCTCTGGCCCACCCTGAGCCCCGTCAGCCTGGCACTGGGGCCCTCATGCAGGCAGTGGGGCCTGTGTAGGCACTGGGACACAGCCTGGGGCCATCATGGCAGGTATGAGGGTCACTGACCTTCAGGGGAATGAGAAGATGGGCCAGCAGAGCCTGATGGAAGGGAAGCCCCTCCACCTGTTCACGGAGATGCATGGGTGCCAGGCAGTGGGAGGGCCCAGGTGTCTCCGGGTATGGAGGGCCTGACTACACAGCCCAGAGCAAGGCCAAAGGACAGCTGAGCGGGGGCACATCTGGAGGGTGGCCACTCTCGGCTCCTGCCTGCACCGGAGCCCCAGTCTGCATGTATGTAAAGGGTGTCTGTGGAGTCCATGGCGCTCTGCTGCATCCTCACCCCCTCCCCCCGCAGTGATGAATGGCAGCAGCCACTCGCCCACAGCCATCAGCGGCGCCCCGTCCACACCCAACGGCTTCAGCAATGGCCCGGCCACCTCATGCACAGCCGCACTATCCACACAGCAGCTGCCCCCAGCCTGCGGGGCCCGGCAGCTCAGCAAGCTCAAGCGCTTCCTGGCCACCCTGCAGCAGTTCGGCAGCGACATCTCCCCAGAGATTGGGGAGCGCGTGCGCACACTGGTGCTGGGGCTCGTGGTGAGTCGGGTGGGGATGCGGTGGCCCTAGGCTGGGCCAGCCTCGGTCTCTGCCCTCCCCTCCCCAGGCTGAAGCCAAGCGTCTTCTTCCCCAGAACTCTACGCTGACCATCGAGGAGTTCCACTCCAAGCTCCAGGAGGCCACCAATTTCCCACTGCGGCCATTTGTCATCCCTTTCCTGAAGGTAGGGACCAAACCTCCTCCCCACCCTGAGGCCCCAGGAGGCCTGAGTCTGTCCTCAGCCAGCTTAGATCAGCCCCACCCTCAAAACTCTAATCCCCCACCCCCCAGGGAGAGCAGTGCTAACCCGTCGGCTGATTGCTTCAAACCTGCTGCTGGGCTGGAGCCGTCCTCCCCTGACCCCAGGCTCTGACATACAGCTCCCAGGACCAGTCCTGCAGTTAGTGGCCAGGACACTCAGCCTCTCAACAGCTATGTTCTGAGCAACTGCTGTGTGCTAGCCAACCTGTCATAGATTCTGTGGAGCTGCGGGCAGGGGGCATTTCAATGAAGGAGGAGAGCGGGGAGCAGAACCTTCCAGGGAGCAGGGAGCATGCCTGCAAAGGCCCTGAGGCAGGGGTAGGCCTGCAAAGGCCCTGAGGTGGGGGATGGGGGTGTGTGTGTGCCTGCTGTGTTGCGATCCTGTGCCTGGAACAGTGAGGGGATCAGGACAGTGGACAGACCGCAGGCTTGTAAGTGAGCAGACAGATGGGTAAGACTGGGTGTCAGTTGGGAAGCCACCTGATGTGGTCATCAGGGAAGATGAACAGTGGCCCAGGGCCTCTCGGCAGGAGCAGTTGATGTTGGGTTGGTGGCAGCTACACCAGGGCATGTGAGCAATGCATGCTTCTGGGCCCCCACCCAGACGCCCCGAGTCAGAATCTGCATTGAACAAAGCATCGAGCAAAGCTTTTGCACAAAACCAGGAGTGTGCGTGCAGACAGCATCAGACCCAAGTCTGCCCTGCAGGACTTCTCAGGGCCTTCACTCCCCTGTGAGCACCGCACATCCCCCAGAGTGGATAGAGACAAGGTGCTCCCCAAAAGTATTTGACCACAGGCGCCTCTGCTCTCTCACCTCCCCAGGTCAGGTTCCACAGCGCACTTGGGAAGCGTCCGCCCTGAGTGTGGCTGACATCCCCGCCTCGGGCTCTTGTTTCCTGGGCCACAGTGATGCTCACAGCCGTGGGTTCATCCCTCCATGTGCGCTGTGCCCTGGTGGGGCCTGCCTTCCAGGGGACAGGCCAGAGCAGATGTACTCAGGTTCAAGCCCTGATCCTGCCACTTAGCCCCTGTGGTCCTGGGCCCAGCGAGTCCCACTAATGGAGTGCCTCCGTGTCTGTGGTTGGAACTTGGGAGCCATTCTTTGGCTGTTGGGAAGGTGGTAGGGAGCGATCAGGCAAAGAATTTGACATGTGCTCCATTCATCTGGGGATTTCAGGGGTTCCACAGACAGGTGTCCCCTGCAAGACTCTTCTGCAGCTGCCCCCACCAAGCCCCCAGGAGCCCTCAGGGGGCGACACAGACGCTGCCACTGTGCCCAGTTAACAAGCAGGGAAACTGAGGCCCCCGCCTGTGGAGGGGTACTAGGATCCATTGACTCCAAGCCCCCCGGCCCGCACAGGGTGTGCCCCAGGCCCGCACCTTGCTCCGAAGGGACCCCACATCATGCCCCCACATCCGCTGCCTCCACTCGCCTTCCTGTCCTCCGCCCACACCCTGCTGAGCTCACGCTGAGCTGGGCCCAGGCTTCCCCATCTGGCAGTCGTTTGCATTCATCAGGAGCCCTTCCCGCTCCTCCTTTCAACTTACTGCTGACTCCTCGCTCCCCATCTTTGGGGACACCGTGCGCCTGCTTCTGTCAGATCAGATATTTACAGCAGATGTCGCCCCCCCATGTCAGCTGCCCACATTTATCCAGGAGCAGGGAAAACACGACACATCCCCGCTCTCACCCAACCAGGCCCACAGCCTCCTGCCCCTTGAGCTCGGCCACCCCCTGCCTCCTCTCAGGGACACACCCAACCTGGCACCGCCTGCCTCGGTGTCCCCTCTGCCCACAGCACAGCCATGGGGCTGTCAGGACTCTGGTGCCCTGACTGCCCTCCCAGTAACGGGCAACTGGGGTGAGGGAAGTGCTGGCCACACTGAATGCCCATGGCCCTGCCCAGGGCCCTAGACCAAGGTGCTGTCAGGGACAGAGTCTACTCGCCTGCCTGACATGGGGCTTCTGGGCAGATCAGGCCTGTTCCCTGGTCTTGTGGACAAGGCACCAGCCAGAGCCCTGCCCAGGGAGTGCCCCTCCCCTGACCCCCATTCACTGTAGAACACTGGCCTCTTCAGAATGCAGAGTGCCTTGGGGAGCCTGCAGGCTGTGCCGGCCTGCTGTGGGGGGGGGCTCAGTTTTCCCGCCTGTGACCTGGAGCAGCAGGGACAGTGCCTTCCAGTGAATTGATGGCCCCCCAGGCCCACCATGGTGCACCTGCATGGTGGCTCCCCGGGCCATTTCCCAGGAAAGAGGCAGGAGCTGCATCCGGTCCACCAGGCTCACAACCAGCTCTGCCCTTGGGTAACTGAAACCCCCATTTCCCAGTTCCCTCCCGGGTCCCTTGGGTGTGACCACCCACCTCCCCAGGTGGGACTGGTCTTAACTCACACGAGGAATGGGAGGAGCCACAGCTTCTCGAAGCTCCAGCTGCAGGTGAGGCAGGAATCAGAGAAGTTAAGTGACCTGCCCACAGTCACACAGCATAGCCAGGGTGGGCTGACACAGGGCCCCCAGTCACGCAGGCTGTGTGTGCAGTGGAGATGATGGAAACATCATAAACCCTCGTTACATGAGAGACATCTGCTCAACTGACACCGGCCTGAGTTCCCCTCTGGGAAGAGGGCAGGGTGGAGCCTTTGATCAAGGGGCAGAGCAGCGTTCACATCTCAGTGAGGCATCCCAGGCATCCTGAGTTCTGGAGACAGCACTCGGGCTGCTGTCTTGGAGGGACATGAGGCTCCCCAATCTCTACCCATTTCTTCCGGCCTGGGGTCCCTGTTCCCCCAGCCTGGGGCCCCAGGAACCCTGCATCCTCTCCTGAGCCTGACACTCTGCGTGGCTGTGTGGTGGGCTTTCCAGAAGCCGGGAGATGCCACCCACCCGGCCGGCCCTCTGCCCAGGGCCCCCGCTCCCAGCTGGCCCCAGCCGGCCAGGAATCCAGATGTTTCCATGGGTGGCGGGCAGCCAGTGGCCAGCCGTGCTGTCCCCGCCCTGCTGTGCCGGGAGAGGAGCGGGAGGGAGGAGGTTTGGCGTCTTCCGATCTCCCGGGACCTCCTTTCCCAGCTCATGCTCCTAACGTGTTCAACAGATGGCGGGCTGGCCCTTGTTCAGCTATCCAAATAGAAAAACAGGCCTGGCAGCCGGTGCTGCTTCACAAAAACGCTTCGGCTGCTTGATCCGTCCGGGTGGATGGCGGGCGGGGGCTGGGGAGGCGGAGGTGGGAGGGGCCACGAGGCAGCTTGGAAACACCATGAGAAAGTTGAGGAACTGCATTTATTTACAAATACTCAGAACTCTGGCTGTCCCCAGCGGCCTGCCGCTGGGCCCCCATCCAGCCTGCACCCCTCACCCAGTGGTGGTTCTGGGAAGACCACAGAGCCCCCTGCGGCCCAGCTGGCAGGCCCAGAGCCTGGTGAGGGCAGAGGCTGGAGGGCACAGCGGTCACGTCTGGTTGTCGCAGGCCAGATCTGCATTCGAATCCTGTACCCACCCCACACACACCACGCCCTCCTGTGCTGTGGTGCCCTAACCCACAAATGTGGAGCCAAGTGGTCATGTCCAGACCCCCCCTCCCCCGGGAGGTGACCACATGTCACCTCAGTGATGTGGGCACACAGAGCCTTCATTCCAGGCCGGGCTGGGGACCCACAGGAAGTGGGAAGGCAGGGGCCAGCCATCTGGGGCAGGCATGCTGGAGTCCTGCTCCTCCATGGTGCAAGTCGAGTTGGGGGCCGCCCCTCCGCTCTGAGCCTCACCCCCTCCTCCGAGAGGGGTTCACCCAAGACCTGCTCCCACGGGTACAGGCAGTGGGTCCTGAGGAGGAGCCCTCCTCACCTTCTCCTGATGCCGGAGCAGAAGGGAGTTTAGTGATTGGAAGAAAAACCCACATCCCCTAGGGGCATGGTCTTGCCCTCATTCCCAAGCTGTAGCAGAGGAATTCGAGGCCCAGAGAGGTCGTGCATCTTGCCCAAAGTCACACAGCAAGGCTGGCCATTGGCCTCCCTGCCTCACATCTGAGCACACTCGTGCCCTGACCTCAGCCAGCAGCCAATCCAAGCCGGTCCCACCCTCCCCGCAGGCTAACCTGCCCCTGCTGCAGCGGGAGCTCCTGCACTGCGCCCGTCTGGCCAAGCAGAGCCCTGCACAGTACCTGGCCCAGCACGAGCAAGCCCTGCTGGATGCTGACGCCTCTTCCCCTGTCGACTCCTCGGAGCTCCTGCTGGAGGTTAACGACAACGGCAAGAGGAGGACCCCCGACAGGTACCTAGGGGCGCAACAGGCAGCGCCCTCCCCTTCTGACTCCTGAGAGCTGCCCTCCTGCCAAGGCTCAGCGGGCGCCCAGTGCCAGGGCTGAGAACGCAGGTGGAAACCGTGTTGTGTTCTGTGGCTGCAGCCACTGGGCTGGTCAATTTCAGCCTTAACTGCACAGGCTGACCACCGGGAGGCCATGCTATCCGGCCGTGGCGAGGCCTCCTGAGGACTCAGATGCCCCTCACCCCACCCCGGGGGGACAAGGGAGGAGGCAGGAGAGAGTCTACCTGGCAGGAGTTCCCTGCAGGTGTGCCTGAGCGTCCAACAACCCAAGGTCCCCAGATGCCTGGGCTGATGCCCACTGCTGGGTCACAGCGCGGGTGTGTGTCCTGCTGCCAGGAAGGCTGTCTCTCCCTGCTCTCTCCAAGAAGACCCAAGAACCCTGACTCCCAAGTCCCAGGAGCCCACACCCCTGAGAAGGAGGGGAGAGGGGGAGCCAGGCCCCCAGTGGGCAGGTCTGTCTCCCGCTCGCTCACACTGTCCACGCCCCTGCCTCCCTCTCTCCCCTGGGTCCGTGGCTCGTGGTCCCTTGACCACTATCCCCACCTGCTCTCTGGACCAGGACCAAAGAGAATGGGTCAGACCGGGACCCACTGCACCCAGACCACCTCAGCAAACGGCCGTGCACCCTGAGCCCCGTCCAGCGCTACAGCCCCAGCAATGGGCTGCCCCATCCGCCACCGCCCCCACACTACCGCCTGGAGGACATGGCCATGGCCCACCACTTCCGGGACTCCTACCGCCACCTTGACCCCCGGGAGCTGCGGGAGCGCCATCGGCAGCTGGGTGAGTGGTGTGGGCAGGGGCGGCCAGGGCGGCTGTGTGTACCTGCAGGCGGGCGCCACCTGGACATGTCTGTCTGGAAGGATGGACGTGAGAATACGGTGCAGAGGAAGGATCTGCGCCCCACCCCAGCTGGGCTGCGCCTGGAAGCCTGAGGGACAGTCATCTTTTGAGACTCTGTCCTGGGGGCAACCCAACATCCCCCAGGCCCAGGAAGACCCTTCCCCATGGAGGGAGGGGCACCATGGCTGCAGGGGTACCTGTCCTGGGGGACTTAGAGCCTCTCGGGGTGCATGGTAACCAGGAAATACCTGGCACGTGGGGGTCCCCAAGTCATAGGAGCTGTGGCCTCGCCTCCAAGGCCTGGGTGCCCCAAGGGAACATGAAGGCACCGCTGATCACACACAGCCAGTTCTGCCCTCTAACGGGATGGGCATCAACACCAAAACACCAGATCCGTAGGGGGTGTTCCCTGAGCAGAGGAGGGAGATGAGAGAGACTGGGCACTGGGGCCACACCCCTAGGGGCAGGACTGCCTGGTCCTCTGAGCTCTGAGATTCCCTAGGTGTGCCCCTGGGCAAGTCACAGCCCCCCCAACCCCTGCACACCTGCAGCCTCTCTGCTGATTAGCAGCCCTGCCCTTGGGGCATGAGGGGTTAATAGAGGGCTGGGTCCAGAGTGGGTGCCATAGGGCCCAGCTGTGCTGGCGGCAGGGTGACAGCTCTTGGTGGAAGTCTGGTTGGCACTGTATGCTTTACTGGGCTCCAGAAGGCGGCATCCCCAACGTGTTCTGATACACCTGTGTCATGTGTTAGCCCGCCCACATCACAGATGGGCAGACTGAGGCCCGGAGGGATAATGGACATGCCCAAAGTTGCCTAGCAACGACGACTGGCCTTCTGAGCCTCCTCTGTGCTGGTCAAAGAGATGAATAAGACCAGCCTGCAAAGGCTGCCCCTGAGACGGAGGCCCAACACACCAACCGGGGGCCCGGAGGCAGGGTCAGCAGAGGCCTTGCCCCTTATCAGGCCGTCTCCCCTCCTCCTCCCTATGGGAGCTGCCAGGGCCTGGGCCCAGGCAGCAGGTGACAGTGTCTGGCTCCCCACAGCAGGGTCAGGCAGGTGCTAATTCCCATCCGCTTCTGCTAACGCAAAAATAAACGCCAGCTGTCAGGCAGATCTCAGCCACTATTTTGGTTGGGGCGTTGGCGCGGGCCCCAGCTCTGCGGGCAGCAGGGCAGGGCGGTGGGTGGACAGCGGCCTGTGGCTACCACCTCCCACCTCAGCTGCAATTTGAGGAGGCATTTCAGGTTTGGGGACCAAGAAAGGCCTAAGTAGACCCCAGCCCAGGAAGCATGGAGCATGCTGGGTCACAGTGAGGGTGATCGTGTTCGGTATTTCAAGTAGTATAAGAGGAGAAGCTGTGAGAACGCCAGATGCTGCCCTTCTGGCATGAATTTCTCAGCTCATGGTTGTTTTGTTTCTGACTATGGGGTGGGGGCATCCCATTGTTTCAGTCCCTGGAGCTGTACCAGCCAGTGGCTAAGAGCACAGCCCCAGTGCCAGTCGACCTTGCTTGACCTTGATCAACATGTCCCCTTAACCAGCCTCAGTTTCCTCATCTGTTAAGTGGAAATAATGGCAGGAACCCCTCCCCCAGAGGATGAAGCAGGGATGAATGGATAAAGCCCTAAGTACAGAGCCCTCCTCCATCCACACCAGGGACTCTCCCCTCCCACTAGGGAGGCAGGGAGGCTGGGAAACTGAGGCCACAGGTAAGACAAGGGGCCTAGGCCCCATGGGGAATGAGTGCCAGGGCTTTTGACTTTTCCAAGCCCCACTGTTTCCCAGGAGAGCACACTTGGAGCTGCTCATTTGAGGCCCAGCAGATTAAGCCATGCACCCCTCTTACCAAGCAGGAGCTCAGCCCAGGAGCTCAACCCACAGAGGGGAACAGGCCTTGCCAGCCCTGCCCTGTGGACTGACACAGTCTGCTGGGTGATTGAGAATAAACAAGGAAGCACCTGTGATTACTAAACAACCAGAGATATATAGGGCTCAAGGAAATCTGGGAGCCCAAGGCTGCTGAGGAGGAAGGAGCCTGCCACCTGGGCTTTGGAGGGCGCATAGGAGTTCAGCTAGCTCAGAAAAAGCAGTAAAGTGTGAGTTGAAGCCAGGAAGCCACAAGGAGACCCTGAGCAGTGGAGACACCCCTTAAGTGAGGTCCACGGACACTTCTCTGGCAGCAGGGGGCAGAAAGAGAGAGTGGCTGGATTTGGGGGAGAAGGAGTAGTCAAAGCGAGGGATGGGGACACTGGTTTCTTCCTCTCAAGCATGAGTAGAGGAGAGGCCTGTTCCTGACCCACCCCACCCAGGGCGGTGGGCAGAGAGAGGCTCAGAGCCCTGGATTCCCTTCCTCACCTCCCCACTTTCCCTAGGAGGGCACAGCCCGTGGGCGGGACCTGGGGTGGGGGCGTGAGCAGGGGCGTGGCTTGATTAGCAGGAGCCGGGCCTGAGCTTCCTCTCCCTCCTCAGCAATGCACGGATCCCGGCCTGAGGAAGTGATTGACCACAGGCTCACGGAGCGCGAGTGGGCGGAAGAGTGGAAGCACCTCAATAACGTGAGTGTCCAGGCTCAGGCCACGGGGTGCCACAGCCACTCCCAGGCGCTCTGCCCAATCTGCAGGGGCTACAGGGGCAGGCCGCTGTGCCCACACCTTTGCTTCCCCTGCACTCCTGGCCAGCCCTCAGAACACTCCCCCCTGGGCCACCATGAACTGTCTCCCTTGACCATAAGGGTTGGACCTCTTCAACACCATTTTCAGGTCATGCCTGCCCCGCGTCCTTTTGGGGAGGGGAGCCCAAGAAAAGGGCGGTCCCCAGAGCAGCGCTGACCCCTCTGCTCCACAGGGCAGACCGCGACTCCAGGGCTGCAAGGAGAGCTCCAGCTCTGGGTCCTGGACAGTCTCCCCACCAGTGGGAGCCCTGGGTGCCTCCCCAGTCCTTGTCCAGGTGCTCAGGGATCTTTCACAGCAGCAGAAATGGGTTTTCCAGCCAATGCGTCAAGAGCCGTGGGCAGGTCACACGGTCGGGTGGACCGGGCCGGAGTGTGGGACAGTGTCCCAGCTGTCCTCTGCGCACGGCTTACTCACCTTGGGCGCCCACAGCTCCTGAACTGCATCATGGACATGGCCGAGAAGACGCGCCGGTCGCTGACCGTGCTGCGCCGCTGCCAGGAGGCTGACCGCGAGGAGCTCAACCACTGGATCCGGCGCTGCAGCGACGTGGCAGAGGACAGCAAGAAGGGCCCTGGGCCAACTGCCAGGCCCCTCGGCAGCTCCGTGGGCACAGAGGGTGCTCAGCTAGGTGTGCTGGGGGGCACGTGTGGGGCCGAAGCAGGGGGATCAGGGGCCAGGCCATCACTGGTCATGGCCCTGCAGGGAAATAGCACCCAAATCGCCCCACCTGAAGAAGAAAGGTCTTCTGTTGCACACACACTGCCTGACCTGCAGGGAGGACCAGTTCTTGGTTCCGATGGGACAGGGTCTCGGCACTGGGAGGCCCCCGGGGGGCCTGATGACCATGGAACCTGAGAGAGGCCATCTTGGCCCAGCTCCCAGTCAAATCCAAGGCCCGTTGACCCCGACAGTCTCCCTTCATGACATTGCTCTGTTCCCGCCTCCACCAGCTGCAGAGACAGGGTTTCCCCCTTGTGTACCTCAGGGACCCCCAAGATCACTCCCACACCCTGCCCCCAGGGCCCAAGAGGGCGTGGCCCTGTCTTGTGTGTGACGCTGGTGCCCCTGTGTTTCAGATGTCCACCGGGAGTTCATGCCTCGGACCCTGTCCGGCTACATGCCCGAGGAGATCTGGAGGAAGGCGGGTGAGTGTGGATGGCCTGGAGCCCCAGACTCCCACCCTCCCCGTATGCTGGAGGGGCCCAGCAGGGCCTTCCCAGGCCTGCTGACCGACTCTCCACCCTCTAGGGTGTGGTGCTCTGCACACAGTAGAGGGCAGGCTTTGGAGATTCCCCCATAACCATGCCTGCCTGCCCCCTCTGGGGTTGTGGGCAGGGGAGACCCAGCTGGGCTGGCGCACGAGACGAACAGCCCAAGGTGTCCTTTTCAGAGGAGGCGGTGAACGAGGTGAAGCGGCAGGCAATGTCAGAGCTGCAGAAAGCCGTGTCTGACGCTGAGCGCAAGGCCCACGAGCTCATCAGCACAGAGCGGGCCAAGATGGAGCGGGCCCTGGCCGAGGCGCGGCGGCAGGCATCCGAGGACGCCCTCACTGTGGTCAACCAGCAGGAGGACTCCAGCGAGGTAGGGCCGCCCCCCACCCCTGCCCCCAGTTCGGGGCGCCACCCCGGCTCCACCACCTCCCAGCCACGTGACCTTGTGCAGCCCCAGGGCCTCTTGACTCCACGTGGCCTGGTGAGCTGGATCCTGTGGGTGTTCCCATTGTACAGATGTGGAAACTGAGGCCTCCAGAGAGAGTCTGGCTCACCCCAGGTCACTGCCCAGGAAGTGGCAGGACCATTGTTCAAACCCAGGCTGGCTGACACCAAAGCCCATGATCTCTCTGACCCATGAAAGCAGAAGGGTGCACAAGTCACCGTCCTGGCACCTGTGTGTCTGGGGGCTGGACTGGTCCAGAAGGGCGGGTGGGAACCCTGAGTGACCAAGTACATTCTCTGTTTGTCTGAGAATGGCTCGGAAGGCAGAGAGGTGAAGAGAAGGGTGCGGCCCTCTTCAGGGGCCCCTGGACTCTCTTCAAGGAGGGCACTTCTCCAAAATCCCCTGGGCCTGTCTGTGCTGGGCCGGCCCTGAGAGGGAATGAGGAGATGACTTCCGGTCAGGTGGTGCCCATCTGCATCTCTTTTCCACTGCGCTCTCAGCTGGAGCAGAAAGACCTGACGGTCTGAGGGGCCAAGGGAGTGGGGACGCAGGAGTATGGCCTGTGCTGCTTCAGGCCATGGACGTGCATGGGGGGGACGGTGGGTGTCAGGGAAGCCCATAAGCAGGGTCGTCCGTCCGGGCAGTCCTGGAGGGAGTGAGCCTGCAGGAATGCAGGGAGCAGCGAGGGCGGGAGCTGGGGGCACACCTGCAGAGGGTGGCCAGCAGGAGGCTCGGGAGGCTGCCTGGGCACGTGGTCCTTCCTCCTAGGGTGGCTTGGCTTCCCCACCCTACAGCCCACGCTGCTGCCTCCGGCCTTTTGAAGGTAGAATCCCTGCCCACCTTCTGCTCACGTGGGTGGCTGGGGTCATTGCTTGTTCCAAAAAAAAGCAGAGGCCCAGTGGTAGGGAAAGGACTCCAGCAGCTGTGGGCACTCACCGCCCCTTTACTCTGCCCAGACTGTGACATTCTGGTATCAAAGCCCTGTCAGTGCTAGGAGGGATTACTGAAAGATCCCCTTTGGAAGGGGCCATGGCACACCATGAACCTGTCTGGGGTGGGCTGGGGTGGTGGGAACCTGTCCCCCAAGAGTGGCCCAGCCAAGGGGCCTTGTCTGCAGAGGATCACCTGCGAGCCTGGGAGCGGAGTTTTTTTCTCTTCTTGCTTGGTGATGCCTTGGCTGGGTTTGAGCCGGTGTGTTTGGAGTGTGTGCCTGGTCTGCAGCTGGGTGGGTGCTTGGGGGAAACGGGGCAAGCCCAGGCCACCCTGATCGTCCCCCCTCACCTCCAGAGCTGCTGGAATTGTGGGCGCAAGGCCAGCGAGACGTGCAGCGGTTGCAACGCGGCCCGCTACTGCGGCTCCTTCTGCCAGCACAAGGACTGGGAGAAGCACCACCATGTGTGCGGACAGAGCCTGCAGGGCCCCGCGGCCGCCGTGGCTGAGCCTGTGCCTGGACAGTCCGACACCGCCACAGGCCTGGGCCCCTGCCTGCCCCCAGCCGCTGCCAGCCCCAGCGAGGCGGGCTCCACTGGGCCTTCCCGCCCCGGCTCCCCTGGCCCACCTGGCCCCCTGGACGCAGCGCCCCGCTGACCCGCCAGGACCTGATGTCCATCAAACTGCCCAGCCCCGCCCGGCCCAGCAGGATGCACACCCAGCCCTGGGAGCCGACCATGGGAGTCACCGCTGCTACTGCTTCTCTCCAAAAGAAAACAGAACCAACAAGACTGCATCCACACGACTTCCTCAGCTACCTGACGATCACACCTCGACCTCTTCCGAATCCTCAGAAGCCCCCAGCTGAACTTTAGGTGGCGGATGGATGCTGGCCAGAGGTGACCAGCTCGTCTACAACCGCCTCTCCCTCCTTGTCTCGCTCTCTGTCTTGTTTTTATCTCTTTATGACTTTCACATACTTTCTCTTCAATGAAAAAATCGAATTGTTTGGTGGCTTATATTTTCATTGAAGAATTTTGGGGGACTTTGTGGCAAGAGAGCTACTCAGAAATGGACAAAGAAAACTGGGGTTTTCTCCCCTTGCCTGATTCAAAAGGGAAAAGGAAAACTGTTCTTTCATAGCCGGAGATCCGAGCCGCCAGTTCATGGAAACCGCCCCAGGGGTGTGTGGCCAGTGCGGTGAGGCTGGTGAGAAAGATGTCAGACTCAAGTCGTAATTTTTCATTTCAGATTTTTTTCTCCTTTAATGTCAAATTCTTTGGCTTTAAGTAGAAACCCAAAAAGTTTTTTTAAAAAAAGAAAAAAAAAAAGGTAAAGGAAGCATGCTGCAGTCCATGGGGTCGCAAAGAGTCAGAGATGACTGAGCGACGGAAATGAACTGAACTGAAAGGAAGCATACCTGTAAACTACCTTGCCAGCTAGCTAGCCAAGGATGCCGGACACACCTCTGCTCCAAAGGAAATCCAAAAAACATACACAAGAAGTCAAAATCCAAAATTTTGTTGTCACTGCCAAAGGATGTTTTTCACTGTTTTCCTCCACGCCTGGGCTTGTTCCAATGTCCGTCTTTTCTCTTGCTTTGATTCTGTTTGGGGGGCGATGGGGTATTGGGGTTTGGAGTGTTTTGTCCAACAGGAAGCAACTTCTTTCTTTTCAACTCCATGGCAGCGCCTCCGCTGGGGCCAGGTGGGGTGGGCAGTGAGGCCCTCGGCACCCACACGTGTGTGCAAGCGTGTGTGTGCATGTCCACTGGGGCACACCCAGCATGTATCTGCACACGCTCAGGAAGGGTATCTTGTCCGTCCTCACACCCTCTGTGAATTTCCATCACATTTCATCCTTTCCACTTGTGAAAAAAGTGCTAATGTGTCCTTCCGAGAAAGAATATAATTCCGAGACAAAACTGTGACAATCTTTCGGGTTGATTCTCGACTGCTTTTCTGAGTGTGAGGAGACAGCCACCACGCCTTCCACTGCTGCTCCTCCTCGTCCTCCTCTACCTCTGCTGCCCGCTACACAAGCCTGCCGCCCAGCCCGTCTCTCCATCCCAGCCCCCGTGTTTCCTGCAGCCCCTCTCTTGTCTTCACACTTTTGCAGAAAAAGGAAAAAAAAAAACCCACAAAGAAAAGCAATTTGCCCTCCCTGCACCTTCTGGAGACTTGACCAGCTGTATATAAACCTGCATTTTTGTCCAGCTCTTCCTCAGGGGATGGTCTCTCTGAAGTCCCCGCCCCATGCCTCACCCTGACCCCCATCCCACTCGCTCCCCCAGCGATCTCAAGGAGGAAATAAAGGAATAAGGAAATTCTGATCTGTACTCAGTGGGAGAATAAACAGCAGACACGGTCTCTGATCGGGATTTTACTGCATGGCTGTAAGAAGTTCCAGGACTGGAGTGCAATAGTGACCAGCTACTGAAACCCAGAGCCCAGGGGCCTGCCGAGAGGCAAGAAGTCAATGGTATACGATAATGTGAATGTATATAGTCCTTGCAGAGGTCCAAATGATGATATTCATGATGATGATAATAAAGAAGAGATGTTTGCCAAATAAAAAATTAAGAGAAACCATGGAAGTATGTAAAGAATAGGAATTAGGTTTTCAGAGAAATCCGAACTGTGGTCCACCAGGCAGCGATGTGTGTGTTGATCACTGTTACTTTCCAGAGTTGTGAGAACTTATCCTTTGAGTACTGAGAGGAAGGACTCCATCCGATCGCCACAGACCAGGTGCTGTTCAAATCCCACCTGGCAGGAGCCCTAACTCTGACCGCCCAGCTAGACCTCTCACCCTCCAAGAAGCCTGTGAGCTGCACAGGGCTGCCAGCCTCTCAGAGGCTTGCTTCTGTGGGTTTCAGAAGAGCAGGGGCTGTGTGGGCTTCAGGCTCTCGTGAGGCACCTGTCACGTGGGCAGTCTGCTCTCTTACAAGCGCTGAACCTGTTGAAATGGCAGTTTCGCACATGCTATGATGTAGGCCCACCTTCCCTTGGCCTCTGTTCCTATGAGGTTGCAGGTAGGCAGGAGCGGGTGGTGCCCAGGGCAGCCCGGGGTCTGGTTGGGGGGTCCGAGGCCCTGACGTCAGGACTACTGCAGCCCTGCAGGTGGGCTTGGCTGGCCTCTGCTCCTCTTCAAGGACAGGCAGGCACACCAGGGGTGGTGGCACATTGGCCAGATGGTGGCCTCAGTCCAGACCAGCCTGGGGGACCAGACCACAGGCTGAGGGTCTGAGCTGGGGTGGCCCCTCCCACCCCAGTGGTTGGGAAGAGGTCGCTGCAAGCCCGCCGGGGAAGGCTCTCTTCCTGGTGTGGCCCCCACACCCGTATCTCATACACTAAGACCTGCCGCTGGCCGGGGCTGCAGAAGCCTCACGTGAGGGGCCGGCCATAGGCCAACGGATGGAGCCCCTGCCGGCAGCGAGTGGCCGCAGGGTCAGAGGGTGGTGGCTGGGTGGGCAGCACAGTTGAAGGCTGAGGCCCAGAGCGGGAGGGAGGGGGCGTCCCAGTGGGTGCCGTGTCAGCAGATCCCAAAGGTGTGGGCCGGGTCACACAGGCAGGCCTCCTCTGTGCCCTGGGAGCCTGTTTCTGTTAGTCACTGCGTTCAGGCCCTGCTTGAAGAGGCAAACTCAGAATGAGTAGCCCTGGTGGGAGGGGGACTGGGGGTCCGTGTTTTCCCACAGTTTGCTTCTACAGCAGCTAACTTTCTTAAGCCAAGAGGACGTCTGGACAGAAGGGGTCCCCCTCCTCTCTGTGCCCCGAGGCCGTCCTGCCCTGCTACCCCTAGGCTCTCCGGTGGTTGGTGCGTGTGTGGGGATCTCTTCCCAGGAGGCCCAGGTTGGACACACTGGTGACCCCAAAGCTCTGTGGGATGCGGCTGCTGGCAGTCTCCCTCCCCGCAAGTCAGACCGAAACAGCAGCTTTACCCCCATTCTGAGGCCAAAGCGAGGACAGGAGGGCAGAGAGAGGCAGGCGGCAGCCACAGCTGCCAGGGAGGATGGCAAGGCCAGGGTGGCAGATGCTGGCCTGGGCCCCCTGACTCCCATGCGGAAAGCCCCTGGTGTGAGGCCCTTTGACCTTGCCCACCCCCTGTGCTCTCTGGCCGTTCTCCTAGGATGTGTCACTGTCCCCAGGTGGTGTCTGGGGGTATTCTGTTGGCAAAGACCAGTGTCCCCCGTTCCCTGTGTAGGCAGGCTGGCACACCCCAGACCCCATCGGAATCAAGAGGCTTACTGTCCCCATGGCCCACCAGGACCAAAGGAAAGCCTTAGGTGCTACAGGGCAGAGAGGAGAGCTGGAGAAAGCCTCAGGGCCAGGAGGGTACGGGCCGTAGGACAGAGGAGCCGGCCTTCTGGGAAGGGGCCAGGAGAGGGGCCTTCTGGTTTCATCCCAATGACATTGTGGAGAGAGGTCAGGACCGGCTCTGACTCCCTCCTGTTTGCCAGTTCTTCCAATATATCCTCAAAAGGACACCAGAGTCCAGGCCCTGGCACCAGTCACCTTGCCTGACCCAGTTCTATAGCACGTGTGTCTGCCCATTGTTTTGCCCATCTCTTCAGGCTATCTGTAAATTATCTATTGATCCTTTTATCAGTTCATCCCTCCAGCCAATCTGGTCACCTCTCTGGCCATCCAGTCTCTCACCCATCCGTCCATCCATCTGTCCGTCTGTCCATTACTCTTTGTCACCTGAGCCCCCATTCATCCTTCCACCATCCGCCCGTCTGCACTCCATGCATGTGTCTCCATCTAACCCACACAACCACGCCTCAGTCCATCCCCAGCCAGGACCCAGTGTAGCATCAACACCCTCAGTGACCCAAAGCCACCTTGGCCATCCCCTCCCAGTGCCCCTCCCATGGATCCAGGCCTGCTCCAGGGACAGACCATGTTCCACTACAGGCATTGTGGGCAGATTGGACCGACACTGTAGCAACAGCTCTGGCCATTCTGGGCCCGCCTGGCAAGTGTGGTGGCTTTGGGCCAGGAGAGGTGCTGGAGGTGGCCCACACAGCTGCTTAGGGGCCCTGTGATCAGGGCCGTCCGTCAGGGAGTCACATTCCCTGACAAGACTTGGACACTGCAGGGGGCGGTGCCTGCTGCTTTCCTTGTCATCAGGGTCACTGCCCGGAGGCGTCTCCAGGAAGGGAGGGAGACAGAGCCCCAAGCTGGCTGGCACCAGACACCAGGGCTCCCAGAGCCCCGTCTCTGGGTGCTCATTGTTGGCTCCACCTTTCCCCCTTGCCTGTCTTCCATCCGGGGGTCCCAGAGCTGGGAGTGAGCCCCTCAGAGCTGGAGAGTGGAGAAGGCACCCCGCCCAGGCTGATGAGGCCGGAGTTCCCAGGACCCTGGAGGCCTAGTGCAGCCCCCACCCCATCTCTCCCTGGCCCCTGCGGCCCCATACCTGCCTCCAGGCCCCCACAGCCCACAGGTGTCTTCCAGTACCCCCTCCCTCCACCAGATTTGTCCTGCTGGCCGAGGAGGAGGCGGAGGAGTCGAGGGGCCTGGACACCCCACACAGAGGTGGCCTGGGGAGCCGGCTGTCTGGAGCAACCCATACAGTCCGAAGTGTTCCAGAAAACTCTGTCTGCCTGCTTCCTGTTCTTTTCATTTCAATTAAGTCGGCCCCTTGGGGCGCCTCACCAGAGACCCCTACAGCAGTAATGCAACATCAGGGATTCAGTGGGAGCCTGACCTTAAACATCTGAATGCAGGGCTAGGGGCCCAGCCAGGCCAGCCTCCGTGGGTGAGGGGCTCAGGCAGTGGGAGCCCAGCCAGGCATAGCCACACACAGCCTGGTGGGGAAGGACTGACTGTCCACTTCCTCTTCTTTTTATGTCACGCTATGTTTTAATTCTCCCAAAGGGGTCAGTCTGTCTTCCTCAGTCCTGGGCAGGGTCCTGGCAGCCGCCCTCCCACGCCCCCCATCTCTCTGTTCGAGGCCCCGTGGGTTCTGTGTCATGGAATAAAGCCACCATTCACCAGCACGGGCTCCGCGTCTCCTTGAGTGTCTGGCAACTCCATCTACACCCATTTCACACAGATTTGTGTGGGGGCCTTCTCGGGACCAGGCAAGAGGGACAAGACCCTGACCCATGAGGATGGGCGAACATGTGACACAGGGTGGGAGTGTCCACAGGACAGGGCAGATGACTTGCCTCCTGAGTTCTGGCCAAGGGTTGGGGGAGGACAGTGCACGCTCAAAGGTGTGTCCTCGAGGTGGTTGGGACGACCTTGACTTCAAGGCTTCAAGGGCCCGAACACCCCTCCCTGTGGCCGTGTGGGCACCATCCACAAGCTCTGAGGGTGGACACCAAGGGAAGGGACACCTTGACCCCAAAGAGCCGGGGTGTCCCTGCCGTAGTGTCCCGGCTCACAGGGCAGGTCCTGCCTAGAGCGGGTGTCCCGGGCTAGGGCTCCGAGCTCCGGGGCGGTCCTGGGAGGAGGCTGTTATTAATACTCCAGCCCAGCCTGGAACATGGTGTATTCTGAACGGCACCACTGGAAAGGCCAGCGTGGGGGCGAGTCTGTCCCCACGCCAGGCGGCTGGCGGGAGCCCCAGCGGGCCTGGTGCGTCAGCAGTGCCGGCACAGAGGGGATGACAGCAATTTTCCATTGCAGAGATCTGAGTTCAGAGGAGCCTGCCGGGCCAGGCCGGAGTCCAGCCGGCCCTTGGCTCGGACACAGCCGCCATGCTGTCGCTTAGCCATGTGGAGGTAGAGGGAGGCGCCCGGGCCAGAACCCCTCCATGGAGTCTCGGCCTGCAAGTGAGGGGAGCTGACTGCCCTGAGCTGTGAGAGAGACCTGCGGCAGCGACACTTCTGTCCTCGTCCACCACCCTCAGGCCGGGGCCACGTCCTCAGTGCTGCCCTTGAGGTGCTCTGGCCAGCCGGGGTTGGGGGGACCTGGGGATGTGTGCCTGACACAGGACCAGCAGAGGCCTGGGCACTGTGGCCACAGAGGGAGCAATCAGGAGGGCTTCCTGGAAGCAGCAACACAGTGGCAGTAGTGCCCCGGGGACCTCAGACATGCAAATGCATAAAACCATGTGAAGCCAAGGGGAGAAGAGCAGGCAGGAGGGCTGGGAGCTAGCAGGCCATGCCTAAAGGCTGGTAGCCAGCTCAGGCCGGCTCCTTTCCCTCCAGGGCCCCGGGGGATGGAGGGGGGATGATGCAGGCTTAGTTCAGCTTCCCCAGAGGTGAGAACAGAGCCAAGAGGAGAAAGGCAGCCACCGCGGGCCCCACAGCACATGCCTCACCCTCCCACCAGTGGCCCCCCAAGGTCCACAGGCTTCAGCTCTCCCATCCCCCAGCTCCACATCCCAGGGAAGAGACCCCAACTGGTCCAAGGGGACCTACCAGCTACAGCCTAGAGGGTGCAATATGGGCTGGGTGAGCAAACACTCAGGAGGATGCCATACCAGGGCGAGAAAGAGGCCAGAGCAGCTGCTGGGAGGGGAGACCGGAAACCAGGGCACCCAGGGACACAGGTCTGCAGCCGTCCTTGAGGAGAGTGCGGGGAAGAGGCCAGGATTTGACAAGCTGCCGTCAAGCCCCCGGTATCCAGGCCTGATCTCCACAGGCCTGCAGTTTTGTCAAGGGTTCCCACCTAAGAGCTAGGGTTGAGGGGGGAGGGTCCGTGGGGGATCCAGGGGGGTCAAGAGGAGGGATGTCTCTCCTCTGGCCCAGTACCCCACTCTGCAAGACCTCTGACCCCGTGGCACCCAACCCCCACCCCTAGACCTTTGTTCAAGCTGTTCCCTCCACCCAGGCCACACTCGCCTCGGCTCTGCCTGACCCAATCTGTGAAGGCTGGCTCGAATGCCACCTTCTCCGGGAAGCCTGCTCTGACCCCCATGCCCCAATTTCGCTTCTGCACACTCAGACAACTTGCTTGTGCCTGTGTCATCCTGACGGTGGTCGACCACTGGAGGCCTGACACAGCAAGGCGTGTAGACAACAACCCCATAGACAACCCCATGGACAACAACTCCTGCATCCTGGCAGGTGAGGCTGAGCTGTGGGGGGACGGACCTCCCAGCCCCACCCCCCACCTCAGCTGCACCCTCTCCATCTCATGTGTCCCGGAGGGGCCACCCTGCGAGGAAGAAAGGCCTGGGACTGGGGTCTGGCCTCTGATCCCTCAGGGCCCAGAAGCCAGAGGGGAGGCTTGGCCCCAGCCAGGAGACCGCTGAAGCCTCTAGTGAGAACACCTGGCCTGGAAAGGCAGGCTTAAAACCCAGGAGGGTGCGGGCAGGTGCTGGCGTGGAGTGAGCCCGGAAGCCTGGCCTGCCCCTGCTGCCATGTGGCCCTTCCTCAGCCGCACCCTCTTCCCTCCCCCTACTGAGGCCTGGCTCCAGAGGGCTTCCTCAGACCCTGAGGCCCAGGGCTGGGGGGCCTGGAGCCCAGCCGAGAAGACCCATCTGGACCCGGGGGCTGGCGGGGAGGAGGAGGAGACGGGGGAAGCTGAGGAAGACAATGAGGAAGATGCCGGCTTCCTGCTGTCTCTCTTGGAGAGGGAGGGCCTGGCTGAGTGCCCAGTGCCTGACCAGGTAACCACTGAGCAGAACGCCTGGGGGAAGCCAGTGGGATCTTGGGAACCGGAAGAACCCGGTGCCTGGGGCCGGGGGATAGACCGCTGCAGCTCTGCCTCCAGGGGTTAGAAGGCCACGGTCCCCCGCCTGGAGGAGGGTGTAGGGACACCCACCACACATAAGCTGGAGAGGCCTCTGTGTGTTGGGGTGTCAAAAAGGGGCTTTCTGCAGGCCCGGGTCCTCACGGCTTCCCTCGCCCCTCCGGGGAGCCCCAGCATGACCTGAGGACAGGCAGGCCCATCCCCTCTGTCCTTGCTCCAGGGAAGCCTGGGGGCCGTCCCACCTCGAGGCTCAGCCTGGGCCATGTGCTGGCAGGAGCTGGAGGCCATCAAACTGAAGCTGTGGGCCATGGAGCAGGCCCAGGGGCCGGAGCCGCCCAGGGTGCAGAACCTGGATGAAGGAGAGGAAGCCGCCGGGGCCCTGCTGGCCAGGCAGCTACTGAGTCCCGAGACAGGTAGGAGCCGGCAGGCCAGGCTGACTGCTGTCCTGGGCCGTGGGGCTGAGTCCTCGGTTGCATGGCTCTGAGCACCCCTTTCCTGGTAAATTGGGATGACTGCAAACTCCCAGGGAGAGGCCGGGGTTTCCATGAGGTCCAGCCTGGCAGTGGGGCCTTCTGGATAAGCCCCAAGAGGTGGTCTTCCCCAAGAGCCCCCGAGAGATGCGGGTGCACCTCTTCTCAGAGGAGTGAGGACTGAGCCACCCAGGTGGGGCGCCTGCCCTTAGCAGCTGCCAGGAGCCCCCTGCCCAAGACAAGCCCCTAGTCCTGAAGCCCCTCTCTCCACAGACAGCCCCCTGGAGAAGGCAGAGGCTGACCACAGATCCATCTACGTGGGCAATGTGAGTGAGGGGAGGAAGGCAACTGCAGCCCCCTCCTGGCTGAGAGGATTAAAGGAAGGGCGAAGGGCCGCATTTCAGGGGCAGACTCCAAAGCCACACAGGCCTGCAAGGGAGAAACAGGAGGGGCGTCTGATGAAGGGGCATCCCCAAGAGGGAACGGAGACCCTCTGTGGTCAGACCCACTGTGGCCTGGGTTGGGGGTCCGATGAGGGGGCATCCCCAAGAGGGAGTGTGGACCCTTTGTGGTCAGACCCACTGTAGCCTGGGATTCAGGGTTTCCACATGCAGTCTCCCAGTGAGCAAATCACTGGCAACGAATTCCACTGGGAAAAGCCACACAACCCCTGCCTAGGCCAGTGAACTTGGGGAGCGTTCCTCTGGGTATCCAGTCCCCTCCTCCAACAGGGGTGGAGGACAGAGGCCCAAGCTACTACCCCCCACCCCGGGGCCCGATCAACCCCTCTCTACCAAGAAAACGTGCTGCAGGAGCCCCTGGGAGGGGGAGGCCAGTGCACGAGGCCCCCCACCATGGCCCATGCCTGGCAGGTGGACTATGGGGGCACGGCCCAGGAGCTGGAGGCCTATTTCAACCACTGTGGGGAGATCCACCGGGTCACCATCCTGTGTGACAAGTTCTCTGGACACCCCAAGGGGTCAGTGTGGGGCCTTGGGGAGGGGACCTCGAGGAAGGGTCCGGTGCCCGGGGAGAACAGCTGTGCCTGGGTAAGCATTGCCCTCACTGGCCCCTGCTCCATCCCAGCTATGCCTACATAGAGTTTGCCACGGAGAGCTCGGCCCAGGCCGCCGTGGAGCTGGACAAGAGCATCTTTCGAGGCCGGGTCATCAAGGTGTGTGTCACTGCAAGGCGAGGGGGTGGGGGTAGGGCGAGTGGCAAGGACACACAGCTGCCCCAGCCTGGCCCTTTGCCAGTCTCTGGTGTTTGGGCACATCAGCTGGACTGCTGGGGGAGGCTTCCTTCCTGATCCAGACCCCACCTGCAGGGGGAGATACTGGCTTGACTGAGGCTGTGGCTGTACTCTTGTGGCCTAAGTGGAGATCTTGAGAGGACTGGGACCAGGCTAGGGTCTGATGCCTCAGGCAGCCTCATGCCCTGGGGCCTATGTTCACCTGCTTAAGAGCCTTCAGCAGGGAAACCCAGGAAGGCAGCTTTAGCCTTCCTCTCGGCTAGGGGTGGGGAGGAGGATATGAGAACAGAGGTCTTAGGCGGACTTGGCCTTTGTTTCCAGGTGCTGCCCAAAAGGACCAATTTACCAGGGATCAGTTCCACGGACCGCGGGGGCCTTCGGGGACACCCAGGCGCCAGAGTGGGATCCTTCCCCTACAGCGGCCTTCAAGGCGGGGCCCGTTTCAGGCCACGAGGGCGGAGCCGGTGGGCGGGGCCCTGGGAGGGCGGTAACCTACTGGGGCGGGGCGGGGCTCGGTGGGCGGAGCTCTGGAGGCCGCTCACCTCCCATTCTCCTTCCTGCAGGGAACGCGGAAGATTCTCACCGTGGTTTTCTCCATATTGAAGTGAGGACCGGATTTTGAGAGTGGGGTTTGCCGCTGGGTCAGGAATCAACAGCGGTGCTCCTAAGAATAACTTCCCCGCCCCCTTCATTCCTCTGGAGGACTGCCGGACCCCACCGAGGCCACCGTGCACGGAGCGGGGCACAGGGTGGGCCTGGCGCGGATGCCAGTCCGGGCTCTGAAGGGCATGGGACGAAGCTGTGGGCAGGTGAGGTCCGGGCACCACGGGGTCAGCGCTGGCTTGACTTAATCAGGGATGTTCCACTAACGCCTTTTATAGAAAAGTAGAAATATGTATCTTATTGGTAAAGCATAAATTATTAAACTTGAATATTTTTTAAAAGCACATGGCAAGAGTGTCCCCTTTAATTCGCCTCACTTGGACGTTGTTTCCTCAGGTGCAGAGAAAGCAGTTGATGGGTGTCTCACTCTGAGACACACGCTAACAGCCAATGGGCAGCCTCCTCACACCGTAGGGGCAAGCTGTCGTGTGTCTTCACCCCAGGTCTGGTGGCCTCTGGACACGTGCTTGCCCCATGACGAGGGGCAGAGGGATGGTACACCTGGCACAGGCCCAGCCCTGGTGAGACCTGAATACAGAGGTTTCCATGCTGGGCCCCTGCCTGTGCCCTGCACCACCACCCCCACCCCCAGACAGATGCCCCACTCTCTCCCTGAAGGGGCAGTGTGCACTGATTACGCTCAGCTCAGAGCTGAGGAAGGAAGCTGTGGGTCTGGGCTGCAGACACACTCGGTCACGGCCTTAAGTAACTAAAAAACCTCTCCGTGGGCTTCTCTAAAGCAACCCTCTTTGCCTTGTAATCTTTCAGTTATCAGCTCCTCAAGTTTCGAACACAGCTGCTCTGGGGCTCCAAGCCCCAAAGGTCCCCAGTCCCTGGTGTCTTTACAGCACCAGTGAAGATAGCATTCTCTCGGGAGGGCCAGTAGGCCTCTACTCTCCATCCACCTGTCCATCAGGCCAGGTTGACATTCCCCTGCTGATCTGGGGTCAGCAATGGTCCTTATAGAGGAGTGAATGACAAACCTCCCCCCACATATGTCTGCATCGTAATCTCTGGTGCTTGTAGATGTGATCTTATTTGGAAAAGGGGTCTTTGCAGATGCAACTAAGCATCAGCTGGGTGGCCCTAAACCCAGTGACACAAACTGGGTATGAGACACACGGAGAAAGCAATGTGGAGACAGCAGAAGTTGCAGTGATGTGTCCATAAACCAAGGAGCCATGATGATTGCTGGCCATCATCAGAAGCTGGAGAGGCTGAAAAGACCCTCCCTCAGAGCCTCTGGAGAAGGCAATGGCACCCCACTCCAGTACTCTTGCCTGGAAAATCCCATGGACGCAGGAGCCCGGTAGGTTGCAGTTCACGGGGTCGCTAAGAGTCAGACATGACTGAGCGACTTCCCTTTCACTTTTCACTTTCATGCATTGGAGAAGGAAATGGCAACCCACTCCGGTGTTCTTGCCTTGAGAATCCCAGGGACGGGGGAGCCTGGTGGGCTGCTGTCTATGGGGTCGCACAGAGTCCGACACGACTGAAGCGACTTAGCAGCAGAGCCTCCAGGATGAACCAGCCCTGCTGACCCCTAGGTTTCTGACTCTGCCCCCCAGAACCGTGTGAGAGAATTAGATTCTATTTCTACACACGCACCAGCATGCTCACACATACACACCACTACCCACTCCTGGAGATGGGTGGGAGGGGCTGAGTGGCAAGGCCCTTGCCAGGACCATGTGCACTTAGGGGGCTGCAGGAGAGACAGGCTGCCTGCACCACACTCTGGAGCTGAACTTCGTGAAGCACCAGCTCCTGCTGCTCCACACTTGAGGTCAGTACCCTCCTTGGCAAGCAGGCTACACACTGTCACTGTGCACGTTGCTTTTTTTTTTAGAAAACGTGTATTTCTTTGGCTGTGCTGGGTCTCAGTTGTGGCATGTGGGATCTGTTAGTTGCAACTTGCAGGATCTTTAGTTATCACCAACTCTCAGTTGCAGTGTGTGGGATCTAGCTCCCTGACCAGGTATTGAACCTCAGCCCCCTGCAGTGGGAGTGTGGAGCCTTAGCCACTGGGATGACCAGGGAAGTCCCTGCATGTTACTTTTCTGTAAGTACCTGCTGACAAGCCATCTACCCCAAGGAACTGGTCCCTTTTCAGAAGTACCTTCTTAATCCCTTCTGTATGGCCACTTCAAGGAGAATGGATCCGGGAGGCCCTCCTTTCCCTTGGATTTCAGGTCTGAGCAGCCCACATGGGCGGCCAGGGCTCCGACCCACACTTCCTTAGCTGTGCCCAGAGGAAGCCAAGACACGCAGCATCCTCTTGGTCCATCTGGCCTGGCACAGAAGGGAGAAGGATTCCTGATGGGGAGGGAAGACCAACTTCAACAGAAATCACTGGTGCAACAGCCAAGGGCTGAGTAGGGGCTGCATCTGACAGGGCTCAGCCCCTGGAGGGAGGATGGGCCTGGGGCAGGTGGGGACGAACAGGCAGGCGGGCTCTGTTGAGGCCAGCCTCACGGTACAAAGAAAAAAGAAGTTAAGGTGAAAGTGCTATCTGAGAGTTCTGCTGGCAAAGGCAAGCACATTACTTCTAACCCTTATCTTCTCAGGCTGAAAATGGAAATGCATGTGAAAACCCATAAATATAAAGCAATTTATGGGTTGATCTGGCTCCACCCAAAGAAAAACCCAAACAGCAGTAGCTTCAACAAGATAGGGGTTTTATTTTTTAATTTAAAAAAAATGCTGAACATTCAGGACTGATATGTCAGCAAAGACCCAGACACTGCCTAGTTTTCTGCTCCCCATCTTTAGAGGATGAATCTTGTCTGCATGCTCTCAAGATAGTTTCCTAAGCTTCAGCCATCACATCCAGTTCCAGGATAGAAGAGGAAAAGTGAAGATACTGCCAGCTAAATCCCTCTTTTAAGTATCTTTCCTGCAAGTGCCTCCCAACACCATCCACTTACATGCCACAATGACCTACCCGTGTGAGGACAGGAAGTATATTTTGTCTGACCAATTGTCCCCAATAACACTGGGGACCTATTAGTAAAGAAACAAGACAAAATGGATGTCGGCTTAGCAAACTGCAATCCCTGCTTTGGTCATTTCCTCAGGCAGGACAGATTACTAGTAACAGCTCAACCAGAGTTCTGACGATGGACTGGGGAGAAAGCCCACATGAAGATGGCTGCATCAGCCCCATACCTGCTGATCACACTTCTCGGCCCTCGTCTAGGTCCTATGATCCCACCTTTGTGTGTGTGTGTGTATGTGTGTGTGGAGGGTGGGGGGGGGGTGACCTGGGACTTGTGTCTTTCACACACACTCTGAGCTAATTTTTTTTATTTCTGTAATTATAAAAAAATCTCATCTGTGCTAGTAAACCCAAAGATAAGCGGAGCAGAATGCACCCCAGATCTAGCCCTGGGCTGCCAACACTCACAGATCACAGCTTTCCCACTCCCAATGAGTCTAAACCACCCTTTTCCTGGCCAAAGACCCCCTCCAGAGTGACTGAGGAGGCAGAAGGGAACTCTCAGAGTTTGCTCATTTGATGCCCACCAGCAGTTGATGAGATGCTAGCTACACGGTCTCTGGAAGGCAGCCTTCCAGGGTGGAGCAAAACCAAAAAGGGCAAGCCCCACCCCCAGGGGAAGGTGTGCAGGCCATCCCACGTGCCCCTCTAACTGGGCTCTGGGCACAGGAGGCTGACCCCTCCAGACAAGCCCACCTTCTCAGTCACTGGGGGGTGCAGCCACGGCATTGATGCAGCAGGGTGGCCGGTCTACAGGTCTTCTGCCCCTCCCTTCGCAGCCTCTTCAGGGCTCCAAGCTCCAGGAGCTCTTGCCACCAGGCTTTCCTTGCCCCTTCGTGCCTAGTGGGGACAAGAGTTCCTGTTCCATCTGGTCCCTGATCAGCTCTGTCCCCTGTAAAGTTCCACATAAACTCTTTTTTGGGGTGTAGTACATAGATTGCAGGATCTTAGTTCCCCCACCAGGGATCAAACCTGGGCTTCCTGCAGTGGAAGCTCAGAGTCCTAATCACTGGACCAGTAGGGGAGTCCCTAAACTCTCTTTAATTCAAGCCTCTGCTGTCTCAGAAGGAAAAACCCAAAGCTGATCTCACAAGACCTTTAGTCAACATGCCCCGAGCATGAGGCCCTGCCCCCAGCAACCCCCAGGAGAGGCAAGTGAGATGAACAGACATTTGGACAATGCGGTTATGTACAGAACCCTTCTTTCCAGCCAGGGGCTGCAGAGCTCTGCTCAGCAGACCTGGATCATCATGGAGGTCACCATGCCATCGAAGGCCCTGGAGAGAAAAATGGACCAATCAAAGAGGCAGACCTACGCCCACCCTCCATCCCCGGCTGGCAGAGACGTCAGTCTCCCAGGTCCGGGTAAGTGAAGCTGGCTGAGGCCCACGTGTGCATCCTCCCACACTGGGTGGTGAGAATCTGAGTCTCCTGCTTCACTCCTGCGCGACTTTCCACAGAGCTGCCCTGGCTGGGTCTCCAGTCAGGGGTGGGAACCCGGATGACCCAAGACACCGTGTCACCACTGAGGGGAGGTGCCACAGGAAGGGTCTGGCTGGAGTCACCTGTTGGGAACGCAGGGAATTCCCAGGAGCAGTTCTGGAGCACATACGCATGAACAGTTCTTTGGGAAACATCTTTTTTGACATTCCAATGTTTTGTCTGTGTTTAACTGAAGGCTATTTGGAAGATACCTGTAATCTAATTTTCTAATCATCCAAGTTCAATGTCAAAGACAAAATCAGCACTGGCAAGAGAACCTTTTCTGCCAGAAGGCTCCTGTCCATATGCCTGGGCCCTCACTGGGATCTGGGGAGGTGCCCCAGTACCTGCTGGGCGCACCTGGAAGACCAGATGGACAAGCTCTGCCCCCGCCCTGCTCCCCAACTCCCCTTCCGTTTCATGTGTTGGAGATCCTTGTAAGCATTTCCAAACCCTGTTTGGAAAAACAGGGTTCTGCCATTTCAGAACAGCTGCCTTAGAGGCACAGTGCCTGTTGCTTAAAAAGGCCTTCCCTCTCTCCATCCCTCTCAGAACTGCTGCCTCTCAGCAGGTCAGGGGTTACCAGAGAAGGTGCCACGCCCACCTGGACTGAATGCGATCCCCCGGGTTATAGAAGGGGTTGCACATCACGTCTGTGTAGGAGTTGTGCAGCTTCCGGAACATCTGAAACAAGAAGCAACATGTTTACTTCACATGGACGCACAGCTGCTGCCACGCTGGGGGCTTCTCAGCATTTCTAAAGAAACAGGGAAAATCAAGTCACTAGTCCCCACACTCACACTGCGGATCTCGTTGTCTCTGAGCGCCGTGTTGGAGGAATCCACCACCATAACAAACTTCACCTTGGAGTTGGTCACGTAGCCGTATCTGCACAGCTGGTTAGGGAATTCGCTCTTAACACAGGGACTCATCACTGCAGAGTCTGTGAGTGCAGGGCCATCTGCATATGTCTCCCAGCTCCTCAGCTGCTCTGGAGGTGCATGACAACCTGCATCACAGCACCAGCCCTGGGCTGAGCCTGTCTTGCAGTGCCAGGAGGTCACAGGGCCACGCCAGGTGTGACCTGACACTTCCTTATACAGCTTCCGGTGTTTGCTGGAGGAGCAGAGGGCAGGCAACTAAGGCCTGTCACAACTCAAGTCCTGGGGCAACCTGCCCAAACCCTGGGGCACCTCATCCTCTCTCTGCACCAATTCCTGGCCCCAGAGAGTTAACTGCAAAACCAGAGGCTGCACAAACGAGGTGCAGTCAGCCTAAGGTACCCACACCTCAAAAGGCTACTTTGTCTTGTGGACCAGTGGCTCCCAGGCAGTGACACTGGGCAAGGTCATTACTATGAAATATTTGTTGGAATGTCTTTGAACTCCATGGGTTTTGGAATAATATGTCCTGAGGACTGGTCAAGATCTTACAGTGACAGGTGGGGCTGAGCCTAAAAAAGAGATTAGTGAACGAAGACCCCTGGCTCAGGAGGTGGTGGCCCTGCTGGGACGGCACAGGAAGGCATCCTTGCAGGCATGATGCTAGAGAGTCCCCAGTCCCTCCACAAACCCCAGGGACAAGTGAGGACTGTCACAATTCTCCAGGCAACTCAAGCCTGGCTGTTCCCACATCATCCTCCTAACTGAAGGAAAAGGGGTATGAGGTCGTAATTGGTCTCAAGCTGCTCTAATTCCCCATTGATCAAAAGCCCACATCTTTTTTCCTTTCCAAGTGACGTTATAAGATGCTTTTCAAAGGGACCTGATGCTACAGTGCACTCTGAGACTGCAGAAAATCCTCAGACTTGAAGTCGCTGACAGACACAAGGATACACCTTGTAGTCTTCTGTAGGATAGAGCAGGCCCAGGTAGAGCTCCCTCTGGTCCACAAGGGCCTTCCCCATGGCAGAAATCTTCTCATCCACCACGTCCAGGGATGTGTGCACCATGTAGTGGAACTTGAGCTCATTCTCCGTGGGGATGCTGCGGATGTAAAGAGGATAATTCTGCAAGAAAAGGATGATGGTGGCTGAAGTGACAAGGATCCACCCTGGGTGCACTGGCCCAGAAAACAAGGCCCCACCCTAGTGGGTGCCCTTCTCCTAACCCCATGATACTGGCTGTTTCCCAACATGCCAACTCCTGCAATTGTCACCTGGGCAGAGGCGCTGGCAGACTCATTCTAGATCCTTCAAGGGTCAGCTCAGACCTCCATCTCTGCAGAGCCATTTTGGAGCAACCTGACCCTGGAGTTAAAACTGGACATGGAGCAACAGACTGGTTCCAAATAGGAAAAAGAGTACGTCAAGGCTGTATATTGTCACCCTGCTTATTTAACTTCTATGCAGAGTGCATCATGAGAAACGCTGGGCTGGAAGAAGCACAAGATGGAATCAAGATTGCCAGGAGAAATATCAATAACCTCAGATATGCAGATGACACCACCCTTATGGCAGAAAGTGAAGAGGAACTAAAAAGCCTCTTGATCAAAGTGAAAGAGGAGAGTGAAAAAGTTGGCTTAAAGCTCAACATTCAGAAAATGAAGATCATGGCATCTGGTCCCATCACTTCATGGGAAATAGATGGGGAAACAGTATCAGACTTTATTTTTTGGGGCTCCAAAATCGCTGCAGATGGTGACTGCAGCCATGAAATTAAAAGACGCTTACTCCTTGGAAGAAAAGTTATGACCAGCCTAGATAGCATACTGAAGAGCAGAGACATTACTTTGCCAACAAAGGTCCATCTAGTCAAGGCTATGGTTTTTCCAGTGGTCATGTGTGGATGCAAGAGTTGGACTATGAAGAAAGCTGAGCGCCAAAGAATTGATGCTTTTGAACTGTGGTGTTGGAGAAGACTCTTGAGAGTCACTTGGACTGCAAGGAGACCAACCAGTCCATTCTAAAGGGGATCAGCCCTGGGTGTTCTTTGGAAGGAATGATGCTAAAGCTGAAACTCCGGTACTTTGGCCACCTCATGAGAAGAGTTGACTCATTGGAAAAGACTCTGATGCTGGGAGGGATTGGGGGCAGAAGGAAAAGGGGACGACAGAGAATGAGATAGCTGGATGGCATCACGGACTCGATGGACGTGAGTCTGAGTGAACTCTGGGAGTTGGTGATGGACGGGGAGGCCTGGCGTGCTGCGATTCATGGGGTCGCAAAGAGTCGGACACGACTGAGCCACTGAACTGAACTGACCCTGGAGTTTAAACAGCATCTTTCCAGGCTGCCACAGGCCTGGTGCTGCACAAATATAGTGTGCACAACACTGCCCCTACCCTGACTGATAGGGATGACATCGGGTGAAGGAGACAGTCCACAAACCCACCGACAAGTAACGCAGCAAGTGCTAACACAGAACCCAGCGTAGCAAGAGCTTCACGGGAGAACTGCCTCAGAAACCTTGTCTTAACAAAAGGTTGTGAGGCTACCAAGGTTCCCTGCAGTATACTGTGGCGGGTGGATGGCCACGCAGCTCAATCGTAGGATTTAGAAACAGCTTTCTAGAGAAAGTGAAATCTATGGTGGCCAGTGGAGGGAACGCGAGTGGAGGAGGGCAGGGTGGGGTTTCAGGTCCAAAGGCCCAGTGAGAGAGCACAGCCTGGCAGGGGAGCTGCAAGTAATTCCGTCGGCTGGAGTGGAGGATGTCACTGGTATGGGAGGAAGGTTATTCAGACGTGATTCCAATGAGAAGCCACTGTTGAGATTTTAGGCACGGGTGTGTCACGGTACATTTGTGGCTGCCGAACGGAGAAAAGCGAGTCAGTCGTCTGGGGTGGAAGGTAAGCGATGGCCCGGCCAGTGGAAGCGCGCGGTGGAGCACGACGGACCGAAGTGGACGGCTAGACTCCGGAGCAGGAAACCACAGAGCCCGCCGACGACGGCTGGGCGGAGCAGGGGCCGGGACGTTAGAGGAGGACCCGGTCTGTGACGCTGCGGCAGCGGCAGGTGTAGGTCTGCGCGGCGCCTACCCCGGGCCCGCCCCGGCCACCTAGGCTCGGCAAAGTCCCGGAGCCCACCCTCTGGAGTCCCCGAGGCAGGGAAGGAGGGAAGGCGGAGAAAGAGGGTGACGGTGGAACGGGCCTTGCAGCCCGCATACGCACCTCCTTGGCGATCACCGCTACACACACCGCCATCTTGGGAGCCCGACCGGCCGCGTCACATGACGACGACGCCGGTCACGAGGCCGGCCAGGCCCCGCCCCGTTCGCCAGTCTTTCAGTCGGCCGCGACCCCGCCTTTCCTGTCACTCAGCCGGCCTTGCCCCGCCTCTTCTGGTATTCAGTGGGCCTGACCCCGCCCTACCCCCCACCCCCAACTCTAGTGTAAGAGCCTTGACCCCGCCCCTCCTGTCACTCAGACATTATGGCCTCGCCCCATCGCCAGGCCGGAAGGACAGCTTGCTTCGCCGGTCAGGTTCCTGCAGCTTCCGGGGTCCGTGGCACTTGGCCTGGTTGCCATGGCGGCGGTTGCTGTGGCGACCAGGTGGTGGCTGCTTCTGGTGCTAAGCGCCGCGGAGCTGGGGGTCGCGCGCGCCCTTCAGCCCCCCAACATCCTGCTCTTGCTCATGGACGACGTGAGTGTCCGCGCGAGCCGGGCTCCGGGGAGGGCTGCTGCGCTCGGCGCGGGGTCGGGGGCAGGGGAAGGGCGGCCAGCGGTGTGGGGGTCATGCCTGGTTCTGCCGTCCGCAGCGTGGCTCTTGAGTGAAGCTGAAGTGAGGTGGGCGTTTGCGGGCCGGACCAGAAGACCTTTCTGCCCTGTGCCTCCACTGCCCCATCCCTGCCCCACACCGCGCAGGAAGGTCTGAGCGGCAGCCCAGACCAACTGTGGTGCTGGCCACGTGAGGACCAGATCTCCAGGACCTCTGCTCACCTGTTGCCCTCCAATTCTCCGGGCGTTGGTAGCAGAAAAAGAGTGCAGAGCTGACTGAGACTCCGGCCTGCCTGTTCTGAAAGTCCCTTCTGCTGTCTTTGCCCTACTGGACCAGAGTTCCTTGATCTGGCTGCTCTGCCTCTGTTGGGATTTCTGGCCAAAGGTCTGGTCTTTGTGGGGTGGTAAAGAACTGAACCAGAGGAATGTCCCCCGTTGAGCATGTGTGTGGCCCCAGGTCACCCTGGTCACTCTGGTGAGCCAAGTCTGGGGATAAACCGAGCTGTTCCCAGCTTCTTTATGACTTGGTCCTCATTCTCCTTCCCAAGAAAGCCAGGAATGTATTTTGGATGAGTGAAATGGAGGTTCCCACACACATTTAGTGTCAGAAGAGTTGCGAGTAAAAATATCTCAAAGTTCCCCCAAAAGGCCAGCAAAGACTCCCAGTAGTCTTTGGACTGAGGCCACGAGCCTCACATTGCTGCTCTACGCTCCTGGCTTGTCAGAATTGCAAGGTTCTGTGTGTGTAAAACTCTCAGATTTCAAACATCTACTATAAGACAAAAACGTAAAATATATTTCATGCAACATTTTTTATTATCAAAGTAATTCTTTGGAATGGGTAGCTTATCCCTTCTGTGGATCTTCCCAACCCAGGAATCAAACCAGGATCTCCTGCATTGCAGGCGGATCCTTTACCAGCTGAGCTACCAGGGAATCCCTAATTCTTTATTACAAAAAGCTAACAACATTCAGATAAGCTAGAAAAGATCGCAGAGCCACCAATATGTAGTGGCTCCTCTCAGAGGTGAGATAGAATGTGTTTCAGTTCAGTCACAGCTGTTCAGACACCTTGGCTCCCAAAGGGGCCCCAAAGCTCCTCTCTTTGGGAGCCCGTCTGATGGCTGGTTAGGAAACTTTGCTTCATAACCAATACGTGGGTCTTGGAAATGCTTGCTGTGTCAGGGTCAGCCTTCTCAGAGCTGAGGTTCCCAGGCAGGAAGGCTGTTTAAGTACTTAAATCATCGAGGCTGAATCAAGCTGAGCCCTTAGCCTCTCCCACTTCTGCCTCTCCTCTCCCCAAGGTGACGGTTCATTAGGAAAGACTGACGCTGCAGGCTTGTTGAGATGGTCGTTTCCTGGATTTATGGAGCTAAAAAAAAACCTGGAAACTTCCCTGGTGGTCCAGTGGCTAAGATTCTGCACTACGAATGCAGGAGGCCTGGGGCTCAATCTCTGGTCAGAGAACTAGATCCCACTTGCCGCAACTAAGAGTTCACATGCCACAGTGAAGACTGAAGATCCTGGGTGCGGCAACTAAGACCTGGCACAGCCAAATAAATAGTTTTTTTTTTTTTAAGAGTTCGAATTCTGCAACAAAGATGGAAGGTCCCATGTACAGCAACTAAGGCCCTGCTCAGCTAAAGCAACAAAACAAAACCTGTGCCCACACCAAGTGTTTCTCTTTGCTTGTTACTGGGGCTGCTGGGTGACAGGCCTAGCGGGTGGCTTCCTGGTCTCTCTTGCATTCTTTGAGTGGTGGAGGGGGACCAATGCTGGGCACATCTTACTCAAGGGGGCTGACCGGGGGACTGTCCACCTGGGTGCCCAGGGTGGGCCCCAGGAACCAGGAACAGTAGGCCAAAAGACCCTGGTGCCCCCACCTCTCCTGTGTCATCTCCTCCTGTGACTCTGGCAGCTGAAGCCCAGAGAAGTTGGGGAGACCTCTGTCCTGGTCAGTGAATGTTAGAAAACAGACTCAAAGCAACTTGAGCATTAGTGGGGAACACAGCTCTCCAGACCAGACAGGCTTCAGGCCCCCAACAGTGCTGTGTCCTCACCCGGCCTCACCCCTACGGTCATCAGGCCTGGGGGTGCCCCCCCGCAGGTCCTCAGACCCAGTGCAGGCCCAGTAGGTATCAGCTCATGGAAGTTCTTAGAAGATGCTGAGTAGCTTTTTTCAGTGGTTCTGGCTCACCTCCGTTCTCTGTGGCTTGTGGGCCGGGGCACAGAGCTCCCTCTTGCCCACCTGGACCCTAGCGCTGTGTGTGTCTCTGTTCTTTACTCGTAAAACAGGACTAAGGAGGCCCCCATGACTCCTGGGAGGTGTGAGGCCGAGCTGTACAAACACCAGCTCTGGGTCCCCACAGTGTCCTGAATCTCCAGGGCTTCCTCCCAAATGTGTCGACGTGGACACATACGTGCGCGCGCACGTGATCATTCCTCATAGCCACGTGTGACACCTGTACTGCCCAGAAGCCCTGAACGTCCCACTAAGGAAAGCAAGGTGGAGGGCAGGAGGGGAACCACAGGGCCGGGGTCCGGTTGCTTTCTGCACAGGTGCAGGCAGGCTGATACGTTTGTGTTCCAGATACAGTTACGTTCACAGGTTCTGAATGGAAAGAAGCTTGCGGGGGGCCTCTGTTCACCCCGGTACTAGGTGGACAGCCCACATTCTGTCCACTGTTGATGAGTGATGGACTCGGGTGTTTTCCTAGGGCTGTTGGGAGTCCTGCTGCTGTGGACATCTGCCCCGTGTCTGGGTGCCGGCCGGCTCGGTTCTCCAGGTGGCAAGCTCAGGAGGGACTGCGGGTCTCGGGGCCTCACTGGGTTGGCTTTGTGGGCCCTCACCGCTGTTTTCAAATCTGAGTTTGCTCCATGGAGTAGGACGGTCTCTGTGTCTGTGTGGAGGACAGAGGAGTCTTGATGCTGGTGCCCTGTGAGCACGTGGGATGGCATCTGCACCGGGGAAGCGGCAGACTGTGTCCTGGCCGTACTTGGGGTACCAGGAGCGGCTCCGGCTGTGTTCTCACCCGACCTCCACATGCTCCTTCCTGCAGATGGGGTGGGGCGACCTGGGGGTGTATGGAGAGCCTTCCAGAGAGACCCCGAATTTGGACCGGATGGCCGTGGAGGGGATGCTCTTCCCGAACTTCTACACGGCCAACCCCCTGTGCTCCCCATGTAAGTCAGGGCCGGCTCAGGCCACTGGGGCGTGGGGGCAGGGGGCACACATGGAACAGGGAGACAGCAGTGAAGTGAGGCAGGGTGGGGGGACCTGCAGACCGGGAGGTGGGATACAGGGGGCAGGCATGGGATGGGGCGGGGGTGTGGAGGGGCAGCCTCGACTCAGGTGTCCATCGAACCCTGATGCTGGGGAGCTCCCAGGATCCACCCCCTGGCGGACATGGGGCCACCAGAGCTGTCAGAGGTCACCAAGGGCTTGGAGCCTGTGGGGACCTTGGCAGCAGCTGTTCATTCACGGAGCTGAGTTCAGCGGCTCGTTCAGGGGAGGCACTGGGCTGGGGAAGTGGTTGTCAGCCAGAAGTGTGGGGGCCCTACAGGTGAGGAGAATCTCTGATCTCAGGATGAGAAGTAATCCTGGTGGGGCTGGCCATGACCCACAGGCTGTCCCAGGAGCTGGAGAGCATGAGGCGGGAGGCTGTGCGCCCACCCGGCTCTCTAGGGGCTTCCGGGACTCAGGTACTGCAGGGCCAGCCTCAGGCTGGACATGTGACACGTGTTTCTGTTGTGTCCCTTCTGTGTAGCCAGGGCAGCTCTGCTCACCGGACGTCTGCCCATCCGCAGCGGCTTCTATACTACCAATGGGCACGCCAGGAACGGTAGGCTCCAGGGCGGGCTCCCTGACCTGGTGGGGTTTCCCATGGTCCTTGGAGGAGGGTGTGTTCCAGAGACCCCGGGGTGGGCCCTCTCCTGAGGTCCAGACCCCCCTCGGGGGGCACATTTGCCCGTCCTACCCCGGTAACAGTGCTGACAGTGAGGTATAGCTGGAAGACCCAAAAAGTGCCCGGGCGGTGCCACCCCCACCAGGGCTATGCCCCTCGATCCTCACGGTGCGTGGCCTCCCTTGCGCGCAGCTCACGGGCTGTGTTGCTCTGCAGCCTACACTCCACAGGAAATAGTGGGGGGCATCCCGGACTCGGAGCTCCTGCTGCCGGCACTGCTGAAGGGAGCTGGCTACGCCAGCAAGATCGTGGGCAAGTGGTGAGTCCCACACCCCGCCAGCCAGCTCTGTGACAAGGCTGGGGTGTTGGCTGCACAGCACCACCAAAGCAGCCCCATTATTGCAAACACATGCCATCACGGAGGACACGTCAGGAGGCTCTGTCTCATGGTGAAACCAGGAAGCAGGCAGGGGTGGAAGGTCATGTGGTTGGGTCATCGGGGTGATGATTAGAGGGCTGTGAGGTGTCTCCTGTCCTGCTCCCCGGGGACACCCCCATGCATGGCCCTGGAGGTTGATGCAGAGGTCGGATGTCCTCTCTTCCCTCTCCTGACCGTTGGACCCCTCAGAGACCAGGCCTGTCTACCTACAGGAAGCCTCCCTTGCTTTTCCAGACCTGACTGTCTCCTTTGCTGCTGCTGTGCTTCAGACCCTCTCCCCTTCAGCCCCCTGGCACGCACCTTCTCAAGCACCTCATCTGTACCTCTTGGGGGCCCCTGCTCCACCTGCTTGTTGTGGCGGCAGGGGGATCTGCAGAAGCCAGGAGAGGAGACTCAGCGAGTCGGGGAGTCTGGAGGCTTCAGGAGCACTTCCTCACTCCTGAGACCAGGCGGAAGCCGTCCTGCTGAGTTGACGAGCTGGGAGAGGGTGGTGGCTGCAGCGCGAAGCCGAAGAGGGCACGAGGGTTGTAGAAGCCTGCATGGCTCCGGCAGAGACGGGAAGGCCCAGGGAGACAGTGGCTGGGCTGCGCCAGGGCTGTACCCACAGAGAGGGAGTGCCTGTGATGACTGGTGCTCCCTGCCCAGCCTGGCAGCTCCACCCTGGTCCAGCAGTCTTCTGTTCATGGTCAGTGACTCCGGGCTGCCCCAGCTGGAGGGGGAACCTGTCCCCATGAGCTCTGGAGGCAGGCGGACTCTGGGGCAGGAAAGGGCATGGCAGGGCCTAGAGAAGCAGCCGGCGTGGACTCAGGGAGGTGGACGGGCTGGGGTCAGGATGGCCCTGGCCAGGATTAGGATGGGCTCTGAGACCTGCAGACAGTGCTGACCCCACAGCTACTCTGGGACCAGCTCTTTGAATCAACAGCTTCACACGAGCTGGACCTTCATGGGTGTTTCTGTTCCGTGAAGGCCGTTTGGGCTGAAGGACTCAGGCCCAGCCCTGCTGTGTAGCTGCGGCCCAGAGAGGAAGCACCTCTAAAGAGAGCTCAGGGCAGAGCCGGTGCGGTGTCCCCTACCCTGCTCCACACAAGGGCTGCAGAGGCCGGCAGCCATCCCTGAGAGGCAGAGTGGGTCAGGACCCACATTGGGGGACCGAGAGGTTTGCTTATAGGCACCCAGACTCCGCTGCTGGCCAGCTCAGCTCTGGCCCTGTCCTGCCCTGGTGCCCTGGCCACATCCATCCTGGCCGAGTGACCAAGCAGCGCGGCGAGCTCATGGTCACCTGGGGTCAGCCTGTGCTTGCGACCCTGCAGACGTGACTCTAGAAGACCTGTCCACTTCCCAGGGTGGGGGCACCTTGCCTGGACGCTGCTTTCCTAAGCCATACCTTCTCAAGAGTCTCTGGCAGAAGGACCCGACGTGGGAAGGGGCCCCTGGGTGGGACCAGGGGGTGGGTCCGAGCACAGCCTCAGGAAACAGCTGGGCTGTCGCCCTGCAGGCATCTCGCCATGTTCTCTTGTTGTCTCCACTGGCTCCTGCCCAGGCATTGAGCACAATCACCAGACCTGGTCCAGGCAGCCCCAGGGTGTGCTCCCCTCTGCTGTTCCTGGGTGGCCAAGGAGGGAAGGGCTGTGGCCTCCGGGTGCCAGACTCAGGGCACCCTGGGCTGGCAGGACCTCGTCTCCTGAGCCTTTCTCCAAAGGCGAGGGTGGTTGCTCTGCGGAGCTCCCTGAAGTGCCCTGGGTTCCTGTCTCCAGGCACCTGGGCCACCGACCTCAGTTCCACCCCCTGAAGCACGGATTCGATGAGTGGTTTGGATCCCCCAACTGTCACTTTGGACCTTACGACAACAAGGCGAGGCCCAACATTCCGGTGTACCGGGATCAGGAGATGGTCGGCAGGTATTGAGTCCTGAGCTCCACTCCACCAGCTCCTGCACACGCCCAGACTTGTCCTGTAAGCCATGGCTGATAAGCGCCCCACCTCAGGGGGCTTCTAACAGTCTCAGGAAATGTGCTGAGAGCCCCAGACGCTTTACTCGGCTTCTAGGGTTCAGGCCCGACCCCTGAAGCGGCCAGGGGGCTGTGTTCCAAATGATCAGCCTCATTCTAATCCACTGTCCAGGGGCCATCAGCTGCAGGACCACCTGTTCTGACCATCGGGCGGCTGCGGGGCGGGGTTTGGGTTCACTTCCCTTTCTTTGTTCCTTTTTATTGTTTGTATTTTGCTGGAGCTTATTACACGTCAGTGCACCACAGAGCTGGGTAGCTCACCCAGCACCACTCCCCTGCACCCCAGAGAAAGGCCCTGTGCCCTCCACAGCCCCGGGGACCCACCCCTTCCTCTCCCAGTCCTGCCTGTCCGCCGGGCAGGGGCGCAGCCTCAGCCCCACCCCGACCTGGTCCCCAGGACCTGGGACCTTCCAGGCTCTGACTTCCTCCAGGAGAGGAAGGGAGACTTATCCAGGAGATAAGGGAGGGGGCTTCCCTGCAGTGAAGGCTGATCTTTGTTTGGGTCTGTACTGTTTTCAGATTTTATGAAGAATTTCCAATTAACCTGAAGACCGGAGAAGCCAACCTCACCCAGATCTATCTGCAGGTGACGGCTGCCAGTGCCACACAGGCTCTGGGCCTGGGAGGGGGTGGTCTTGGGCAGGACGACAGGGCTGGGTGGGCTCCGGGCTGGGGAGTGGGATGGTCTTGGGTGGGGATATTGGGGCTGGGTGGGCTCTGGGCCAGGGAGTAGGGTGGTCTCGGGCAGGGATGATGGTGCTGGGTGGGCCCCGGGCCAGGGAGTGGGGTGGTCTCCGGTGGGGATGACCGTCATCCCTTCTCCTTAGGAGGCACTGGAGTTCATTCAGAGGCAGCAGGCAGCCCACCGCCCCTTCTTTCTCTACTGGGCTGTCGATGCTACACATGCGCCCGTTTACGCCTCCAAGCCTTTCCTGGGCACCAGCCAACGAGGGCGGTGAGCCCTTTGCCCCAGAGACCTGGACCCCTGGGGCGGGAGTGGCGAGGGGGGTGGTCAGCCATGTCTGATCATCTGCAGGGCAGAGTCACTGTCACAAGTGACCATCAGCTGTGGGTGATGAAGCATCTGTGCCTCTTCCAGGGGGTGGACGGAGGGCTTGGCGCTACCCTGATTCCACCTGAGACTGACCCACGTGCCCCTTCCTCTCCATCCCTGAGGTTAGGCTCTGACCGCCCTTGGGTCCTGACGCCGCTGGCCCCCACTGATTGCCCCATTCTTCCCGCAGGTATGGGGACGCCATCCGTGAGCTGGACGATAGCGTCGGGAGGATCCTGCGTCTCCTCCGGGACCTGAGCATCGCAGAGAACACCTTTGTTTTCTTCACGTCTGACAATGGTGCCGCCCTCATTTCTGCGCCCAGACAAGGCAGGTGCCCCAGCAGATGGGGTCCACTTGGGGCCCCTCAGTTCCTGGCCCACTGCAGGCCTGCTCAGAACCCTGAACTCCAGGCCGCTCAGATCTGAGGCTTTTCCACATCGTGGAGGGAGGTTGTTATACCTGGCTTTTCATGGTCCCATAAGGGTTTCACACCCCTGTGGTGACGTGTCTCTAAAAACGCTGGGGGCCCCAGGAGGGCCTGAGTCATTCAGCTCTGTAAGGAGCTGGAAACCCTCCGGGGCTGCGCCTGCATGGGGAGGCCCTGGGAGACCCTGCAGCTGTGAGTCCTGGGCAGAGAGGGGCCCGGGGATGTTCAGCGACAGGACCAGAGCAACTGGCCGAGAAGGAGCTGCAGGGGGGGGGACAGTACGGTGACGACCCGTGTACGCACCTGCAGCTGGAGAAACACGAGGAACAGCTCTTGTCGGCCACTGGCCAGTGACCCTTGCTGGCCCTGTGCCAACCAGCAAGGTGGGCTTTGGGCTGCAGGGAAGGGATGAGCCATGGGGTCGCTGCTGAACATTGCACTACTGCGTTCATCTCCCTGTCCCCCAGGTCCCCAGGGGGCAGGAACCCTCCCTCTGTCACGGGCACTGTTAGCCAGAGCCGGGCTGACCGCCCTCTGCCCAGAGATTCAAGGATCGCCTGCTCAGAGTGGGGCATATCAGAAAGACGGGGTCTGCTCCCCTAGAGCCCAGCGCACAGGAACTGCTTATGCACACTGGTGTTTGAGGGTCCAGCACCTGCCACGCTTGGGGTTCTAACTGTCTCACATTTCACGTCTCACCAACAGTCTACATGCTCTGTGCATCCATGGTCGCTGTCCACAGGGGCACAGCCTTACAACCACAGCTCTAGGTCACAGCCATCTCCAGTCATTCCGACCTTGAACTTGAGGCCTGAACCCCAGGGTTGGTCCTTTGTCTCCAAGGTGGCCTTGGTGCTCAGCACCTCTGAAGGGCCGGGCAGGGAGCCAGGCGGACAGTCATGTCACAAGGTCGAGTGCCCGGCAGGGCATGTGTGACCCTGGGCACTCAGGCACATGGGCTGATGGGCAGCTGTCTCCCCAGGTGGCAGCAACGGGCCCTTTCTGTGCGGGAAGCAGACCACATTTGAAGGTGGGATGCGGGAGCCTGCGATAGCCTGGTGGCCCGGACACATCCCTGCCGGCCAGGTGAGTCAGAGCGGGCCTTGTGCCAGGCCTGTGGTCATCCTGGGGCAAGAAGGCTCTGTCCCCTCCTGGGCTTCTCCCTGTGCTCACCAGGGCACATGTATGTGTCATCGGTCAGGGACTGCCTCTGTTCTCCGTGTGGGATGTAACTGCATGTGTGTGTGTGTGTGTGTGCACGCGTGTATGTGTGCATCTCACTGTGCGCATCTGGGCAGCACAGAACCACATGCATTGCAGGTGAGCCACCAGCTGGGCAGCATCATGGACCTCTTCACCACCAGCCTGTCCCTCGCAGGCCTGGAGCCGCCCAGGGACAGGGCCATCGATGGCCTGGACCTCCTGCCCGCCATGCTGCAGGGCCGCCTGACAGATAGGTAGATATCCTTGCCCAGAGGGAGGTGAGATACAGGGGACTTGGGCGTGAGATGCGTGGTGGGGCCAAGAGGCCTTGCTCCTCCCCACGGTGTCCCTCACCACCCTCTGCTCATGTCCAGCTCCTCCCGGGCGCTGTCCAGTCATTTTCTCCAGCTCAAGACCAACTACTGTTGTGCTCAAACAAAATCAGTTCTCCTGGGTGCTGTGAACAAGTGCAGTTTCTAAAGTGTGAACAGCATAGCTGGAGCAGGTTTACAGCTGGGAGCAGACAGCTTGCTCCCTTTTTTCTGTCTTAAAACCTGCCATGAGAGCTTGTTACTGCAGGGTCAGGGGTTGGGGAGGTGCCGGCCACCATGGCCCTCCCTGCCAGGCCACCTGCCAAGCCCAGGCACCACCCCCTCACTCTGCTGCCAGCCTCCCCAGAACCAAGGATCATGGGCCTGCCGGGGGACCTCCCCTGAAGCCCAGGGACCATTTCTCCTGACCCTGCCGGTCCCCCAACAGGCCGATATTCTATTACCGCGGCAACACGCTGATGGCAGTGACGCTCGGCCAGTACAAGGCCCACTTCTGGACCTGGACTAATTCCTGGGAGGAGTTCAAACAGGTGAGAGGTCTCAGCCCCATGGAGCCTCTTGGGGAGGGCTCCGTGCCCCTGGCCTGGTATCCTGGGAGCCACCTGAGGGTGTCCTGGGTCAGGTACTGGGTGCCAGACTGAGGGAGGAGAAGGGCTGTGCCATGCCTGTCCCCACCAAGTCCCTGACCTCCCCTTGTAGGGTGTCTGATGCCTAGGGGTTGAGGCAGGAAGGAGGGTCTGTGTGTCCACGTGACCTTCTGCATTTATGGACTAAACCCACAAGGTCAGCTCAAGGGCACAACTCTGCTCCCTCTCTCCCTCCTTCTACCCTGCCCTCCAGAAGCCAGCGCTGTGCTGGGCGGGCCTCTCCGCACCCCTCTCTGCCTGGCTGGGCTGCGGTGGTGGCGCTCAGCTGCAATGCCCCTGGGGCAAGGCCTCCCTCCCGTGAGCAGTCGTAAGAGAAAAATCCAGTGCTAATTAGTGGGCTCTTAATTAAATAGCTTATTTGATTTGCATCCAAATTATAATTTGTGTCTTCTATCTAGACTTGGATTCTTCTCCATTAACTGCTCATCTTTTTTACGCTGAACGTAGTTGTTTCTCCCACCATTAAATCCGTTTTGTTCTCCAGCTGGGCTGCTCCCAGAAGGTCAGAGAGTCACCCACTTGGGAACCACCTGGGTGTCCATTCTCGCCGCCCTCAGCAGCTTAGACGGACTTTGGGGTCTATAGCTTGGTGCAGACAATGGAATTTCCCAGGCTCCTCGGCTCCTGCTTTACTGAACAGCAGAATACTTGCTGACTGGCTGGCCAGGAGAGACACATGGGTATTGGGAGGATCGCCTGTCAGAAGGAGCAGGGAGCACCACTGTGTCCCCAGCCCTGGTCAGGATTAACGTGCCCAGTCAGGGCTCCATTCCAGATCCTGTAAACGATGTCCAATGGTGGCTGGAGACCTCTGTCCAGCTGTTTATGGGGCCCTGGGGTCCCAGTCCTTCCGGAGGGTTGCCCTAGCCTCACCTGACTCACCCAGGATAGCAGCAGGCAGTTCCCTGAACTAAGTCAGGGAGCCCCGGGGGGCATCTTCTAGCCTGGGGGCCTCACTGGCACAGGAACCCCATCTCACACGAGCATCAAAGGCTGAACCCAAGGGCAGAGGCCACCCGGAGGGCATGGAGCAGGGCTGGACCCTAAGCCTGGTGGAACAGATGCTCCAACTCCTGTTAAAGGCGGGCGTTGGGATCACCTGTATTTCCTCTGGCTTCAGGTCCGTAGTCCTTCCTCCTTAGCCAGCCAAGGGGTCTCGGACGAATGCTGGTCGCCATGTACCTCATCACTACAAGGCTCACAGGGTGGACGTGAGAAGCTTTGTTCTAGAAGTTAGAATGTAAAAAAAAAAAAAAAGGTAGAATGTGGACTAAAGTATTTTAAAGAGACTCACCCCTCCCCACAGAAAAGTACTGAAACCCTAGGGGACGGTGCTCAGGGCAGGTGGTGCAGCTCTGGGCCGGGTGTGAGAAGGCTCCGTCTGCGGTTCCTGCTGGGCTCGCCGGCTGCTGCCGTCCTGTGACCTGCTCCGCCTCAAGGAGCCCCATAGATCGAGCATTCACTTGCACCCCCCCACCTTTCATTTCAGGGCATTGATTTCTGTCCCGGGCAGAATGTCTCAGGGGTCACCACCCACTCACAGGAGGAGCACACGAAGCTGCCCCTCATCTTCCACCTGGGCCGAGACCCCGGAGAGAGGTTCCCCCTCAGGTGAGCCTGGGGCTTGTGGGGCCCAGGACGCTTGCACAGGTCGGGGAGACTGAGGCTGGAGGTTACAACCAGGCTGAGGCAGCCTGGGAGTCAGTGTGGAGCTGAGACCTGGCAAGAGCAGACCACAGGCCCTGTGCCTACAGGGCCCCAGCAGCCTGATTGCCCCCTGGGGCCACCCAGAGGTCAAGGCCAGTGAGTCACTGGCCCTGCTGTCTTGCACCCCATAGTTTTCCATCTCCTGGGTTTTCCCCTGAGTCACCTCCCAGCACCTGCTTGTTGCTCCCGATGTTTGTTCCGGCCAGGCCATGGTGGAGGTGGGGCACATGATCCCACCCCCGGCAGCCCCAAGGCCTTTAGCCCGCCTCACAGATGAGTAGTGTGGGCCTCCAGGTCTCCAGGTGGGGAATAAGGAGAGACATCGTCTGACCCCACCCTGGATGGCAGGTGTGTGTGTGTGTGTGTGTGTGTGAGAGAGAGAGAGAGGGAGATACGTGACTTCCAATACAAGTGCCTATTAGACGGCAGCGGCGGCAGCAGCGAGCCCTGCCCCTGGCTGTGAGCTAGCTGTGAGCTGGCCAGATGGTGTCTCCTGAAATTCGAGGTCCCAAGGAACATACCTGCCAGTGCCCCCAGGAGACCCCACCATCACTGTCAGGGTCACTGGCCCAAGAAGAGGGCCCAGCGTGGATACCAGGCTCCCCCGGTGGGGAGACCACATGACTTGCATGGGGTGATTTGGGGGACAGAGCTCTGGGCAAGAAGCCCTTGGAGCTGCCACCTGTCTGGGAAGTGTGCAGGGCTGAGCACGAGGTCTCCCAGGTGTCTCCCCCGATGCCGTCACACAGGATCCTGGGGAGACTAGCTGGTAGGACGAGTGCAGCCAACAGAGCAGGACGCCGAGGGCCCAGGAGCCAAGTGGGCTCGGTCAAATCCGCCAGGACCAGTTGCTCCAAGAAAAAGGAGCCTGGGCCAGAGGATTAAAAGGGACCCCGAGAGAGGAAAGAGCCCCCCAGTTCTGGGCAGCACTCCAGGGCTTCCAGCTGAGGAGCAGGTTGAAGAGTCACAGCCACTGTCCTGGGCCCCTGGCTCTGCCTGAACCCTCATTTGCTGGATGGTTTCCTGAGTGCCCACCTCAGGGTGGGCAGGCAGGACAAGGGGGGACCACAGCCCCAGCCTGTCTTCCTGGCAGGTTGCCATATGGTGGCACCTGGAGCAGGACTGTCCCCTCAGTCTCCCCACACCCTGGTCTACCTGAGCGGGCTGCCAGGCTCGCTCTGCCCTTCCCCCACCTCGTGACCTGGTGCCGCTTGCCTGCAGTGTTGCCAGCATCGAGTACCTGGACGCCCTTCGCAGGATCACCCCAGTCGTCCAGCAGCACCAGGAGGCCTTGGTCCCCGGACAGCCCCAGCTCAATGTGTGCAACCGGGCAGTCATGGTGAGTGGTCTGTACGTGGACTGTGGGGGCAGCCCAGGGCTGCGTGTGTGCTGAGCTGTCTGCCTCAGACATGAGCCCCACTTCCCTCCTGCCGCTCTGGCCCCAACCTCACAGGAGCGGCAGAGGGTCTCTTGGCCTCTCTGCAGGAGCAAGACGAGCCAAACCTGTGTGGGATGTGGGTGTGGACCGGCTGGGTGGATGGCTTGGGGTACGGCCAGCCTGTGAGCCCCTCTCCTCACCCACCCCCACCAAACCCTGCTGGAGTTGTGAGGATGGATGTGCAGCCCGAGCTGCTGCCTTGAGCTGGGTGGAGGAGCGGGGACAAGAACTAAAGGACATTGGATGTATTCCCTGGGGGTGAGGAGTGCCGGGGGCAGCTGTCCTTGGGGGTGTCCTGGTCACTGTGGTCCACATCCAGGGCTCACAGGGAAAGATTCGGGGCAGGGGCCAGCAGGGCCTCCCTGTCCCTTAGAAGGACACCAGGCTGGCATTCTGGCCCCTGGACTCAGCAATGGAGCAGAAGGGCCCCGTCTCGGGACCACCGAGGTCCCTCAGGTCCCAGTGGCTGAGAGACCTCCACCCGGGGAAGAGCCCCCGGTGCCCCCTCCAAGCCCATCTTGTCGTCTTGGACATGGTGCTGTCCCCACCCCAGCACACCATCTCCTGTGGGCTGAGTCTCCAGGTAGCGGCCAGGTGGCTCAGAGAATGACAGTACAGCAGATGGGGAGGGGCCAACCTGACAGGCGCTGCCGCCACCTCCTGGGCGTGGCAGGAACTGCCACGGCTCCCAAGTGAGTGAACAGTGGGGGTTGGGCTCAGACTCTGAAGCAAGAGGTTCAGCAAGAGGTTCAGCCACAAGAGGTTCAGCGGCTTACACACATGTGGGCAGCTATATGTGCGCGCCAGTGTGCAAAGCACTCCCCAGCCTCCGTGCTTTGCTCCGCCGAGCTCCTCTGGACCAGCGCGTAGACTCTGGATCGTGTCCTCCGCTCTCAGGACAAGAGCAGCTTGCAGCCCGTCTCCCTAGGGCCTCAACAGACACCCTCCCTGACCCCCAGGCGCACAGGCTTTTGCGTGCACCCAACCCCTTTCTCTGCCCTGCCTCAAAGGTTGGGAACTGCTCCCTTTCCTAAACCTGGCTCTGCCAGGTGGCTGTGCATCCAGAGAGCCACCTGATGGTGTTCAGGGCAGGGGAGACTTGAGCCGTGGTTCTCACAGGCACTGATGCTCCAATTCAGACTCAAGGTCTGAGGGGGGCGAGAGTGGGTGGAGTGACTCTGGGGAGGGCACACTTCCTGTGTTGGGGGACCCAGCAAAGCCACGAAGGCTCCTTCTCAGGGATGTGAATGTCCTGTTGCCAGGAAATCATGGCCACACAAAGCAAGTCTGCGCACGAAGGTGCAGCTGGGCAAGCCTGCAGAGGCACCAAGGCCACCACCTACATAGCTTATGGGGAGAGAGGAGTCTGTCCCACCCCCTCCACCACCTGGGGGCCTGCAGAGGCCATGGTGCTGGGCAGTTAGCAGACTGTCCCCTTCAGTGACAAGCAGGCCATGTTAATTCCGGGTCGCCGCAGGGCAGTGTCTCCTGTGCCAGCCTCGGGCGCAGAGCTGCTTCCAGGCCAGGTGGAGATGAGACAGGTGGTTCCACACCGTGGCATCCATCTGTTGGGATGGGGCAGGTCACAGGCCTGGGCAGGGCATGAGTCTGGATAGTACCTAGTCTGAAAGTGCTTGGAGTAACTGCATGTCCTCTTTCTGAACTTTCATTACCTAGAACTGGGCGCCCCCAGGCTGTGAAAAGTTAGGGAAGTGCCTGACACCCCCGGAGTCTGTCCCGGAGAAGTGCTCCTGGCCCCACTAGCGACAGCCTGGGTTCAGGCCAGGCCCAAGCCCTGGGCTAGGAAGGCTCTGGCCTCAGGGCCCTCGGCTAGAAGAGCACCAACTCCCTCTGCCCTGCCAGCCTGCCAGACGGACGTCGCCTGTAGCCAGCAGCGGTACTTGCCCAAGCCCAGCCCTGGAGTCTCTCGCCAGCTGTCCTGGCCCGCCTGACTGCTGCCTGAGGCCCACAGCAGCCCCTGAACTGGAGGCTACCCGCCTCGTGTTCCCACCCTGCTCCAGCTACCTCATGGCCGCCTCGTCTAGGGTCTGAGTTCTGTCCCTGGACCCAGAGGCTGAGATGCAGCCCCTCGAGGACTGTGGTCCTGGTGTTGAGGCTGCCTTCCCATCCTGTTGCTCCTTGGCGCTGTGCACAGGGCCTCCCCCAGCACCTCCCCCGTGTACCCCACCCCCATGGTGCAGGGGTGTGGTGTGAACATGATGGGGGTGGCCAAGGGCCTTTCTGACCCAGAGCCTCCCTAGTCCAGTGGGGACTGCTGATGCCAGCACCTCCCTTAGACATCTTAGACACTGGGGTTTGTCTGTGCCTCAGAGGTTCCCTGCCTGCCCTCCTTTTGTGGAGTCCAGGGTGGCAAAGCTTGAAGATGAGCCTGAGCCAGCCTGTGCATAGCTTCCAGGGGACCCACCCTAAGGGCCTGTGGGCTACTCCCATGGGGTGGTTTCCGCTCTGCAGGCTGCCCTGCCAACTCTACTGTTAAGATTTGGGGAATGGTGAAGAAAACGGGTTTAGAATAAAGTAACAGGCATTTAGCTTTTTCAAAAAACAAATTCTATTTAGGGAAGGTGGCCCCCTGGGTGCCATGGTGGGGGCTGGAATGGGCCAAATGCCTGGGCTTCCACTTCTGGCTCGCCCCTCTCTCAGCCCTGAGTCTTCTGAACTGCTCCCCTTCAGGCCCTGCTCCGAACCCCTTCTTGCTCCCGTCCTCAGGCACCGGGGACTGGCGGGGAGGCGGGGGTCCTGGGGGGAAGGCCCTCTCGTATGGTTCTGCCAGAGCTCAGCCGAGACCCGCTGGGAGGGAAGGCGAGTGGGCAAGGCCGGTCGGTGCGCGCCACCCAAGGCCTGGGGTCTCGGCCACAGCTGTGCCGAAGACCTGCGGGCACTCTCGGCTCGGCTGAAACTGGGCGAGTATTTCCCCGAAACTCTGGTTGGGCCTGCGTAGACGCTGTACTTCATCAACCCAGACTCACATCTGGGCCCTGCGCGAACGTCCTCGAGGCGGGGACGCTTGTGTTCTGGGCACCAGAAACAAGCGAGCGTCTTAAAACCGACCGTACTTAAGACTCGATGAAATACGGTACCTCCTGCGGGAGGAAGTGGCCCCGCTCCTTGGGGTCCCGCCCCGCCCCCCCCCCCACCGCGCCGGCGCGGAGCTGCTGAGCCTGCCCCTGGCGTCCGGCCCCACCCCCTGGACTCCGCTGCCACTCCGCGCAGGCGCGGAGCCGCCGAGCCGGCCCGTCGTGCCAGCGACACGCGCGGAAGTGGTGATGGCGGATCCTGAGCTGCAGCTGGTGGCGCGGCGCATCCGCAGTTTCCCCGACTTCCCCATCCCGGGCGTGCTGTTCAGGTAACGGGCGGCGGGAGGGACTGACGGGTCCGCGCGGCCAGGGCTGTCGGGACGCGGTGGCCTCTGCGTGGGTCCGGCAGTCACCAAGCCTGTCCTCGCGTGCCAGGGACATCTCGCCCGTCCTGAAGGACCCCACCTCTTTCCGCGCCTCCATCAACCTCCTGGCGAATCACCTGAAAAAGGCCCACGGCGGCAGGATCGACTACATCGCGGGCAAGTGGAGCGGCGGGCGTTCGCTGGGTCCCCGGACCCTCCCCGAGGCTGCGCGTGTCCGCCACGAGGGCGCGGTGTCGAGGGTCCTTTACTCTGGGCAGGGCAGGCTTTGGGAGGGCGGCCGCATTCTGCTTAGGGGAGGGCTTTGATGAGGGGGGAAGGGGGACCTACCAGACGCCCCCAATGAAGTTGTAAGAACAGACCCGTTGCCCTACGCCCACTTAACAATCCAAAGTGGGGCAATAGGCCCCTTCAGCCTGGGAACGGCTTCTTCGGTGGCTGCCGGCGGCGGGCTGAGGACTGCACCCCAGTTTCCTGCCCCAGCCCTGGACAGATGGGGCTCCCAGGCTGACTCCCCAGGGCCAAACATGCTTGCTTGTTCTTGTACTGCTGCCTATAGAGCGCCTGCCCTGTGCCAGGCCTTGTACCAAGTGGAGGGTTTTAGGAAAACCCAGAAGATCCGAGGGAGAAGGCAATGGCAACCCATGGGTGAAGGAGCCTGGTAGGCTGCAGTCCATGGGGTTGGGAAGAGTCGGATACGATTGAGCAACTTCACTTTCACTTTCACTCATTGGAGAAGGAAATGGCAACCCACTCCAGTGTTCTTGCCTGGAGAATCCCAGGGATGGGGGAGCCTGGTGGGCTGCCGTCTATGGGGTCGCAGAGTCGGACACAACTGAAGTGACTTAGCAGCAGCAGCAGCAGCAGATCCGAGAAGACCCTGTCAGGTCATGTGTCTTCTTGAGAGCCCCATGTCTAACCATCACTAGATTCCTGAATACCCCGAGGGGCCAACTGCTGGGCCCTGGAACTGGGAGGGGCTCTGGCTAGCAGAGGTGGTCTTTCCTCCAGAAGCCTCCCTCCCTAGCCAAAACTCCCACGTGGGGAGGAGACCCTGAGCTCCCCCAGAAGGGCTCAGTCCATCCCCGAGGTGGCCCGTGCAGTCACAGCCTCTCCTGGACTTGAAGTTCCTAGGGCAGATGCTGAGCCATCTGCAAAGGGCATTTCAGGTACCACCAGCCAGTGGTGAGCAGCTGAACTTTGGAGAGAGGTCAGGTGACTTACCCCAGGCCACAGGGCTATTTACATGGCTGTATGGAGTGGCCCCTGCCCAGCTCCTGACCTCTTGCTCTCCAGCACACAGCAGTCCTGGGGTGATAGGGGAATCTGTCAACGTCCCCGAAGTGGATGGGTGGTGTTGGTCTTTCACCTGGAGCCCACGAGGCCATGTGTCCTGTGTCACGATGGTTACGTGTCACTGTCCAGCCCTAACTACGGGGACTGCAATGCTGCTGTAGTACACGGCTTTCCCCAACACCCCAGGTCTCGCCAACAGGCCTAGACTCACGCGGTTTCCTGTTTGGTCCATCCCTGGCCCAGGAGCTGGGTTTGGGCTGCATTCTCATCCGCAAGCGAGGGAAGCTGCCAGGCCCCACCGTGTGCGCCTCATATGCGTTGGAATACGGGAAGGTGAGAAGGCCGGGGGGTGCCTCTGTGGACCGTGCATTTCCAAAAGGAAAGCCATGGACTCCAGTGGAGCCACTGTGGTTGTAGTGAACATGGGAGCTCAGAGAGGCTGAGGAGCTGGGCCAGATTGACACAGCCAAGAGATAGGGTGGGTTAGAACTGGGCCTAGGAGGTGGCGCTTATTAGTTCCCCAGCTCTGTGTACCAAGGCCGTTTTTTGGGGACACTTGTAGGTCACATGTCCACTTTACTTTGCAGGGTGAACTGGAGATCCAGAGAGATGCCCTGGAACCAGGGCAGAAGGTGGTGGTTGTGGACGACCTGCTTGCCACTGGTGGTGAGGGTCTTTCCCAGCAGTGGGCCTGGTGTCCGGGTGGGAACAGGCTTCAGCTCTAGTCTCCTAGGGGCTGTCTCCATGGTCCCTTTCTTCCCCCACCAGGAACCATGTGTGCAGCCTGTGAGCTGCTGGGCCAGCTGCGGGCTGAGGTGCTGGAGTGTGTAAGCCTGGTGGAGCTGACCTCACTGAAGGGCAGGGAGAAGCTGGGGGCTGTGCCCTTCTTCTCCCTCCTGCAGTACGAGTGACCCCAGCCCCAAGCCACCTGAAAGAAGAGAGGACCAGCATGGGCAGATGCAGCAACCCCCACTGGCCACCAGGGGGCACTGGCTTCTCACCTGGTCTGTGGCTGAGTGACTTTCTTCAGGGTGGGGCTGCCCCGGAGGCCCTGCTGAGGCTCTGGAACCCCCGAGGCCAGGAGCTGCCTGCTGATTGATAATGGAATGAGAATAAACAACTTTCTAGAGCAGAGTTTACTTCCCAGCGACGGGGTGAAACGGCCCAGTAAGCAGGCTGGGCACTTTCTGATGTTAGCATTTGGTGGTTCTCAAGCCCTGTGAGCTGTCTGCACGCACAGGGGCACCCCAACTTGCCTTCCCCTGTTGCTGTAACTCATCACACAAACATGCTTACTTCCAACAACTTTATCTGACAGTCTAGAGACCAAATACAAGATCCAGGGCATGGGAGGGCACAGCTGCTTCCTCCTGGAGGCTGCAGGGAGACTCAATCTCAGATTCTGCATAGGCCTCCCTCTGTGGGAACATGTGTGATACTGGGTCCTCCAGGAGCCCCTGTGGGCCCCCAAGAGGGTAACTCTGGCTGTCACACTACCCTCCCCCACCCCCCCTTTTCCCTGCATCCTGTATACAAGGCAAGGGGCCTCCACCAGAGACCCTCTAGCTCAGCAGCCTGAGCCCAGGCCAGCCTGGCCCTCATGAGACTCAGGACAGGGACAGCAAAGTGCATCATTTTCCAAAAGGGAGTAAGACACAGGCCAGGCACATGTCCACTGGGCTCACAGTGTCTCCTCTGCACGGGCCAGGTGGGCCAGCTGCTCCATGACACCTGCCAGGTCGGCGGCCTTGTCCAGTTTGACGTAAGTGTCCGTGCGGATGCGGTGGAGGCTGAGCCAGTCAGGCAGCAGCTCAGAGAGGAGCTGCAGGTGCTTCTCCATCTCCCCTGCAGAGAGAGGGGAGCATGAGGCTGGGTGCCAGGACCCTGTCAAACCTCCCATAACAAGACAGGAGAAGATGCCACAGTGACCCCGCAGCCTCACCCAGCAGCTCATGCTCCCACAGAGACCCCACCATGGGCTGCCCTGCCTCGAGGGACCAGAGGCCTTGAAAGAACAGGCAAGTCCCGTGGGGCCTCAGGAGGTAACCCCAAGGGTACGGTGCCCACCCTCACTCCACACTCACCAGGGCTCATGGCTGCTCGGTAGCTGCCCACCATCCTGGCACAGGCCACCTCCATGGTAAGCGCTGGCTTGCGCTCCGACACAAACACGCCGCGCAGCACCCGAGCCAGCTCGGGCAGCCGCTCGAGCCGCTGCAGCCGCTGCTCCTGCTCTGGGCGCCGTGTCATCTGTGCCAGCTGCTTCTGCGCCTCCTTGGCCCGGATCTGAGGTGGGCATGGGTGTTCAGGGGCCTGTTCCTCTCTTACACACACACCCCACACCCATCCACCATAGAAACGCTGAACACTCACTCGCTCCAGCAGGGCCTGGGACACCCCTTTCAGGGCAGAAGGCGGGGCAGCAGGTGGAGTGGCTGGCGGGGTGGCTGGCTGTGCCAGGCTGGGGGACCTGGGGCTGCTAGGCTCAGCTGTGCGCTGGGCCAGGTCACTCAGGGCCTTCTCCATCTGGGACAAATACGAAGGGAGAGGTCAGAAGCCTCCCCCGTCCAGCTGCAGGGGAGCCCGCAGGAGCCCTGTATCCAGCCCAGGTTCATTCCAGCACATCCAGGGCCCATGCTCGCCTGCGCAGGGCAGTGCCTGCTGGTGGGTGGTGCTCCACAGTGGGAAGGGCACGTCCGCCCACTCTGAGGCCTATGGCCAAAGGTGGAGCCTGTCACACACCAACATGGGGGTCAGGCCGTTCCACCCCAGCCTTACCCTGGGTGACATCAGGCTACGGGCACGGGCCAGGACCTCCTGGGCGGTGGTCAGCTTCTCCACAGCGGGCGGCTGGGGCAGCTCAGCTGGCTCGATGTCAGGCACCCCATCCACATTGAAGCGGGGGTGCCAGCGTGTCAGCTGGTCCTCTGGCACCTCCATGGGGGGGTTCAGGGAGGCCAGGAAGGCCTATGTGAGAAGAGGGGCCAGCTGGTGACCCTGGGCACATCTGCCCAGTTCCTGTCCCAGCTAAGCAATGGGCAAGTTACTTCACCTCTGAGCTGCAGGGGCTCAGCTAGGCTGGGGGCAAAGCAAAGAGCACCCAGAAGCATCTCTGGGACTCTTCCCAAGCCTCCGGGGGCCAGAGGCTGCAGCCCTGAGTTCCCAGTTTGCCCAGCCCTACAGCCACCCATGTGTAGAAGACAGCCAGGGAGAACAGTTAGAAGAACTCTAGGATTCAGCCTTGGGAGGAGCCCATTGCCTGTGGATCTGATGCGACTGCAATAGCAGGGACAACTGAGCACTGAAGCTGGGGCACCTGCTCACCCTGTGATGCTCCCGAACTCGGGCCACCAGGTTCTGGCTGAAGACCTGGCGCCGCTGCAGCAGGCGCGACGCTGTGAGCTGGGGGGCTGCACTGCCAGCCTCTGCAGGAAGAGTCAGGGCCTGAGCCCCGGGGCCAGGCCTACCCAGTCACCCAGCCCACACCTGTGGGTCTCAGATGAGGCCCAGTGCCTGCCACCTCACACCCATGCTCAAAGCAGGCAGTGTCCCAGTCAGGAACCTGAGGCCTGGTACACTCACGCTGGTCCAGCAGCGGCTCGATGGTGAGCTGGTAATCGGACCTTTTGATGCCATCCTTGAAAGTGGGGACGAAGCGCTCCTGGCGGAAGTGGTAGGAGCCGGGGTACACAGTTTTGATCTGGCCCACATTGCGCTCCTCAAAGCGTCTGTGGGATGAGGGTGCAGGGGTCAGAAAGCCGGGGCCAGAGGGCACACAGACTTCAAGGGCAGGACGAGGCCCTGGCCCACCCCGCTCACTTGCGCATCATGTCCTGGACGCCCTGCTTGACTTTGGCGAAGGTCACGGTCTCGGAGCGATTGTAGAGCATGCCCACGATGGTGTCCATGCTGCGGAACATCTCGGCCAGCACCTGGTACTTGTAGGGCAGCACAAGGCCCGGGAGCCCCGGCTGGGCCAGGGCATGGAAGCGCTGGTAGGCTGGCATCTGCTCTCCACTGCCAGGGAGGGAGCAGGGCTGTGAGAGAAGCACCAGACCCACCCCCTCCAGCGCTCAACGGCGGGCAGAATGGTGGGGGAGAACCCAGAGCTGCCCCAGGATACACTATACTCCAGTTTACAAAGCCCCAACATGCCTCCCTGGCACGACGAAGGGACAGAGACAAAAGCATGGCTTCAAACCCAGCTGTCACCCAGGGAGGTCCGCGACCACCTCCAGCCCTGGCTTCCTTGCCTCTAAGAGGCATATGATAACCACATGACCTGGGGGTGGAAGATAGCATGCAGCCGGGCAAAAGGTACCCAGTAACTTTTGCCCGGCTCTGACAGACAGAAGCTGAGACCTGTGGACTATGCTGACCCCCTTGGAAGGAGCAATCCTGTCCCCCTACACCCAGCTCAGCCCAGCTTCATCAGGCCTCCCATCAGCTTACCCTTTCCTGGGGTGCCTAGCCACTCAGGACTCACCATGGCTCCTCCAGGCGTCCCTCATCCTCTGGAGCGCTGGGTTCCCCAGCATCCTTCTGTGCACTTGCTTTCAGCTCCTGGAACCGTGCCCCCAGCTCCTGTGCCCGCTGCAGGCACGACTTGAGCTCAGATAAGGTGACCTTTGAAGGGACCTGTGGACACAGGGTTCCTCAGCCCGCCTGTCAGCCCACTCTAGTCCACCTACCCTCCCCTCGGTCCAGCCTCCTCACCTTGTTTTCCTGGGCTGCCAAGCAGGGTCGCCCACCAGCTGAGCGGGCAGCCTTCTTTGTCTCCTTGCTCTGGGGAGAAGGGTGCTCTGGGGAGCCACGGGCAGCCGGGGAACTGGGGCCAGAGACCTGATGGGAAGGACCCCAAAGGTGATGAAACCACAAGACCCTGGGGTGCACCGTCTCCCAGAAAGCGTCTCTCCAGTCCCCTCAATTAACCAGTAAACACCCACTCACAGACAGGTCGAATCATCCAGGCCCGACCCCTGGCCAGTCTTGCAGACGAGCCTGGTGTTAACCAGCCCGCTGGCCCTCTTCCAACATCGGTCAGACCCGGCCGGCATCCCCGCATCTCGGACGTCCTCTGGAAGGGAGGACCCCGCCTGCCAGGTGCACGTGACCTGGCCCAGCCCCTCCTCCCACTGGGGGTGGATCTAGGTTCACCCCGGGCTTCCAGGCCACCTGTCGGTGCCCTCCTCCGGGGCTGCTCTCTCCAGCAGCCCCGCCTCCTTCCCGCCCGGCACCAATCCCCTCTCCACGGGTTCCCTCCCGTCTGTCCGTCACCCCGGCCTCAGTTTCCCCCTCCCCTCCGCGCCCCGCGCTCTTACCGCGTCAGCCGACAGCTTCAGCCTCTTGCGCGCGGGCGGCACACGCTCGTCGCGCGTGGGCTCGGCAGGCGGGCGGGTGCGTTTGCGGCTGCTGCCGGGACCCGGAGCCGCGGCGCAGGGCGCGGACTTGGCGGGGCTCGGGGTGCGCCACGCCGGCTTGGCGCGCGGCAGCGTGGCGCTGCCCCCGGGACGGCGGCGCGCAAAGAAGTCGGTGAGGCGGCGCTGCGCCATGGCGGGAGCGGCGGGATCTGGAGCAGCAGGAGCACCGTGGTGGGCCGGCGGACGGAAGTGGAGCTGCGCTTCCCGCGGATTTTCGCGCCGCGCCCTGGCTCCGCCCCCGCCATGGGCGGGACCATCGGCACCTCGGCCAGGGGAGTTGGCGCGAAATAGACGCTCCGGGGCGCATGCGCGGTGGTTCTCTCGCGCCGCTCTGGCTTGGGCTGCGCCTCCCGCGCATGCGCCACTGGGAGGGCCTGGGGACGTTGGCTGTCCCCCTGCTATCTTCCAGGCCGTGGCCGGGTCTGCGCGAGTGGGCGCCAAGCTAGTGCTGTCCTGGCAAAGAGGGAAATGGTACGCTGCTTCCAGCGGAAATTTAAGCTAATACGGTGCAGTAAAGCTGGCATCAGGCTGCTCGGACCTGGAGGGTGCTGTGCATGTGGGAGGCGCATCCTGGGCCAGGCCTGAGGCTCAGTGTGTGGACCCGGACCCTGAGGCAGCGGGGGTGCGCCTCTCTGACCGAAACCACTGAATCGCACACTTCTTTAAGGGTGAACGTGATTATCGGGCTATCTGGCAGGTTCCGTGTCTGTGGAATTCCCATCATAGAAGAATGCAGTTAGCCCGGTCCTGAAGTCTGACCGCAGGTCTGGGAGGAAACTAAATCACAAGGGTTGTCTTTGGGAGGGGGTGAAAACTGAGACTAGACTGGCGTTTTACTTTGCCATCTTTGCCAAGTTTTGTGTAAAGAGTGTGAATTGTGCCTTTAGAAAAGTTAAAGGAACAGAAACATCTGTCGGGCTGCTGTTTGCAAAATGACGAGATTGATAAAGTTGGGAGCCCCCGAGACAGGTGGATATAGAAGCATCGTTTCCCGTATGTAATAAAGGGTGTCCGCAACTAGATCCGTAGTTTGTTAACAGACAGGAGCAAGCTATTCGTGGGCCGAGGCTATAAGGCTACATTTTGCTACACGTTTGTTTTGGTGTGTGTATTCGTGTCACCCAATAAAAATTTTTTAATTTACTTTATTGAAATACAGTTGCTTTACAGTGTTGAGTTAATGTCTGCTGTATAGCACGGTGATATTTTACACACACACACACACACACATATATATATACACCCTGGAGAGTAGGCATTTGGGGGTGACTTTAACCCTGGGGCCAGTTACTTCTCAAGAGAACTGCCCACCCACCTGCAGTGATGGAGTGTGTCAGCCCTCCCCTACATGGCCCTCTGGTCTGAGGGGCAGCTGAGCCAATCAGAACCTCTTCTGGGACCCAGGACTCTGGAGTTGGAATCCCCTCTGTCTTCTCTGGTGGCAAAAAGTGAGATGGAGGAGGACCGCCACCTTCACCATGTGCGTAGAGACAGAGTAAGGGCCTTGTGGCCCCAGAGAAGAACTAACTCAGATTGTTATTCTTTTCATTTTGATCTCTTGTGAGGCCCACGTTTTCTGAGGTAGCCTCGATTCCGTCCCACACACCCGCCTCTTTAGCTTAAAGTGCCAGGTGGATTTCTATTTCTCCCAACCCAAGGAGTCTTGGGGCTTCCCAGGTGGCGCAGTGGTAAAGAATCCACCTGCCAATGCAGGAGATGCGGATTCAGTCCCTGGGTTGGGAAGATCCCCTTCTGTGACAAGGTTCCTCTGACATGTCAGGTTAGTTTGTAGGTGTGGAATGCTCAGAGAGGACAGTCTGGCTGAAATGCTTGGGCAAGAGAGACCAAATGGCAGAGGGGCCAGGGTCCTTGTCTGTGGATGTTTACCCTGCAGAAACTTGGAGATCTGGGACTGTGCCTTCAGTCATTTGGTCAACCAGTGTTTATTGAGTGACGAAGGACCACAAGGAGAAGGGACTCAGGCATTGAATATTAATGACCAAAGTGTGTGTGATTACCACGTGCCGGGTCTAGTCCTGAGAGCTTTATATATACTGCTACATCTGACGCACACAGCTACCTAGGACATAGATTCTACAGATATGCCCATTTCATGGATATGAAGACTGAGATCAGAGAGGCTGAGCCACTTGTTTCAGGTCACAGACCCTGCAAGAGACCGAACTGAAATTCAAACCCATGCCCCCACTGCTGGCCAGCCCACCCATCTGAGGTGAGCCAGAGCCTGTGCCCACCCAGGTGATCCCCATCCCTGACTGGAATGACTTAGTTTGGTCCCTCCACCAGCTCCTTGAGAGGCCTGTGGGCTTAATCTCTGTCAGCCAGGCCTGTTCTGGATCTACATACAGGAACATCACTGGTTGTGGGCTGACCTAAACTTTCAACCTGGAGGTTGGCCAAGGGGACTGCTGTGGTCTCCAGTTTGCTTTTCCTGCAGAATTCCTCAGCCCAGGGTTTGGTCTCATCAGGCCACAAGCTGAAGTTTACAGACTCCGGCAATCTGGTGCTTCACTCCCTCCATCACTGTGCCCTGGTCCCAGACAGCATCCCCAATGTGAGGCTGGATGTTCTTCATATGCTTTGACCAAAACAGCTCATCACAGCAAATTGGACGTGGAGCAGCTGTAAGAATCCAGCCACCTCCTATTCAACCAGACTTTAAAGTGACTGACAAAAAGCAAAAGAATGCCACTCTTCCACTAACATTTTTTGTCTTGGGAAGTACAACTCATTTTCATTTTTTTAAAGTGTGGGTCCATCACTGTTATTTTTAATGATTTAATACGTAGGCTTTTAAAGCCTCTTTTAATATGGCAAATATTGATAGCTATAACCCACATCAACAAAAGCCCCTAGGGGGTCCTCAGTAATTTTTAGGGGTGTACAGCTGGGGTCTGAATGGGTGAAGGATCTTCAGTCAAACAGCCCAAGTGGAATCTGGCTATGTGACTCCACACAGGTGGCTGCATCACCCTAGCCACAGTCTTCTCATCTGTAACAAGGGATGGTAATACTACTTGGCCCATGAGGATTAGTGTGGGTGAAGTGCCCAGCACAGTGCTCGGACCACAGCCACTCCAAGCAGATGGGGCTTGCCATCATCACCATCACCACCATCACTTTAGCCACACTGCAAAATACGAAGAGTTGCAGTAGGTTCCGAGTTTGGACCACAGCCATGTCTGACCTCCCTAGGGTCCACCCAGCCCCACTGCTGCTCCTGCCAGTCTTGCCACCTTAGTACCTGTGTCTCTGATCCCCAGTTCTGTACCTTGGCACCATTTACACGTCACAGCAACTACCCAGGGTGTGTAGCCACTTACAGATTTTACACAGTTTCAGAAAACAAAACTAGCTGGCCTCTGCTGGGGTGTGCTGTGTGCAGGCCCTGGCCCCTGTGAGTGGAATGCCTTATCTGTCTCACCCTATAAGCGGTCTCCCATTGTGGGTGAAGAAACCGACTCTCCCGGCACACAGAGCAGGTGCACTGGGAAGCTGTGTCTGTATCCCTACCTCTGCCTCTCAGTCTGCTGCTCTTTATTCTGCAGTCAGAGACTTGTGGTGGAATTCAGGCTTCTGGGGACTCCCATGGACCTGACCAAAAGCCCCCACTGGCAGCCACCAGGGTGCATTTAGTGGTCTTGGCTTGTCACACGAGGTCCGTGGCCAAGTATGGAGGTGGTTTTTCACCTTCAGTGAAGACATTTGGATCTCAGCCAGGATCCATCTGCACTTCGCTCACTGTCCACCAGGCAACCTTGGGCTCCATAACAGGATGGGACAAAGTGGAAGCCACTGGCTCCAGTGTGAGTGACCCAAGAAGTCTCCCCTTCCCCCCTCCCCAGGCCTGAGTCTCCTCGTCCATACCAGGGGGACCTAAAGGGAACCTGGTGTCAGCAGGCTACTGTGAGAATCATGGAAAAGGGAACTGAGCCTGAGACTCTTACGTGATGATGACAGATACTGTCACCAGCCCTCTTAGTTTCAGAGCAGGTTGGGGTGGGGGTGGGGGACTGTCTTGCTCCAATGTCAGTGTCTACCACAGTGCTGTCCAAAAGAAATGTAGCTGGAGCCACAAGTGTAGTTTAAATTTTTTAGTAGCTGCATTAAAAAGGTATAAAGGATAAGGTGACAGTTGTGAGATAAATTACCCGTATTTCCAAAATGTTATTTCAACAAGTCAATATAAAATTTACTATTACCATCATCATCACGAAGTACTAATCACTAGTACCAATCATATGAAGTGAAGCCTGTATTTTACACTGACTGCTGCTGCTACTGCTAAGTCACTTCAGTCATGTCTGACTCTGTGCGACCCCATAGACGGCAGCCCACCAGGCTCCCCCGCCCCTGGGATTCTCCAGGCAAGAACACTGGAGTGGGTTGCCATTTCCTTCTCCAATGCAGGAAAGTGAAAATTGAAAGTGAAGTCGCTCAGTCGTTTCCGACTCTTAGCGACCCCATGGACTACAGCCCACCAGGCTCCTCTATCCATGGGATTTTCCAGGCAAGAGTACTGGAGTGGGGTGCCATGGCCTTCTCAGATTTTACACTGACAGCACATCTCAATTTGGAGCGTGCTAAACTGTCATGGAAATACTCGATCTTTATTTTGAAATCATGAAATTGGAAGAGTGGAATCACGTGCCCAAGTTATTCTAAGTAGACTTAAATTTTTCCAATAAGGGCAAAAAGTGTTAAAATTAGCTAAAGGCAAATGCAAGAGCAGGCCAGAGGCCCCCCACTGCGCACCGGCCTGTGGAGCCAGGAGCAGGCAGAAGCGGTGTGGACGACCAGGGACCTGACACAAAGAAGAGACGGTGCGAGGGCCCTGCGACGCAAGAAGAGGCGGCCGGAGGTGAGGGCCAATCCTGGGTGCAGCCCTCGAGTGGACGCGCACCACCCGGGGCATGAGAGCGACGCACCCTGGAGCTGCCAATCTCGCAGGCCCGGGACTAGTGGGGGCTAGGCTAGGGGCCTGGTTGTCCGTCACGTGGCGTTGCCCACCCAGGGGGTGGGGAACCACGTGATGGGCGGGGCGAGCCCTCAGGGGCGTGGCTGCCTCCAGGGGCGGGGCCGCGCGCCAAAGCGGGAGAGTTCCAGGAGTTGCCGCCGGACAGGGTACCTCAGTCACGGCATCTGCCGCCAGGGGGCGCCGGGCTACCTGGTCACCACAGTCCCAGGGTCCTGTCACGCTCCGGCTTGCCTGCCCTGACCACCCCGAGTCCTGTCACCTGCTGCCCTCCCGGCGCACCGTTTGCCCACAGGGTGGCCCCACGTGGCGAGACGTCCTAAACCTGCGTGAACAACCTGAGACAACAGAGACGTTCCTGAGACCGAGGGGCTTGTCTCCGGAAGCCAGATGACACCAGCGTCTGCCCAGCGGGGTTCCTTCCCTCCCCCGGAGGGTGGCGGTGGGCACCCCTCCTAAGGTAGCCGCGGCCCGTGGACTACCCCCGAGGCTCTGTAAACGTCCCTCTGACGCCCTGACGGCCTGCCGCCTGTGAGCAGGGGGGTGTCCGGCCTCTGAGGGCTCAAGACCGGCCGAGTGGAAGGTGAGCTGGTGCTGAGAACTGGGGCTGGAGTGAGGCCGCCGTTCGTCCAGCATTCGCGGAGCGCCGACTGTGCTCCGAGCAGGGGACCTCGGGGAGCCGCCAGGGCAGAAACATACCTTGAACAAGTGTATAAAGGGGAGCAGGACCCAGCCGAGGTGGACTGGGTGCAGTGACACCCGGGGGGGCGCCGCCGTGGGCTCTGACTGGGCTAGGGGCCCCCGGAGCCCAGGCAGTGAGGGCGATCTGCTGGTGGGAGGGGGCGGGCTTGGCCTCAGAGGGCATCTGGTCTCTCCTGAGGGCAGTGGAAGCCGCATGCTGGCAGGATTTTCAGACACTGTCCTGGCTGGGCAGGAAGCCTGGGCAGGAAGGCAGGGGTTGCTGCAGGCACCTGGGCACAAGCCCCTGGCTTTGGATGAGAGGAGTGGGCAGGCCCAAGATCAGGCCACAGGCCGACTCTCCCACACGATGCTGTGTGCCCTCGTGCGGGTGAGTGCACCGCCCAGGAGGGCATCCTCTGTGTCCGCAGGGCCAGCATACAGGTTGCTGCCTCTAGGGCAGTGCTTGGGTGCGAGAACTGATTGGTCACCAGCACGGGGCAAAGCTGGCACATCCAAGGACTGGATAAGGAGGGCCCAGCCCACGACTTCGGGAGTTGAAGGCAGGACGGACAGTGTGGCCAGGGCAGGTGTGACCACCAGCCCACAGAGGACGAAGAATACTGTGATCAAGCTTGAACTTTCTCCAAGGCTGGTGGGGAGGAAAGCGGCAGGCAAATCCGTGTTAACAATAGACCAGTCCACTGCTGTGCAGAGGATGTTGTGGGGTGAGAGGCCTGGAGGAGGCTGCGGCAGGCTGGCTACTGAGATCGGACAGTGTTGGAAGGGAGGAGGGGTGAGTGTGACCCAGCAGGACCACGAGCTGACCTGCTCACCTGGTGATGCCCACCTCGTCCTGCCAGGCTTGGGTTGGAGTGCCTGGTCGCTGAGGCTGCTGCATCCTGGGTAGCATCTGCCTGCTGCTCTGCCCAGGGGTGGGGGGAGCTGCCCTGGGACACCCTGGTGGTCTGCCCTGGGTTCCTTCAGCATATTGCTGGGGCAATGGGAGCTCAGAACACCACCATCTCCCCAAAAACCAAGGTGAAGAAGATGCAGAAGTGATGAAAGACACTGCTGTCTGCCTGTCACGCCTTACTCGGTGTAGCCTGAGTGGGATCTGAGGGGGCAGGGGTCCTCTGCTCAGAGAGGCCCTGGAGTCCTCAAAGCCAGCCCGAGCCTCTGCTACATCTGGGACCCGGCAGAGGGGCAGGTCAGTTTGGACTGTCCTTGGGCCTGGCAACACCTTCTCTGAGCTCAGTTTCTTCAGGTGTTAGAAACAAACACATGTGTTACTCTCTTTTTTAAGATTTATTTATTTATTCAGCTGTGCCAGGTCTTAGTTGTGACCTGTGGAATCTTTAGTTGGGACATGTGGGATCTAGTTCCCAGACCAGAATTGAACACGGGCCCCCTGCATTGGGAGCATGGACTCTTAGCCATTGGACCACCAGGGAGTCCCCAGTTTTCTTTAGAACCACGGGTGAAATGTTGACTCCAGGCCCCCAGGCGCTAATCGATGAAGGGGTGACAGGCCATCTCACTCTTGCCCAGAGTCACCTGCCTCCTCTGTTCCCTCATTCACCTGCTTTGTGCAAGTTTAGTGCTGGACGTTTTTCACAGCATCCCTACCCTCATAATCCCAAGAAATATCTGATGGCGGAAACGACCCCAGTTCACAGGGATGGTGGAAATGACCCCAGTTCACGTGGAGGGCTGTGCTTCAGCCTTGTCTCCGCCCCTGGCCACCCCCTCTCCTTTGCCAGTGCCCCCTGCTGTGGGCATAGTCTCCCTCCACCGCCCTCCCAGGCAGAGCGGGGGGCTGGGCAGAGCCATGAGTCTCAGCCGTGCCCGTCACCTCTGTGAGGCCCCTCAGCCTACTGTCCCTGTTGGCCTGTCAGCCACAGGATGCTGGGCGCTGGCCCGCTTTGTTGCTGCAGCTGGGAAGTATCTGCCGCCTGGGACCGGGCCATCAGCACCACAAGGCCATTCTGGCCCGGTCCCTCTGTCATCCTGTCCAGCTGGAGTCCTGTTTGGCTGCTGAGATGGGGGTAGGGAAACCACTGACCAACTTCTGAACGTTGGCTTCACATGGAAAACTCAGTTACTCAGCAGGCCACCTTTCCCACAGTGTGGGTTTAGTGCCCACGCCATTCCTGGTGATGGCTCGTGAAGAGCTTGCGGCCACAGGCCCCATAGGCATGTTTCTGTGTTGTAGGCGCCGATTTCCAGCCTCTGGATTCAGCTGGCCCGTGCGGTCAGCGGGCAGATTCCAGACCAGCTGGGAGCATTGAGTGCAGAACCAAGCACCAGTGTTGACTCTGGTCCAGTCACGTCCTGAGCAGGGACAGGGCCAAGGGCTAGGCCTTCATGGGCAGCTGGATGGGAGGGGGCTCTTGGGGGGACGTGTCCTGTAGAAGGAGCCTGGCCTGGGATCCACTGACAGGAGCACGACTTGGGCTTATTCTCTGCTGGATTGATTCCTGGTCTTGTTTCCAGGAAAGGGGGTCTGGGGAGACTCAGTGGGAATGTACTCGGGGAAATTAAAAAATAATCCCCAATTTCATCAAGTCTCTGGGCAGGAATCAGGAAGACAGCATCTGGAAGAAACAGACAACTTGGTAGCCTCTAGGGAAGCTCCTTGGAGAAGGCAATGGCACCCTACTCCAGCACTCTTGCCTGGGGAGGCAGAGGAGCCTGGTAGGCTGCAGTCCATGGGGTCACTAAGAATCGAACATGACTGAGCAACTTCACTTTCACTTTTCACTTTCATGCATTGGAGAAGGAAGTGGCAACCCACTCCAGTGTTCTTGCCTGGAGAATCCCAGGGACGGGGGAGCCTGGTGGGCTGCCGCCTATGGGGTCACGTCTATGGGGTCACACAGAGTCGGACACGACTGAAGTGACTTAGCAACAGCAGCAGCAGGGAGGCTCCTGGTGTAGGCTACAGGGAAACCTTAGCTACATGCAAATCCCCCACATTAATTTTTTAAAGTGGGAAAAATCCATAATACAAGATGAATTATTTTAACCATTTTTAAGCATGCAATTGAGTGGCATTAAGTACGTTCACGTTCACGTTGTTGTGTAATTACCACCACTATTTCCTGAACTTCCTCATCATCCCAAAAGGAAGACCCATACCTGTTAAGTAATAACTCCCCACTCCCTCCTCCTCTCAGCCCCAGGAACCCTTAATCTAGCTTCTGCTTTTATGAATTTGTCTATTTTAGATCTAAGTGGGACTGTGTAATACTTGTCCGTTTGTATCTGACTTCTTTCACTGAGCAGAATGTTCCCAGAGTTTATCCAGGTTGTAGTAGCAATAGGACTTTCCTTTTTATGGCCAAATAATGTTTCATTGTGTGGAGGGATCACATTTGCTTTACTCATTCATCTGTTCATGAGTATCTGGGTTCATTCAGAAATAATTTGTAAGTATAGAGACAGGTAAGGATAACTGTGATCTCCTTGGGGAAAAGTTAGGCCTGAATGATGAAATCCCCTCTGATGACGCTCTTGCCCTGGCCCTTCCTCTCTCCGTGGGGGACCTGACAGTTCCTGCTCTTCCACGACTAAAGTACTATTTTTGTAATTTAATTTTTATTTTATGTTGAAGTGTAGTTGATTTACAATGTTGTGTTAGTTTCAGGTGTACAGTTGCCAGTTGTACATACATATACCCATTCTTTTCCATGTTCTTTTCCCATATAGGTTATTACAGAATTTTGAGTGGAGTTCCCTCTCCTGTACAGTTGGTCCCTGTTGTTTATCTGTTTTACATACAGCAGTGTGTATACATTAATCCCAAACTCCTCAAATTTATCCCCCCTACTCTTGTTTCCCCTTTGGTAACCGTGAGTTTGTTTTCAAAGTCTGTGAGTCTGTTTCTTCAAATAGTCTTTTTAAATAAGTAAATAAGTTGTAACTTATTTAAATAAGTTCACTTGTATTTTTTAAGTGATACCATATGATATTTCGGAGAAGGCAATGGCACCCCACTCCAGTACTCTTGCCTGGAAAATCCCATGGACCGAGGAGCCTGGTAGGCTGCAGTCCATGGGGTTGATAAGAGTCGGACACGACTGAGTGACTTGACTTTCACTTTTCACTTTCATACATTGGAGAAGGAAATGGCAACCCACTCCAGTGTTCTTGCCTGGAGAATCCCAGGGACAGGGGAGCCTGGTGGGCTGCCGTCTCTGAGGTCGCACAGAGTCGGACATGACTGAATCGACTTAGCAGCTTAGCAGCATATGATATTTATCTTTTTCTGTCTTAGTATGATCATCTCTAGGTCCATTCATGTTGCTGCAAATGGCATTATTTCACTCTTTTTATGGCTGAGTAGTATTCCACTGTATATATGGACCACATCTTCTTTATCCATTTCTCTGTTGATGGACACTTAGGTTGCTTCCATGTCTTGGCTGTTGTGAATAGTGCTGCAGTGAACACTGGGGTGCCTGTGTCTTTTTGAATTGTGGTTTTCTCTGGACATACGCCCGAGAGTGAGATTGCTAGATCATATGGTAGCTCTATTTTTAGATTTTAAGGAACCTTAATACTGTTCTCCATAGTGGTTAAATTTCTGTTTTAATTAACAAATGTGGTAGGACGCCAAGCCATGGGGTGGTGGGGCAGAAATGGCTTTGGACTTGGAATCAGGAACCCTCAAGGCCTGGCCTGGCCTTTGGCAGCAGACGTCCCCCTGTCAGGCCCCTGTGTCCTCCTCTGCAAAGGATTAGAATCTGTGTTACTGAACAGCCAGGATTCCCCCCACCTGATACTTGGCAAGTTGGCAGGTGGGGAAGTTCTTCTGCTGAGGATCTGTCCCCACTGTGCTCATATAGAATTTATTATGTGAATAGATGATACATGTGTGCAGCCAAAAAAAAAAAAACCCAAAACATAAAAGGGCATTTCAGCGACCTTTGTTCCTGCTGCTGCTGCTAAGTTGCTTCAGTCATGTCCGACTCTGTGCGACCCCATAGGCGGCAGCCCACCAGGCTCCCCTGTCCCTGGGATTCTCCAGGCAAGAACACTGGAGTGGGCTGCCGTTTCCTCCTCCAACGCATGAAAGTGAAAAGTGAAAGGGAAGTCGCTCAGTCGTGTCCGACTCTTAGTGTCCCCATGGACTGCAGCCTACCAGGCTCCTCCGTCCATGGGATTTTTCCAGGCAAGAGTATTGGAGTGGGGTGCCATTGCCTTCTCCGCTGTTCCTCCTATCTGATAATATCCCCCAAAGCTTGGTTAAGGCTTGTGTGCCTCCCAGAGAGTGGAATATCTGCGGCAGGCTGGATCCAAGGGGGTTGCTTTCCCCAGTTGTAACACTGTATCTTAGGAATTGTTCCATATTGATACACAGAGAGTTGCTTGGGTCTCTAACTGCTTTGAAGCCTCCACTGCAGGATACACTGTGATTTCTTTAAGGGCTCCTAACTTGGCCAGAACAGTTAGTTTTTTTCCAATCATGCTGCTCACAATTCTTGGAAGCATACCTTGTGCTCCTTTGCAGGGAGAGTTCTCGCTCTGTTCTGGAGCCGGACTGGAAGGTGGGAAGCGCTGTGAGCCAGGTCCCTGAAGCCATGGTGGGTCTGGGGGCTTGCTCGCCCGGGGCTCTCCTCCCCTCCTCTTCATTTTCTGAGTCCTCCTGCTTCTCTCTCAGGCTTTGCTCTTGGGACAGGGTCTAGAACCTTGTACCCCAGGCCTTAGATGGACTCAGCTTAAGAAGTGATTTTTAAGCTTTTTGTTGTTTTTGCATTTAAACTGTTTATGCAGACAAGGCCCTGTGTCCCATGTCCTGAGAGGGGCCCTCGGCTGCCCCAGTCATGCCAAGGGCAGGCCAGGCAGAGGACAGGGCTCAGGGAGCCCTGACCCTGATGCTGAGTCTGTTCTGCCCATTTCTCTGGGTAAGCCCCGCTCCCTCTGCCCCCTTCTCTCCAGCCCATACCCCAGGAAAGAAGGATGATGGAAGGTCACCTAGGGGACTGATGGTGACCCCTCAGGGGGGTGTGTCACTTCACATCACTTTTACATGGCTTTGTCTGAAGTCTTCACAGTTTTGCAGCTGAGCCCCCACCCCATCTCACAGATGTCCCCTGAGGCTTGGAGAGGCAGGTGGCCTCCTGGGCAGAAGGCCGGCACCCAGGGGAGCCGCTGTGAGCTGTCCTGCAGTTTTCTCTGTTGATGCTGGTGCTGCTCAGAGACTCTGGCCACGTCCTTGCGAAGGGATGGCTCCGGTGGCCAGGTTCCAGCCATCTCTAGAGGCTGGGAATAGGTAGCATTTACAGGCAGTCCTGGGCCTCTCAGTGAGCTCAACCCCATGTCCCCAGACTCCTTTGGGTTCTGACCTGGGGAGGAACCCTGAAGCTAAAGTCTCAAGGGGTCCAGAAAAAGTCCGGGGTCAGACATGACTCCAGGAACGAGCAAGCAGAGAGGCAAGGAGAAACACGATCAGCACTGAAATCCTAGCTTTCGTGAAAGTCCACTGAAAGTTTCTGACTTGAAGAGTGGGAGGGTCTGGGCCTGTGTTGGAGCTGGTCAGGCAGCGCCGGCTTCCTCAGGTGTCCTTGGGCCCTGAGTCCTGCCACCTCCGTGCGCTCTGCCTTGCACACTGGGCGGCTCTTGTTTTCTCCTTTCCCAGCCCAACTCAAGGTGGAGAAGGCCAAACTGGGGTGGCCAAGTGAAGTGCCCAGTGCAGCCTGGATTCAGACCCTGGCCTGTTGACCCAAGGGAAGTTCTCGTTTCCTTCCTACGGCAGGGCCCGTGCTGGTGCTGGTGGCAGGCGGGGGCGCCGGTGGAAGCCTCCGAGCCACTCCACGGTCCCAGGGGGCGCTGCGGGCCGGGGGAGCAAGGTTTCGGCTGCTCCTGCCACGCGGGGCGCACTTGTGAGTGGGGTGCTGTCCGAGAAGCCCGGGGTTGGGGCACCTGTACCGAGCGCTCCTGGCTGCGACGGCCGGGGAGGAAGCTGTCCCCGCCCGCACCCACGCGACTCCGAAAGGCCCCGCCAAGGCTACTGAGGGTGGGGGATCTTCTAGGGAAGTGCGCCGAGCGGGGGTCTCCGGCCCCTACTGGCCACCCCGTACCGTGAGGGCCAGTACCGGGCGCGGGCCGCGTGGAGCCGCAGAGTGGGTGCCGGGGCGCGCCGGGCAGTCGGGGAGGCGCGGGGGCGGGCACGCCGGGAGGGCGGAGGCCGAGCTTATAAAGGCCCACGGGCTGGCCGAGGGAGGAGGGAGCCGCCGAGCCGCGTCCCGCCCTGCTCGGCCTCCGCGAGCCGCCGAGAGAGTCGCGAGCCGCCGAGAGAGTCGCGAGCCGCCGAGAGAGTCGCGAGCCGCGCGCGGCGCTTCGCCACGGGGCAGGGCTGACACCGGAGCGAGCGCGGACCCCGGCCGTCGGCACCGGCGGGGCGCTGCGGACCCCGGCCCTGGGAGAAGGAGCAGGAGGAAGCGGAGGCGCTCAGGTCCCTGCTGACCAGCCGGGGTCCTGGCCGCGGCGCGCGGCACGTGCGGCCACCCGCCCTGTGCGCCATGCGCCGGCCGGGGCTCCCCGGCACCGCCCCTTAGCGCCGCGCCGGCCGAGAGACCCTGGCCGGCCCCCGGGCCCCTCGGGCATGGAGCCGCACGTGCTCGGCGCCGTCCTGTACTGGCTGCTGCTGCCCTTCGCGCTTCTGGCCGGTGAGTGGGGGCGTGCGTGGAGGGCTCTGGACTGGGACAGGGTCTGCGTCCCCGCTCCCGGCATTCCGGCCGGGCCACCCGGCGAGAATGGTCGGGCCAAGGATGGTGCGCGGGCGGGCGCGGAGATTCCCCGGGACGCACGGCCCTGGGCGCCCGCATTCCAGAAGCATGAGAGCGCCGGGCCCGCCGGGAAGGCCGGGGCCCCGTCCGAGCGCCAGGCTGGGAGGGCGGCGGCGGCGGGGTGGCGGGCAGATGGCACTCTGGCGCCCACGAAGGCCGGCGGCGAGCGCCCCCCGGAGAGGGCGGCGGGTGCCTCGGCCCGCGGCGCTGGGGATAGGGACACGGGGACAGGGGGAGGAATGTGGGCCCTCATGGGAGGGGCTGGGGTGTCGGTGAGTGGGGCACGAATCTCTTTTTCTCTTTCGTGTTAAAAAAAAAAAAAAAAGCGCAAACTTGCATCACGACTTCCTGACCAATCTGGGAGAAGGCGGGCTTCCTGCCTGGAGCTGTTTAATCTGGAGCCTCTGGAGCAGAACTAACGTCGTTGTGCCCTGGGCTCGGCCCCCCTCACTCTTCCCCTTCCCGTCCCCACCCCCGGCCGGACTAGGGCAGGCCCTTGCTCTGGAAAAAATAGTTCGGGTTCCTCCCTGCCTTCCCGGTGCCTGGGCTCCTCCGCTGGGCTCTAGAGCTGCGGGAGGGGCCGGGGGTGGCTCTGATCTGGGCTGGGGGAGAGGGTGCCCCCAGAAGACTCTGGTCTTGGTCCCAGAGCTGAGGTCCCCACCCTGGCATCAGTGTCTCCAGCTTGAGCTGTCATCTGCGCCCCTTCCGGAAAGCTCTAGCTGTGGTTCTTGTTGTTCAAGGCCCCTCCCCTTTGCACCCCTCCTGGCCTCCCTGTGCCCAGGGCAGAGTGCCGGAGCCTCCTTTCACCCTTCACACGCCAGCCCTCTGTCCCCAGCTCCCTCCTCTGGGGCTGCTGCCTCTACTGGGTGTGAACTGAAGAGTGGTCTGATTAATTCAGAGAAACAGGGAATGGTTTGCACTGTGAGTCTGCCTGTTGGGTGGAAATCCGTCAGACCGTGGTGGGTGTTGGTGGTTTTACTCTGAAAGCCTTTGCAGAGCCTCTTAAATCTCTCCAGGTGGACTCTGCCCACTTCTGTCATAGGTGGGTGTGGGCTCCAGTGGGCCAGGAATATGGGGGCCCAGAGCAGCCGGCACCAACTCCCACACAGACTGTGTTTTGATTTGTAGCAGAGAAAGGTGGTGAAACTTGGGGAAATTTTCAGGACAGGAATCAATGAAAACCATTGAGGTCAGGGAGGAGGGTCTGAGTCAGCCTTGTGTGGACAGAACAGCCCAGGATGTGCTGGGAAGAGCGCAGGGTCAGCCGGCCTGTCCTTCTCCTCTCGCCTTGGGAAAACACACGTTACCAAGCCAGGAGAAGAGACCCAGCTGGAGGTTGGGCTCAAAAGTCCGTAACCTTCTCACTGCAGGCTTGCCTCTGACGGCCTGCAGCACACCTGCATTCTCCTTAGACTCCGAAGACACGAGGGGAATCGGGTTGGCCTGTGCGAGAGGGGCCTCCCTCCTGAAGGGGCATGCCTCCCTCCACGGTGCAGTCTCCTTGTTCAGGGTCAGCAGACTTTTCTCTGATGAGCTGGATGGTAAATATTTTCACATCATCAACTCTTCTGATATTTTTTCCAGCTATTAAAAAATGTAAACACCACTCCTAGCTTGTGGGCTGCAGCAAAACAAGTGGTGGAGCCAGGCTCAGACTGAGAGCTGAGGTTTGTTGACCCCGAGAATTAATCTGTGTTCTTCGGGCCCTTGGCTGTAACTCAAGTGGGTGATGGAGTAGGGGGGAGGGTAGGTCTCTAGTTCTCTGGATGCCGGGTGGAGCTACTCAGGGTTCCCACCTGGGGTGTATTGGAGTCTCCTGGGAGCTTTTCACATCCTGATGACTAATTTTTTGTGTCCTTTGCTTAGTTTTTCTGTAAACCTGAAACTGTCCCCCCAAATAAAGTCTATTAATTAAAGCCTGGATACCCAGGCCATACCCCGCACGGATTCTGTGTCTGGGTGTAGGATTTGGACTTCCATGTTTTTTCTTGAGCTTCAGGCGAGGGTGATGTAGAGCTGGCCAAGAGCCCTGCCCAGTGACACCTGAGAGGGTGGAGGCCGGAGGCCAGCTCTCAGGGCCGGGTAGCTCCCGAGGGATCTTGCTGTGCTGCTGGCTCGAGGCGGGATGGTCACTGTTCTGCCTTCTGAGCACCCCTTGCTCTGTGATGAGCTTTGGTAGAAATGGTTAGTTCGGCAGAGTTTTCAAAGTGAGTAGTGGGTGCTGGATGAGGCCATCTGAGGCTTTGGGTTATCCTAGGGCACCTCTAGCCTCCCAAAATCCCACTTCCACTTCCTTAGTACGTCAGAGGCTCCCCAGTCCCCCATCCCAGGACTGCCTTCATCATTTCACCTGTTGTCCCTGCAGCCCTGCGGGGGTCAGGACCCAGAGCCGAAAGCTTCTAGAGAGACGTCAGGACAGAACGCTTTGTGACTTCCCCAGGAACGGCCCCGCCCCCAACTCTTGACCTAACGGGGCAGGGGCAGCCTGAAGGTAGCACTGTAGCAGCGAGGCAGGTGGTGAGAAGGTGGTAACTGTATCACTGACCGGCAGACATGTGCAGGGTGGCAACATGGCTTCCTCCTGTGGAATGGGGCTCCGGCCTCTCGGGCACGCCCACCGCACGCCACGTCACCTGCCAGCCTGTCACTGCTGTGTCACCGTTTAGAATGGGGATGCTTCCTCCTCTACGTAGGGTATTCACCGTTACTGTTTCAACGCTGCCGTGAGGAAGGCAGTGAGAAGGCAGTCCTAAGACAGGGGCCCCTGTTAGGAATGCAGCCCCAAGAGTCCACCTCAGCTCCCGGGCTGCCAGGCTCTTGGAGTCAGCAGCAAGCCCAGGCTGTCCCGTTCAGAGACCCCCCCCCCAGAGCTAGGGGTGGGTCTTGCTCTCCTCTGCCACCTTAGGGAGGAGACTCAGCCTTGGCAGCCCCTGCCTGCTCCCAGGACTGATTATGTTGCAGGACTCAGGTGTCTGGCTGATGGGCCCTGAGGAATCAGTGTGATCAGGGAGGGGCCGGGGTCAGCCCGGGAGCTGAGAATGGCCACCCCACCGGCATCTGTACCAGTCGGAAGGGTCCTGCAGAGGAAGTGCTGATGGAGCGGTGGGCAACGTCTTGGGTCCTGGCTTTGAGGCTGCTTCCTGGGCGGTGTCACTCCTCTAACACTTTCAGTGCTCAGAGATGGAGAGGGAAAGGGGCCCTCTGCTCTGTGTGCAGCTGCAGGGGACTGCCTTCTGTGGCGGGGCCACTGCAAGGGTTGAGGGTATCCCCTGGGCCTGCCCCTTATCTTTAGGGCCCAGTGTGAGCTGCCTCTTACAGGAAGCCACTCTTGACCACCCTCGTCCGATGAAGTATTGGTCTTTTCTGTGTTTTCTATTTTTAGAAATATATAAACTTAAAAAAAAAAACACTTAAGTCTTTTATTTGCCCAAGGCCAGCTGTTGCAGGCACTGAGGCCCCAAGACTTCCAGAAGGGATGGTGGGGGTGAGCCATCCTGCCCCCTGGTGCTGCCTGCCCCATCCTGCTTCCTACAGGAGATGGGAGAATAGATAAAGTATACACTTGTGCCACCAAGTATCTCCTCAACTTTGTGTGTGTGTCAGTAGCTCAGTCGTGTTCGACTCTGTGACCACATGGACTGTAGCCCGCCCAGCTCCTCTGTCCAAGGGATTCTCCAGGCAAGAGTGCTGGAGTGGGTTGCCATTTCCTTCTCCTAGACATTTTTTATGTAGACTCTTTTGTATGTAGACTTCTCCCTTCTGGTTTCCAAAGCAGTTTTCCTTCCTCCTTGGGGTACAGGCTCCAGGTGTTATAGAAGCAGGTGAGAAGGCTGCCCTGAGTGCCGCCAGGAGGTAGGTCAGTGCCCTCTGTGTGAGCTCCTCCCACTCTTGACCTTTGAACCCCTCTGAGTTGAGCCTGCTCTCTGGATGAGGGTGGGCGGGGGCTTGGGGGATGAGAACACAAGCGGGTTTTCCTTCCCAGGGCAAGTGAGTTGCATACCTGTTGGCAGGTGTTACCTGTAGAAGAGCCCAGGGTGGGCAGCCTCAGGGAGGCCAGGGGCTGGCTTTGCGGGACGAGCTCAAGGTGGTGCCAGCCTCTGCCTTGCTTTGACTTGCCAGGCCCTCGCCCCTCTCTCTGGGCCTCAGTTTCCTCACCTGTAAACAAGACAGTAAAAGCTTGAAGGCCAATGCCAGGTCTCTGATCTCTTGGTCTCTGGACGGGGCAGGGCCGGGCAGCCCTCCCTTGCACAGTGCTGGGGGTGCCGAGTGGGTCCGCGACACTCGCGAACCCTCTCGGCTGCCCACTGGCCACAGGTGGTTTCCAGGGCAGGAGGTGTGGTATCCAGGGCCAGCCGGGCTACCCTGCCTGACACCTGCCTGCCCAGATTCCTGTGCTCACGTGGAACGTGTTCCCAAGTTCATTCAAGCATTGTCTCACCAGGTCTCCTGAGACGGAGCTCCGGGCAGCCTCCTAGGCTCTGGTTCAGGGCCCGTGGCGGTGGGATGGAAGGACCTGGGCCTGCTCTCCTCTGTAACTGGGCCAAGGTTTCCTTGGGTATAAAGGGAGGTGTGGATCCCCCCAGCTTCCGGCACCTTGGTTCTGTAAGGGCCTTTGCCGTGTTTGTTCACGCTGTGCTGAGTCCAGATGGGAGAGAAACATGGTGCTGTCAGTGACGCCGTCCCCGGGGATGTCCCCTAGTAAATGTCATACAGATCGAGGTCTGGGCTGGAGGGGGCTGGCGGACGCAGTGGGGGTGGGCACCGGGCAAGACCAGTCTGCCGGAGGGAGAGAGGTTGTCCACCATGCTGGGCAGGGGGCAGAAAGGCAGATCCAAGGCTCCAGACCAGTGCAGCCAGGGTCAGGCCGTCTGTGGAAGGAGGTCAGTGAATGGCCTCCAGATGGGGGCTCCAGTCCCCCGAGTGGCCAGTCGGAGGGTTGAGGTGGGGTGGAGAGGAAGGGGCAGCACCCAGTGGACAGTCAGGCAGGAGGGACTTGATCCCTCCCCACGTTTTGATCTGTATTAACTGTTCACTACAAAAGTAACGTATGAATACTTGTCTTAAAATAGCCAAGAGTTAAATCAGATGAGAGTAAGTTTCTTCTTCTTTCATCCTTTCTTCTCCCTTTTGTCCAAAGCAAGGCCCTGGTCGGTGGTGAGGGCCTGAGGTTGCTGTGTCCCCCTCCTGAGGTTAGGTGGCTCCAGCATTTGGAGCCATGGCAGTGCCCTGTGGCTGGGGTTCCGCGGGTGCCTGGGGTCGCCAGCCTCTGCCCTGGGGAGGAGGCTGCGAGGCTGAGGCCCGGCACTCGGGCAGCCCTGGAAAGCCACCAGCATGCGATGGGCAGTGCTGGCCCAGACCAGCCGCCCCGGGTACCTCAGGCCGACGTGCGTGGCCTCCCACTTCCATGCACCGTCTCGGGCCTTTGCCGAGTGGGGCGGGTCGATTTTTCTGGTGTGTTTTAATCACATAATTATAGGGAGTATTTTTAGTTCCCTGTAACGGCCGGCTGTTTACCAGGCTCAGACCTGCGCTGTTTGTCTCCCAGAGTATATATAGTTGGGCCTCCTCTCCTTCCCTGGGGTCAGGCTAAAGCGGGACCGTGGCCACCTCAGCCGCCTCCTGTGGTTTCCTTTGCCAGTGAACAGGCGGCTGAACCAGGCCCCGTAGCTTCCGCAGAGCGGGAGGGGCCTGGGGGCTTCTGTCCTCGAGAGCAGGTGGGGGTCTGTCCCTAGTCCGGAACCGCTGACCGCGTGGTGGGCTGTGAGGGACGCGCCTCTTGGGCCCTGTCCAGGCTCGGCTGTGACTGTGGCAGTGCCCAGGTGTACCGGCGGCCATTCCCTGGCTCTCCCCACCTCCCCTGCCCTTCGGTGGCCTCTGGTGGATCCTCTGAGGGAAAACAAAAGAACAGAACTGCTATGTGCACAGATTCCTTGGGCCCGCATGAGCAGCCAAAGGCCTGTGATTGTGGCCAGGATCACAGCCCAGTCTGGAGGGACCAACCGAGAGAGCACACGGCCTGGGCTCCTGGGCAGGGGCCTCGGAGCAGAAGCCTCACCAGCCTTAGGCCTGAGTCTCAGTCTCTCTCACCTCCTGGAGCCACCAGGCCTGTGACCTGTCGGTTAGGCCCTGTCATACCCCAGCCTCCCCTTGGGGCTCAGGCTCCTGTTCTGCCTTCATTCCCGCTCCCCCCAGTCCCTCCCCTTCATTCACCCCCATCCCTCCCCCTCATCTACCACCCTCCCAATTCCGTCCTCTCATTCACTTGATTCATATTTATGGTTAAAACACTGAAACAACACATCATTACAACAGCATTAAAGGATGCTTTTCAAAGGGAAGCACACTCTCCTATTCCACTCCCCCTTTCAGCTGCTTCATCCTCCCCTTTTGCTCCTCCCTGTCAATGGCCAGGGGTCATAGTGACCACGGGGTGCTCCCAGGAGCCCTCAGAGGCTGTGCAGCATGTACCTGGCTCCCCTGCTGGGGGAGTATCCCTAGGTTGCTTCATGGGGGAACGAGTCAGTCTCATGGCAGAGACCCTAGCGGGCTCCCATGGGCCCAGGGGCAGCTGGGACAAGGTTTGCACAAGTTGCCTTTGTGATGTTGCCGGGCAGGTCCCCAGGCCCCTAACCGTCATGTGCCTGTGTGGGCAGCCGGCACTGACCATCTCCTCCAGTCATGTGGGCACACAGCTCTGCATCATGTCTCTGCCTCAGTGTCCACTCACCCCTCAACCCCAACCCTGCAGCCTCCATCCACGTCCACTGGCATCACAGCCTCTGCTTGGACACTCGGGGGCCCCAGGCTCCCAGCTCTGCTCCCAGATGCATCCCATGGCAAGGTGACCTTCCCAGTCATTCGAGAACTGCCTGCTGCCCACCATGCCGTCTCTGCTGCATTCACCTGGCACAGGGCCCCCCAGCTTTCTAGTCTCCCCTCAGGATGAGTCTCCACTCACTTTTCTACTCCTGAGGGTGGGCAGTAGTGGCCCCGTGTCACAGATGAGCACTCAGGGCCAGAGTTCTGGCCGTGACACCCCTGCCTCCTGGGAGCCGCCCGCCCCGGCGCCTGTCAGCACATGGGAGGCTCCTCGGTTCCTTCCTCTGGCTGCAGCTCTTTGCCTGCAGAACTTCCATCTGGCCCACCAACTCCCCGAACCTGTCCTCACCCTGGAACCTGCCAGCTGTCCCCCTGCCACCACCTCCCACGGCCACCCCTCTGGCCCCCCGACACTCGCTCGGCCCAGGTTTAGGAGTCTCTGGGGTCCCCACAGAGCCCCCAGGGGAGGACAGCACAGCCCACACATCAAGCTCTCCATGGGGACAGCTGGAGCTCGGGGTGGAGGGCAGGCCTCACAGTTGAGGCTGGGTTAACAGTCCAGTGCAGCCACGTACCACCTTCCCCAAGGACTTGGAAAACGTTTCCACCTCTTGCGCTGCCCCCCCCCCCTGCCCTCAACTTGGTTTTGCCTGCTCTGGGGGTCCATGCTTAAGGGACCCCTGGGGGCGTGTACTGCTGTGTCTGCTGTCTCCTCAGTACTGAGTTTGTGTGATTGTGACCGCATGGCGGTGGTCCCTTCTGGCGCTGGCTTGTCCCCTGAAAGTACCGCCACATTTGCTTATCCTGTCACCCACACTCCTGGCGAGTCGGCGTAGGCTGCGAGCGGGTGCATCTCCACGGACACACATGTGTTTCATTCACTCCTGGGCATCGGTTGCCGGGTCACGGGCCTCGATTGTCCACTGCAAGTATGCTCCAATCTGTCCTCCTGGTTGTCATTTGGGGATGTTCCAGGGCGCCCCACATGTGGTGTTGGCCTCTGATTCCAGCTGGTCTGTGGGCGTGAGGTGGCATCTCCTGAGACTTCAGGCTGCATTACTTTGATGCCAATGATGCTAATCACCTTGGTATCTTCTCTGGCATGTGTCTCTAAGAATCTTGCACCCATTAAAAAAAAATGGATTGTTTATCTTCTTATTTCTGACTCGGGGGGTTCTTTGTGGATGTGAGACTGTAAGCTCTTTATCACCCTTCTGTACTGCGTGTGGTTTTCCCTGCCTGTGGCTTACAATCCTGATTGTCATCTTTATGGTGCCCGGTTACGAGCTAATCGTCATCTTTATGGTGTCCGGTTAAGGGCAAGTGTCTCTAGCTCAAAGTCCCGTGAACTCAGATGTTACTGGCTGGGACATCCTCTCCTGCTCCCCCGAGCTGGTGGCGGGGTCTCTGAGTGTTCCCTGGTGGGTGGGCCCCCCACTCACTGGGCTGGGCCTTCCCGCTTCCGCTGCACCCTGCCCTTGCCCTTCCTGCACCCTCCACTGGCCCTCCCATCCCACCCGCCTCTGCTGCCCACCCAGGGCTCTGCCGGCTCTCAGACCTCCTCCGGGGCCTCTGTCCTGCCACGGCAGGCTCTTGTCCTGGTGTCAGTCCTGCCGCTGGGACCCTCACTCTGCCTGTCATGACGTGTGACCTCCCACAGCCGCTGATGGCATGAAGTGGGTCCATTTCAAGCGCTGCAGAGATGGTCTTGGCCTCCTGACCTCAATTACTGTGGTCCCCATGGACACGTGACCAGCTCTTGTTCACTGGCTTTCCCTCCTGACTGTTCCCCACCCCCAAGCATAAGCCCCCCCCAGAGTCGGACCCCCAAGTCCGAGGACAGGACAGCCTTGCTGTTGGATGCACACTCTGGGGTGTGAGTCTCATGTGAGCCTCTGGGGAGGTGGTTGGTCCCGGGGGCCGGTCCACGTCCAGGGTGGCCGGCACCCTGCCTCCTGCCTGCTCCTGTCTCCTCTGGGCCCTGCCCAGCTCGGCACACGCTTAGCCCGTCTCTCCACCCTGTGCGGAGGCGCCCTCACGGTTCATCTCCACCCTTGCTGTCGGGGTGGTGCCCATTTGTCCCTGGGCGCTTGTTTCCTTGTCACTGTTGCTGTGGCCCGGCCAGGGTGGGCCCGTGCCCAGCCCTGCGAGTGGGAAGTGGTTGAGGCAGAGGCCTGCGGGCTCTGAGCCCTGCCTGCTCCAGGAGTGTTCTGCTGCTTATCAGTGGTGCAGACCTTCCCCGCCGGGGAGAATTGGCCTGTCAGGCCCTAATCTCTGGAGGTCAGGGGCCGGGGACACTGGCAGGGGTGTGGGTGATCCAGAGACAGGGTCTTGACACCCTGTGGGGCCCCCTGAGTGGTCCCAGAGGGGGCCCTGGGGTGGGCAACGTCACAGGTGACCCCAGCCAGGGCCTCTCTTGCCTCTGAAACCTCGTCCTGACAAACGGGCAGATAATGTGACCTCAGGAAGATGGAGTAGCTCTGAAAGCAAAGTGCTGGGGCATCTTTTGGCTTGGAGGCAGCTCTGGGGTCGGGGGAGGGCCTGGGCCCTGGATCCTCTGTCCTGGTGTTCCCTGCTCCCCTGGGGGCTGCACCCTGGCTCTGTGGGGCCGTCAGCAGCTGCCCCATCAGACTCCGGTCCTTAGGAACTGGGGCCTCTGGTTGGGGGGTGGCTTCTGTCCCAGGGTTGCAGGTGGAGTCTCTAGCTGGGGGGTCCTCTGTCCAGGCTTTCGCTGAATGAACGAAACCTGGGCTACACAGGGAGGGAGAAGCCTGTGCTCCACTCCCCGGGGGGTGCACCTCCCACCTCACCCCTACGCGGCCCCTTTGCCCTCACCATCGCCTCCCTCACACCATGAAGACTAGAAGGGTGACCACACCAGGGGGGCAGTGCCCACCCCACCTCGTCTGCTCCCTTCCTCGCAAAAGTGAGGCATGAAAGGCTGGAGGCCAAGAGTTGTTGGGGAGGAGGGTGCCCATGCTGAATGGAGGAGCCCTCTGACCTCAGGGGCCTGGAAGGCACACGAGGCAGACAGAGAAGGAATGGCTGCCTCTGGAGGCGGCTCCCGGAAGCTTCTGGGCTGGACAGGCTGTGTCACATTCCAGAGCCTGAGACACTTCCAGGCATTTGGGGGGGTGTGTGGAGGGTGGGCAGGGGGAGCCCATTCGTGTCTTCAGGAAGTGAAGGGTGCCTACAGGGGCTGGGCCGTGGGCCGGGGTGCTGGGACTTGGGAGATGAAGGGGCCCCGGGGATGGTGCTGCTGCAGAGGGGCGGGCTGGGAGCAGGTGCGCCCTCGCAGGGGTGACCTGAGGCCATGGGCCGGGGCGCCATTGCCACCCTTCAAGCGAGGAGGCGGCAGGCTCTGGAGCCACGGAGGGGGATGGAGCTGAGGCTGTTCTGTCTCTCCTGTCTGCGGGCGAGGGGCCTCGCGCTGTGAGCAAGGCCACCAGGAGTTAGGCATCCAGCGCCCGTCTGCTGGTTCCTTGTAACCTGAAGCTGCTTTCCTCTCTGCCCTGCATTCTCTCCGGTGGCTCCTGTGATGGCCAGGTCACCACAGTCCACTGGGCTCTCCGTGTGGGAAAGGGCATATCATCAGCTTCCTCACTTGCTGCCTGGCACGGGGTCCTGGAGTCACGTTACTTCTTCCTCGTTCTGACCACAGACCTGGATTGTCAGGTCTGGAGACACAGATGCTGGACCCAGAGGTAGCGGATGGTTGTGCCAGCACCCTGCTTGGAATCCAACTCCCGCCGGGATGGTCCCGGGGCTTCGGGGGTGTTTATGAACGGGTGTTTGGATGTCGTAACCCCGTGTCACTCCTGCACATCGGTGCCCTGCCCGGTCCTGTTCTGCATGCGGGGCGTGGGGGCCCACCAGGCCTGTCCTGGGACCTCAGGCGGTCCCTGCCTGGCCCTGAGTGCTGTCACAGGCGCCACTGGGCCAGGACTCAGGCCCCAGTGAGTGTGGCCGCAGTGTGCCCAGCACCTGCCGGCGGGACTTCAGCACCCGTACTTTGAGGCCGCACATTCCTCCCTCTGCCTGCTGGGTGGCGGGTACCTTCAGAGCAGAGGAGTGGGGTGGAAAGGCTCCCGGGACAAGCTTCTGTCACCTTTCCACTCCCAGTCTCCAGCTGGGCCAAGCCCTGGCTCTGCTGCTGGGCACCCTGGGGAAAGTGACGCAGCCTCTCTGGGCCTTGCACGCCTCACCTTTAGAAGCAGGACACACTGGGTTGCGGGGAGGCCATCCGGAGCGGAGCCAGGGTGCGGAGCCTGCTCTGCGCCAGGCTCCCGCATCTCTGCGCCTGCTTGTCGTAACCTCTAGCTGTGAGACTAGCACCTACCCTGCTTGGCCCCGCGGCCCTCGGGGTGACCTGCCAGGTGACGTGGGTGGAAATATTCAGTTGAGTCGCTGAGTGTGAGGCTGCTGTGCTGCTGCGCCCACACCCCCAGGCGCCTCTCAGGAAGCCTGGCCGCCCAGTGCTTTAATCAAGGTGCCCTGAGCCTCAGGACATGCGGCGGTCTCACCAGGGGGGAATCTGGGGCAGGGTTGCTGGTGACATCCCAGCTGAGGCGAGGGCGGTGGGGTGAGAACACCTCACTCAGGCAAGCGCAGTGGAACCAGCTGGGTCTGAAAGTCACGGCGGCCAGGCACTCCCCTGGGACAGCAGCTTGGACACCACGTGGCCGGCCCTGGGCTGCTGGCGGAGGCCGGGAGAGAATGGAGGATGTTGCCTGGAGCCCAGGCCTGGGTGGGGGTGCCAGGGGCTCCTGGGGCTGTGGCAGCTGGCCATGTTTCCTGGCGCTCCCCCCCCCCCACACCCCCACAAGAGTCTGTCTGCCTCAGCCTGACTCTGAGGGAGCAGAAGAGAGTCTTGCAGCCCAGAGAAGCTGAGCTGGTTCCCAGTCCCAAACTGGATCCTCAGAACCAGAAGTCAGTGGGGCTGTGACCCATCCAGGGGGATGGGTGTGCGGTTGGCATCAGGGTGCACAAGGATGGGAAGTCCTGGGGTCAGGTTCCTGCCCAGGCTTCCCAGGGATTCGTCTGATGAGGGTGCGAGGATGGAATCACATGCTCAGCTGGCAAAGGGAGTGAGAAGGCTCCCCGCTTGTGGGCATGTCTGTATGGGGGACCTCTCAGGCCTCGGGAGCCCCTCTGGGTGGAGAGACATTCTGCGGGGTGTTGGGAGCGGGTTTCTGTGGGCCTCCTCCAGTTTTCTGGCCTTCCTGGTCTCCCGCCACTGGCTGCAGCAGCTGGATGGAACATAGACCATGTGGCCTGTCCCTGTGTAGCGAGTACCCCACGGGGACCCAACGGCAGCCAGGTCTGGATGTGGCCTCCTCCCTGTGATGACTGGAGCCTGCATGTTCCCGAAGGCTTGGCACTGACCCTTAGGAGCAGGTGGGCCTGGGAGGGAGTCCAGGGCCAGGTGGCAGTGGTGGGAGGTGACCTGAGGCTGGGTTCCGGGCCCAGGGCCCCTGGGCTCTGGGCAGGTGGACCAAGCACAGGCCAGGCTTCCGGCAGGCATTAGCGAGCTCTCTCCCTGCTGCCAGAGAACCACCAGCTGATAACCACCCATGAGCCAGCCTCTAGGATGGATGGTCTTGGTGTCCCCACCTCACAGCCCCCTAGCCCAGGCTACTGGACTCCTGAGCCAGAATCCTGTGGCCATGAGGCTGCCCCACCTGGGAGCTTGTTCTCGCAGCTCAGGGCGTCCTCATCTTTCATGACCCATCCATTGTGGGTGGCAGCCCTATGGTGACCATTGTCTGTGTGCTGACCAGCCAAGGCCCTCTGGAGTAGGGCCAGCTGAGACTAGGGGGAAGTAGACAGGAGCTGGCCTGCCCCTCACTGCCAAAGAAGGTCTGTCAATCCCGGCCTCCCTGGGGAGTCAGGGATGCTAGATGGGGGCTCTGACCCTGGGTGTGGGGCTGCTCAGGGCGGGGGGTGGGCGCTGGCTCCACCTCACGCCTTATGGGGGCCTATCCATCAGGTCCCTGGGGACCCCCGCGGATGTCTGCTGCTTGCTTTGCTGTCAGGAATTAGATTAGTTTTCCATAAAAACAGGATGTGGTGGGTGAGAGGCAGTGTTCGATCTTTTTTGTCACGCCTCTTTTTCCAGGAACTGAATGTATGGCTTTGGCCAGGACTGCCCTGTCCTCACCCACTGCCTCCCCCTGGGGTGCGGGGACAGTGCTCTCTGCTCTTAAGTGGTTGCTTCTTCTGTCTGGGGAGCTGACTCCATCATCAGGAGCTGGCAGGGACACTCCCACCATGTGGTCTGAGAGCTGGGCAAGTTGGAGGGGGACACCTCTCAGCCACTGATGCTGGACAGGGGGAGATGGCCTGGCCTTGGCCTCTCGCCTGACAGCACAGACCCTTGGGGATTTCAGCCTCAGTCTGGAGGGTCCATTGTCCACAAGAGGTGGTGAAGAGCTCAGCCAGGGGTTGGGCAGGTCCTCTGTGCATGGGGAAGGGTGTGAATCTCATGGCTAGTTCAGGGAAGAGCCCAGGGGTGGTGGAGCTGTGGGCACAGCTTGGAGGGGCTGGGGGCACAGTAAGGAGTGTGGACTTGTCTGTAGGCAACAGGAGCTACACAGAGGAGCTTGTGGAGTAGACCTCGTCCCAAGAGGACCTCCACGAGAGGGCTGCTGCTTCCCGCTGCGGAGAGGCTGCCCCGTACGCAGTGAGAGGCCTGGCTTGGTCACTCACTGGCCCAGCGACCATGGTCGCTTGTGACCTGCAAGACCTCCCTCCTCCATGAGCAGATAGCAGTGGGCTTGTCTTGGCGCCCTGGGTGAGCGCTGATAGCATTGTACTTGGAGAATCTGAGAACATGGAGCCGAGGGGCAGGGGTTTCCAGCAAAGCTGATCATTGCCCCTGACCCCCACCCTTCCCCAGCCCCTTCTCCACAGGCTCAAAATTCATGCCTCAGGAAGTTTCAGCGCAGATTTAAAAGGGGAGAAAGCCCCAGACCGGCTCAACCTTTGTCGGGCAGGCCGGCAGGGTCCTCTGGGTTCTGGTCTTCTGGGAGACAGGAGGGGAGGGGCTGAGACAGGCCCCTGGGAGCCTGGGTGAGGGTGGCCCACCCTCCATGGTGGGCCTGGGGCTTGGCCAGGGGGCCCCTCATGCCCAGGGCTCTTTTTTTCTTTCCGGCTCAACACACAGCAGCTGCAGGCCCAGATGCCCCCTTGGAAACCACCCCAGATGGAATTCCAGAGCCCAGAAGTGCCTCTTTCCTGGAAGGATATCCTGAAATTCATGCGCGTTTTTTTCTCAGAGAGGGGAGAGGAGGCCTGGGGAGATAAGCAAAGGACACTCGGGCTGAGTGTGACGACCGAGGGTGACGTGTGACCTGGAGGGACGTGCTTTGGCAGGAGGACTGTGTGACAGCCAGACCACAGGAGCGGGAGGAGTGGAACTCACTTGTTTGTTATTTCTGTGCTTCTCCGCATCTAAAAAACTTCTGAAAAGGAAGGAAAGGAAAGTGAATGTTCTGTGAGCTGGTCAGCACCCTTTCCTGCCCAGGGGAAGAGATCGCCCACTCCTGGCCTGACGGAACCAGAGTTCAGGCCTGGGGAGGCCCTGCCCCCGGCCATCCTGCCCTTGGGGGTGGGTGCACAGAGCAGCATGGGCTGCTTCTCTGCCCCAGGGGCTGGTGCCCTGGGGGAGAAGCCAGGCTGAGCCACCCTGCCCAGGCTGGTTGTTAGGACTAGATGGTGTTGGTTTCTCCCTCAGTAACTCTGAGCTTGTTGCAGTCCCAGAGCCCAAGTAGGGCCCCGACACCCTTTCTGCCCCAGCCCTGCAGACACCAGGGCCCAGACCTCAGAGACGGGCAGGTCAGCCAGTGGCTCACAGTGTAGAATCCCCGAGAGCCGGTGGATCAGTCAGGGTTCTCCAGAGAAACAGAGCCAGTAATAGAGGGATAGAGTGGGTGTGGTGTCTTACAGAAGAGGCATATACATACACTCATGAGGGAGAGAAGGATTTGTGTTAAAGAATTGGCTTGCACAATTGTGAGACAAGTCTGAAATTTGCAGGGAGCCCAGCAGGCTGGAAATTCGAACAAGCCTTGGTGTTGCAGTTTGGTGTCCAGACTCTGAAGGGGCTGGAGAATTCGTCCTTCTCTGGGGGTCTCAGGCTTTACTATGAGGAAGTATCCGCCATCCTCCAGCTTCTGATGGATACGGGATGAAGCACCTCACAGGCCTGAGGCCCGTTGCAGAAGCTCTCAGCCCGTCTGCCTCTCTAGGAGAAGAAATCTGCATGAGCTGGTTGGCATGTGATGTCTCTGGTCACACCTCCAGGCTCTCAGACCATCCCCTGACCTTAGCACCCTCACCCGAGTGAAGAGGGTGGCCAGGTTCTCCAGCTGCTCCCTGCTGTTGGCACCCACTCAGTCACACACTTGTGGGGTACCTTCTGGGGTCAGCACCGTGCTGGGGCAGGCACCTCCTCAAAAGCAGGATGGTCGTGGGGCAGAGGGCCATGAATGTCCCCTTTCATCTCCTGATCTCACACACACACACACACAAACAGGGCCTCCTCCCTAAATGCCCAGGCATGCCCCAGTGTGGACAGCAGCGCTATTTACAACTGTCAGACCACGGAGACAACCTAAATGTCCAATGACAGATGAATGGATGAAGAAGATGCAGTGCGTATATATACGGTGGATTACTACTTATCCATAAAAAGGAATGGAACTGGGTCATTTACAGAGATGTGGATGACCTAGAGTCTGTCATACAGAGCAAAGTAGGTCAGAGAAAGACAAATGTATATGAACGCATAATGTGTAATCTCGAAAGATGGTACTGATGAACCTGTTTGCAACACAGGAATAGAGACGCAGACGTAGGAATGGACCTGCAGACGCAGCAGGGAAGGGGCAGGTGAGCTGAACTGGGAGAGGAGCATTGCCATATATATACCACCATGTGTAAAACAGACAGCTAGTGGGAAGCTGCTGTGTAGCCCAGGGAGCTCAGCTTGGTGCTCTGTGGTGACCTAGAGGGGTGGGAGGAAGGCCCCTGAGGGACGGGATTATGTATTGGTGTTGTTCAGTTGCTAAGTCATCTCTGACTCTTTGTGATCCCATGGACTGCAGCACGCCAGGCTTCCCTGTCCTTCACCATCTCCCAGAATTTGGTCAAACTCATGTCCTTTGAGTCAGTGAGGCCATCCAACCATCTCATCCTCTGTCACCCCCTTCTCCTCCTGCCTTCAGTCTTTTCCAGCATCAGGGTCTTTTCCAATGAGTCGGCTCTTCATATAACGTGGCCAAAGTATTGGTGCTTCAGCATCAGTCCTTCCAGTGAATATTCAAGGTTGATTTCTTTTAAGATTGACTAGTTTGATCTCCTTTCAGTCCAAGGAACTCTCAAGAATTTTCTCCAGCACCACAATTTGAAACCATCAGTTCTTCTGCACTCTGCCTTCTTTATGGTCCAACTCTCACATCCATATATGACTATTGGAAAAACCATAGCTTTGACTATATGGACCGTTGTCGGCAAGTAATGTCTTTGCTTTTTAATATGCTGTCTAGGTTTGTCACAGTTTTTCTTCCAAGGAGCAAGTGTCTTTTAGTTTCATGGCTGCAGTCACCATCTGCAGTGATTTTGGAGCCCAAGAAGATAAAATCTGCCACTGTTTCCATTGTTTCCCCATCTATTTGCCATGAAGTGATGGGACTGGTTGCCATTTATCTGAGTTTTCTGAATGTTGAGTTTTAAGCCAGCTTTTTTACTCTTTTACCTTCATCAGGAGGCTCTTTAGTTCCTCTTCACTTTCTGCCATTAGGATGGTATCATCTGCATATCTGAGGTTATTGAAATTTCTCCTGAAATCTTGATTCCAGCTTGTGACTCACCCAGCCCAGGATTTTGCATGATGTACTCTGTGTAAAGTTAAATGAGCAGGGTGACAATATACAGCCTTGACGTACTCCTTTCCCAATTTGGAACCAGTCTGTTTTCCCGTGTCTGATTCTAACGGTTGCTTCTTGACCTGCATACAGATTTCTCAGGAGGCAGGTAAGGTGGTTTGGTATTCTCATCTCTTTAAGAATTTTCCACATTTTGTTGTGATCCACTCCTGCTTATTTAACTTATATGCAGAGTGCTGCTGCTGCTGCTAAGTCACTTCAGTCGTATCTGACTCTGTGTGACCCCATAGATGGCAGCCCACCAGGCTCCTCCCTCCATGGGATTTTCCAGGCAAGAGTACTTATATGCATAGTACATCATACAAAGTGCCGGGCTGGATGAAGCACAAGCTGGAATCAAGATTGTCGGGAGAAATATCAGTAACTTCAGATATGCAGATGACACCACCCTTATGACAGGAAGTGAAGAGGAACTAAAGAACCTCCTGATGAAAGTGAAAGAGGAGAGTGAAAAAGTTGGCTTAAAACTCAACATTTCAGAAAACCAAGATCATGGCTTCCAGTCCCATCGCTTCATGCAAATAGATGGGGAAACAATGCAAACAGTGAGAGACTATTTTCTTGGGCTCCAAAATCACTGCAGATGGTGACTGTAGCCATGAAATTAAAAGACGCTTGCTCCTTGGAAGAAAAACTATGACAAACCGGCAAAGGTCTGTATAGTCAAAGTTATGGTTTTTCCAGTAGTCATTTATGGATGTGAGAGTTGGACCATAATGAAAGCTGAGCATTGAAGAATTGATGCATTTGAACTGTGGTGTTGGACAAGACTCTTCAAAGTCTCTTGGACTGCAAGGAGATCAAACCAGTCAATCAGTCCTGAATATTCATTGGAAGAACTGATGTTAAAACCGAAGCTCCAATACTTTGGCCACCTGATGCAAAGAACTGACTCATTAGAAAAGACCCTGATGCTGGGAAAGATTGAAAACAGGAGGAGAAGGGGACTATAGAGGGATGAGACAGTTGGATGGCATCACCGACTTGATGGACATGAGTTTGAGCAAGCTCTGGGAGTTGGTGATGGACAGGGAAGCCTGAGGTGCTGCAGTCCATGGGGTCCAGAGTCAGACATGACTGAGCGACTGAACTGAACTGACATAGTCAAAGACTTCAGCATAGTCAATGAGGCAGAAGTTGACGTTTTCCTGGTATTCTCTTGCTTTTTCTATGATCCAGTGGATGTTGGCAATTTGATCTCTGGTTCCTCTGCCTTTTCTAAATCCAGCTTATGCATCTGAAAGTTCTCAGTTCACATACTGTTGAAGCCTAGCTTGAAGGATTTTGAGCATTACCTTACTGGCATGTGAAATGAGTGCATTCGTACGGTAGTCTGAACATTCTTTGGCATTGTCCTTCTTTAGGATTGAAATTAAAATTGATGTTTTCCAGTCCTGTGGCCACTGCTGAGTTTTCCAAATTTGCTGGCATATTGAGTGTAGCACTTTTAACAGCATCATGTTTTAGGATTTTAAATAGCTCAGCTGGAATTCCATTACCTCCACTAGCTTTGTTTGTAGGAATGCTTCCTAAGGCCCACTTGACTTCACACTCCCGGCTGTCTGACTCTAGGTGAGTGACCACACCATTGTGGTTATCCGGGTCATTAAGACCTTTTTTGTACAATTCTTCTGTGTATTCTTGCCACCCCTTCTTAATCTCTTCTGCTTCTGTTAGCTCCTTACTATTTCTGTCCTTTACTGTGCCCATCTTTGCATGAAATGTTCCTTTGGTATCTCCAGTTTTCTTGAAGAGATCTCTAGTCTTTCCCATTCTATTGTTTTCCTCTGTTTCTTTGCATTGTTCACTTAAGAAGGCTTTCTTATCTCTTCTTGCTATTCTTTGGAATTCTGCATTCAGTTGGGTATATCTTTCCTTTTCTCCTTTGCCTTTCACTTCTCTTCTTTTCTCAGCCATTTGTAAGGCCTCCTCAGACAACCATTTTGCCTTCTTCATTTCTTTTTCTTTGGGATGGTTTTGGTCACTGCCTCCTTTACAGTGTTACCAACCTCCATCCATAGTTCTTCAGGCACCATATCAGATCTAATCCCTTGAATCTATTCATCACTTCCACTGTATAATCATAAGGAATTTGATTTAGGTCAAACCTGAATGGCCTAGTGGTTTTCCCTGCTTTCTTCAGTGTAAGGCTGAATTTTGCAATAAGGAGCTCATGATATGAGTCAGCTCCAGGTCTTATTTTGTCCAACTGTATAAGAGCTTTTCCATCTTTGACTGCAAAGAATATAATCAATTTGATTCCAGTATTGACCGTCTGGTGATTTCCATGTGTAGAGTTGTCTCTTGTGTTGTTGGAAGACGGTGTTTAATTATGTATATGTATAGCTGATTCACGTGGTTGTACAGTAGAAACCAATATGTCATACAGCAGCTTTATCCCAATTTAAAATATAAACTGATTGAAAATAAATAAATGCCCAGGCAAGGACACTGTTCTCCCCCAGGTCCCACCTCATGGGGAGGGCAGAGCTCTGAAGGCACTTGCAGACCTTCTCTTGCTGGCCAGCCTGCCTCCCTCAGCCAGTGAGCCCGCCCCCACCTGCCAGCCGAGGCGGCTGGGTGGCATTCCTCACTAGATGCCAGGAAGGGCCCTGGAGAGTGGGGGGACCGTGACCAGGCTCTGGGGCTGTTTGCACTAGCCAGACCGGAGAGGCTGAGGGACTGGGGTGCTGAATCACAGGGCGGGCGCTCTGAGTCAGCACCTCAGCCTTCAGAGGCCTCAGCCCCGGCTGCTGAGGCCAGCCTCACAGTGGACGTCACCTCCACTTGCGGGAGATGAAGGACTCAGGGAGGCAGCTTGTTCTCCTGGGGGCACTTGGGGGTCACTGTTTGCCAAGATGCCGCAGGTCAGGCTAGGCTGTAGCAGGGGGTCCCACAAGTAACCGTTTTGTTGGGAGAACCACGCACCTGCTTCTTTCCATGTCTGGGTAACCTTCTGTCTGCAGGCAAGTCCCGCAGGGCTGTGTCACAACATGCAGGGCTGGGCAAGCTGGGCCTCGCTGCCAGATCCACAGGGGATGCGATGGGGTGGCCTGGGAACCCACTGGGAGGACCACGGCTCTGTAGGACGGGTTCTGCCACATCTGGTCACAGTGAAGAACTTTGGGGAGGATCTGGGCCGCTGGCTGGAGAGCCCTGTCTGTGCAGGAGGCCCGGGTCCAGGGCCTGCCCACCCCGGAGGGGAGGCTCTGTCCAGACTCGTGTGAGCAGCACCTCCCGTGGCTTCACGTCTCCTCCCCGTTCTCCCCGCATTCTCCATGACCTTGTGACCTGTTCACATTGCTCGGGGATGGGAGGCCCTGGCTGAGGCTGTGGGAGGCATGCTGGTGGCTGAGGCTACCTCAGGCCCCAGGGCTGACATGCCTCAGTGCTGGCTCAGGAGGGTCCCCTATATGGCACTGCCCTTCCTCACCCCGCTCCTGACACTGTGGACAGGGCATCTCAAGGGGACCCCATGCTGGGGCCACCCCCGTAGGAACCCCATCATATCAATTGGCTTGAGGTTTGGGGTGGGGTGGGAGTGCCCGGGTCGTGAGCATCCTTGTTTACGCAGAGCTGAGCACCTGGGCTGCTGTCTGTCACCACGGCCGCTTCTGTCTGCATCCGCCAGGCAGGCACCTTGTTGCGGGGGGCACATGGGCACTCTGGTTGTTGGGGGCTGCCTGTCCATCCCCTGTGAGCTGATACACAGGGTTTGGGGGGCTCCTGGGGGCATGGAACGACAGACTGGTTCCAAATAGGAAAAGGAGTTCGTCAAGGCTGTATATTGTCACCCTGTTTATTTAACTTATATGCAGAGTACATCATGAGAAATGCTGGACTGGAAGAAACACAAGCTGGAATCAAGATTGCCAGGAGAAATATCAATAACCTCAGATATGCAGATGACACCACCCTTATGGCAGAAAGTGAAGAGGAACTCAAAAGCCTCTTGATGAAAGTGAAAGTGGATAGTGAAAAAGTTGGCTTAAAGCTCAACATTCAGAAAACGAAGATCATGGCATCTGGTCCCACCACTTCATGGGATATAGATGGGGAAACAGTGGAAACAGTGTCAGACTTTATTTTTCTGGGCTCCAAAATCACTACAGATGGTGACTGCAGCCATGAAATTAAAAGACGCTTACTCCTTGGAAGAAAAGTTATGACCAACCTAGATAGCATATTCAGAAGCAGAGACATTACCTTGCCAACAAAGGTCCATCTAGTCAAGGCTATGGTTTTTCCTGTGGTCATGTATGGATGTGAGAGTTGGACTGTGAAGAAGGCTGAGCGCCGAAGAATTGATGCTTTTGAACTGTGGTGTTGGAGAAGACTCTTGAGAGTCCCTTGGACTGCAAGGAGATCCAACCAGTCCATTCTGAAGGAGATCAGCTCTGGGATTTCTGAAGCTGAAACTCCAGTACTTTGGCCACCTCATGTGAAGAGTTGACTCATTGGAAAAGACCCTGATGCTGGGAGGGATTGGGGGTGGGAGGAGAAGGGGACAACAGAGGATGAGATGGCTGGATGGCATCACCGACTCGATGGACGTGAGTCTGAGTGAACTCTGGGAGTTGGTGATGGACAGGGAGGCCTGGTGTGCTGCGATTCATGGGGTCGCAAAGAGTCGAACACGACTGAGCGACTGATCTGATCTGATCTGATCTGGGGGGCTGGGGACAGGGTCTGGGGGAGAGCAGGTGGGACCTGCCGAGTGAGGCTGGTGCCTGGAGGAGGTGGTCAGAACTTGGTCACCAGAAAAGCAGCGGGCTGTGGGAGGCCCTGAGGTCTAAATGTGGACCCTGCCGGGCCTCAGCTTCTGCTCCTGACTAATGGCCAGCAGGAGCCCCTTGCTGGCACAGAGCCTGGAGTTGGGGGTGGCAGTGTGCAACGGTGTGCAGTGGGGTGTACTCCCCTCAGTCTGGGGGTGCAGCTCAGCTGGAAGCCCCTTTCCTTGAGGCTGGAGAGGGTCCTGCCTGTCCCTGGGGAGTCCAGGAGGGCAGGAGCCATGCCCAGAGCCGACCCGCGTGGAGAGGCCGGTGGACCCTGTCTGCCCTTGTGGAGGGTGGGTTCCTCTTGCTGGGTGCTGGCCTTGGGGACGCGGCTGACTGTCACCTGCTCACTGTGGCCCTCCGTGAAGCCCCAGCAGTGACCCATGTGTCTGCCAGGCCCTGGGCTCCAGGTGCTGGGGAGGGCCGCGTGGTCAAGCCGCATCCGGGCAGGGGTGGGAGGGGCGTGTCTGTCCTCCCTTAGTCCCACCTGCAGAGACTGAGATAAGTGCTGTCTCCTTCTGCCCCGGGGAGGCTGGGGGCCCGGCAGGGGTTCTCTGTCCCTCCCTGTGGAATGTGGTTCCCACCCCAGGCTTGGAATCCAGCCTCTCCATTGTGGAGGGCTAGCTGGGGTGGGAGCCCTGACCCTTTCGGACCACAGCGAATACCTGAAGCTCCAGACACAGGCCTGGGGGGCAGCTGTTTTTCGGGACAGCAGTGCGGCCCTGGTCTGGGGAGACCGGCTTATTCCCAGCAGTGCTTGAGGGTCTTCAGGGAAGGCTGAGCTCTGGGGGAAGGGGTCTGAGCAGCCTTGGGGGGGACAGGTGCCAAAGTTCCCCTCCCCTACGTCTCCCTGGCAGAGCATGGGCTGCGGGCGGCTCTCCTTTGAATTAGGAGGCCTGTGAACAGCCCCGAAGCCCATGCCTGACCCCAGGAGCAGCTCTCTCAGCACCCCTGGCCCCCGCCGTGTCCCCTGGCCTGGGCCGCGCTGTTTGGAACTTTGATCACCATGCTTCCTGGAGCCCGTGCTGTGGGGAAGGGGCGGCCACCTGTGTGCACTCAGGCAAGTTGTGGAACCTGGTTTCCTGGACACCGAGCTCATTAAACCTGGACGCGGTGGTGGTTAAACCCTCCGCCCGCCCTGGGCGCCCAGGCTGCTGGCAGGGCTCCAAGTAGGTAGCCGTGTCCCTTGGCCTCTCCTGTCCCCTGACTCCGTCCTGCACCCCTACGAGCCTGCGGCCGTGTCTGTGGCCTCCTTTCGCCTGTGGCCTCAGCTTCTACTGTGGAGGGAAGGGGACTCCTGTGAAGGTCACTGAGGCTCCAGGGCATTGTGGGCCCATCCTCCTTGGTCCCTGAGCTGGAGGAGGCTACCCTGCACTGCCCTCGTCCCTCCTGCTGTGCAGTGTACCCCCGCCACCCCAAGGGAGGCCATGGAGGGAGCCTCTGGACGCCTGTGTGCGACCCTCAGCTGGGTGGGCTCCAGTGGAGGTAGTACCCCAGTGGGATGGGGTCTCAGGTAGGTGAGCTCCGGTGGAAGTGGTACCCCAGTGGGACGGGGTCTCAGGCGGGCACGAGCTGGATGGAGCACGGGGTAGGCAGCAGGCAGTGGAGGAAGTGCAGCTGAAGAGCTAGGTGTCTTGGCCGCAGGCAGGTCTGGGCAGCAGGGCCTTCACTCCCCTCTCCCCCAGCCACCTGCACGCCCTCTGAGGGGCCCTGAGGTGCCACCCGCACTGCCTGTGCTGGCCCCGGGCTCCTGTCCCCTGAGGTAGGAGGCACTGGGGGGCCCTCAGCCCATCTCCTTGCCCTCTTCTTCAGAAAGTCGGGTCTGATCTGAGTCTTGGTTTTCTCTGGGTCGGGGCCTGGTTGGTGTGGGTGGGAGTGGTGGCAGGTGCAGCAACCGAGTGCTGTGGGCGCTGCCATGGGCGCTCCGAGGCCGTGCGGCCCCACAGATGGCAGGGGATGGCTGGTCCCACTGTGTCTGTCTCCCCTCTTCTGTCTTCCTCTTCCTCCCTCGCCCCACCCACCGGCCCCTGGCCGAAGTGAGCAGGGAAGTGTTTATGGGTTTCTCCTCCAGGCCAAATAAGGCAGGGTGAACAAGCTGGCGGGAGATGCAGCAGGCTGGGGGAGGGCAGGCTCGGACGGGACCCCCGCCCTGGCTGCTGCTGTGGCCTGGCAGCGGGCCCCTGGGGACTCGGAGCCTCTGGGCCCCGCCCGGCTCTGCCCGGAAGAGCTGGCACAGAGGTGGCCCAAGGGTGCCCGTTGTCGGGTCAGGAGACCCCGGGCCTAGTCCTGCCACCGCCTGGGGACTCCAGTGACGCACATCCTCCCCAGCCTCCCGCCACGTCTGTGACCGGGAAGCCTGGGCCTGGGGACCCTCGGCTCTGTGGTGTGTCCTGCAGTCTCACCCTCTTTGTCACACTGCCAACAAGCCCAGTAACACACCCCCAAGGAGGAAACTCCTGGGCAAGCAAGGTCCCTCCTGTGCAGGTAAACACTGGCTCCGCTGGCATGGCTCTTCTGGGCAATTGTGATGTTTACACGTGCGTGTGTCTGTTCTCACTTAAGTTTTACACAAGGAGTGGTGGTGGGCGTGGCTGCCAGCTGCGGCCTCCATCCTGCATGATACCTTGGGGATTGGCTAGTTCTCTCTGCTGCCCGTCTGGCGCTGTCCCCATGGCAGCAGCCCCTCAGGGTGGTTATGAGCCCTCCAACCCCACCCAGCGGCTGGGGAGACAGCGGCCTGGAGCGGCCTGTCTCCTGCAGGACTGGGTCTCCTCCAGTCATTTCTCAAGGAAGAATTTCGTGGTCTGGGGTCCAGGTTCTGGACTCCTGAGCCGCCTCACACCAGAAGTGATCCCCAAGCGGAGGCCCACAGCTCTTCTCCCCTTGACCTCGAGCAGGACCAGTGGGGAGAGTAGGAAGGGCCAGGGAGCTGCAGCTGCCCCGGACTCTGGGCCCCACGCCCATGCATCCTCCTCCCTGTTTCTCCGGGTGCCATGGTGCTGGCCGCCCTGGAAGGGGCCTGGTGTCCCTAGCCTGGTGGAGGGTGTGGCAGCTCTTCCCGGGGCCTGGTTTCCCACGTCGGGCCCCTGTCCGCAGCTGACCCCACAGGTCTGCCAGTCCTGGTCCAGCCCTCCTGCCCCATCTGTCCACTGCCGGCTGTTCTCCAGAGCTGGTTCAGCAGGTCCTAATGCCTGGCCTGGAAGTGACCCTCACCCACCCGCTTCTACACCCTGGGCCACCTAGACCCACACCACTTCCCCGGCGGGAACGTTAGCCCCTGTGCCTGGGACTCTCTTTGTCTCCCTATCTACGAAGAGGAGGTGCCAGGACAGTCATGGTGGTGGCCGCTGTGCGTCCCCCACTCCTGACCTCTGCGCTCTCCCGGAGTCTCTCCCAGTTCCTCCGTCCTTCCAGCTTGGATGCTGATGCAGGTCTGACATGACCTCTGAGCCTCCTCCTGCCATCCCTGCTGACCCTGGGGTCACCCACCTGTGCCACCCTGTGTGTGGGTCCCACCAGCCAGGTGGTATGGTGCTCAGGCCTCCCTGCAAATGGGCTGAAAGACCCCTCAGAGGGTAATGATGAGGACCCCGAGGGCACGGGCAGAGCTGCAGCCCCCACCCACCTCACAGGCAGGGAAATCAGGGCTGGGCGTGGGAGCAGAGGATGGGGCCTCACTGTCCACATGTCTCCCATCTGGTGGGGTGGCACACGCAAGCCAGACTCGGGGTTGTGTCATGGCACCACGTGCAGGCCTGGGGTCTCTAGAGTCCAGCCCCCAGCAAGGGACCCCGTCTCCCTGCAGGCCAGGCGGTGGGGTCCAGCTCTGCACGCAGTGTCCGGGTGTCTGTACCCTCCATGCCGCCTCCCTTCCTGGCCAGGCACCAGCGAGACCAGGACTCCGTCTCTCCCCGCAGGCCTCACTTGCCTCACCTGCAGGACAGGGGCAGGGAGGCTCTGAAGGGTTAAGCATTCGGGGAGGGGTTGCAGGGCCTTTCCTGCCGGCAGAGCCCTGCAGGCACAGCCCTCCCCCACCCCATTGTTCCTGCTCAGGAAAAGGCATATCTCCCCCATGAGGTCACCAGCCACTGGCAGCTCTCTTGGGGAGGTGGGAGCTGCCTGGGCAGAGCAGCCTGTCCCCCTGTCTCAGAATGTCCCCACTGCCTCCCCAGCTGAGCATCTTCCTTCTCTGTGGGAGCTGGGGCCGACCCAAACCTCCTGAGTCTTAGTTGGCCTTCAAGACCAAAAGCTGTGCCTCCTCCTCCAGGCAGCCTGCTCAGATGCCCTGAGTCTCCTGGTCCTGCAGAGTCACAGTGAGTCCATGTCCTTGGCATTTAGACCAGTGACTCCAAGGGCAGGTATGCAGCCAGGAGTCTACACCAAAGTCCCGGTCTCCCATCCGAACCCCTTGCCCCCAGGCACCTGATTCTAGCCACCCTGGCTTCCCCCAAGAGGCCAGTTTGCCTCTAGTCTCTGTGTCCAGGCCGGCCCCTGTCACTCTTGCTCTGCTAGCCTCTCGCCCCAGGCCCTGATAACAGGAAGGGAAGGTGGTCTGGGAATGTGACCTCAGCCTCTCTCATCCTGGCCCAGGGCTGCCCTGCTGGGGCTGGAGGCCAGTGGGCCCACAACCCCTGGGCTACGTTCCCAGCTCACGTCCCCTGGGTCAAGTCCAGGGCTTGTCCGGGCACCAACTGCCTGTGGTGCCAGTTTCCTGGTCGGGGGGCCATCTCTCAGCCTGTCTCTGTGGGGCCAGCAGCTGGGCTGCACTCCTGGACACCCCAGGGTCTCTGTTTCCTCATCTGTGTTGGCAGTGCATGCATGCATGTGAAGTCACTTCAGTTGTGTCTGATTCTTTGCGACCCTATGAACTGGCCAGGTACCTCTGTCCATGAGATTCTCCAGGCAAGAATACTGGAGTGGGTTGCCGTGCCCTCCTCCAGGGGATCTTTCTGATCAGGGTGGAAGCTGCATCTCTTACATCTCCTGCATTGGCAGGAGGGTTCTTCACCACTAGCACCACCTGGGACACTCTCTCTAGCTCTCTGCCGTATCCTCATGGAGACAGGACTCCCGTTGGGCCGACAGCTTTGCGTCTAATGAATGAATGACTGAGGGGTCCTTGTTCCCCCCTTCCAGGGCAGGCCCTATGTGGACTCTGGTGCCTGGCAACCATCTCGGTAGGGCAGTGCCCGGCAGCACCCACATGGGGTGACTGTGTCTGTCCTGTCTTCCCACGCCCTCCCTTCTGACCCTTCATCTCTGATTTCCTGCTTTTGGCAGAAGGAGCTTCTAGAGTCTTTTCCTAGAGGCCCAGCTCCGCATGCCTTGTGGCCCCACTAGTGGCAGAGGAGGGGGCTTGGGTGGCCCCTGCCCTTCCGGTTCTGGTCTGAGATCCTTCACTGATTTCTGGGACCATTTATTCTTTTATTTTGGTAAAATACACGTAAAATGAAGTTCACCATCCTAACCATTTAACTGATTTAGTTACTTGACCGCACCATGCAGCATGCAGAGTCTTAGTTCCCCAAGCAGGGATGGAACCCTTGTGCCCTGGGAGTGTGGAGTCTTGACCAGTGGACCACCAGAGAAGTCCCCTCCTTAACCATTTTCAAGTGGATGGTTCGGTGACATTAATTACATTCTCAGCATCGTGCAGCCGGCACCATCACCTCCAGAACCTTGCGTCTTCCAGGCTGCAGCCCTCATCATGAAACTCTGACTCCGCCTCTCTCCACACCATCCCTCCAGCTCAGGGTTGGTGTCAGAGCCAGGAGCTCCCCAGGGCTGCACTGAGCTAGCCTCCCTATCACGGGCCTGTGCACACTGTCAAAGGGGCTCAAGTGCTTGTCCAGCGCTGTTGTCCCTGGCGGATCAGAACAGGAACACCTCAGTACAGAGACCAGCAGGATGCACCCTTAGGAGGAAATTTACCTGGTCAGATGGGTGGACATCACCTGGCTGGTACTGTGGGTGCAGGGGGCAGAGCCCAGAGGGTAAAAGTGCGGCCCTGGAGAACAGAACAGAACATTAGAAGCCTTTGCCATAAATGCTCTTCCCTGGTCTTCTCGGGCCAAATCAGATTGATTTTTTGTTTGTTTTTTATGCAACTGTGTAAGTGTGAGCAGTTTTAGGCTTTGACTGAGCTGGTCGCTATGGCTAGTATACCTCGTGGAAGGAGGCAGCTTCATGTCAGGGTGCTCCGTGGAGCAGGAGAGCATGGTGGTGTCCAGAAAGGAAGACTGCTGATCAGAGTTCAGGGTCGCAGCTCTTCCCATATGGTTCTCCAGGTTACCTTGATGCTGGGGTGGTTGGAGGGCTTGGGGACTGAACACCCAATCTGGCCCTGCTGACTGCTCTGGGGAGATGGTGTGGCCAGGTTCAGGTCAGCTTGTCTTGGCCCAGGACGTCCAGAGGGCTGTTAAGCGGAGGTCCAGCTATTGCTGGGTTCACGGTCCCCACCTGGGAGCCTGAGGGGTGAGAGTGGAAGTGGGATAGCACCCCTGGGAGGCCAGTCTGAGGGGGGGGTTACCCTTGTGCCACTCTGCTCAGTCACGATGACAGGGCCAAGACGCTGGACTGTCTAGGGGTGAGATTGGGTCTGTGGTGGGTACTGGCACCCGCATCTGTCCACTCTGTCCTGGGCTGGTTGGGGGGTGGGTGGGCAGGGCCAGGTCACTGGGGCCACTTGCTGGCCGTGGATTGAGGAGTGGAATGGGCAGAGGTGGCTCCAGGCCAGGGGCCGCTTTCAGGGATACCAGTACCCTCTGGGCTGGTAGCCTGGCTTTCCTGGCCCAGCTCCCTCTCAGGCCCCTGGGAAAGGCTGAGAGGGCTGGTTTCTGGGTGATGAGCCCCGAGCTGGGACACTTGGCATTTCCCCAGCCTCCCCAGTCCCAGCATCCGCTGCACTCTGTCAGGATGGCGCTGGGGAGGCTTCCGGGAGTGAGTTGTGGATGCACGCATGGCTTGAAGGGGTCATGCCGTGGTTCCCCTGGGAGACGTGATGGGGGACATGGCCACGGCCCCAGTGGGTGCACCAGGGTGTCCAGGAAGTGGAGGTCGGGCAGGAGGGAGGAGATTTAGAGAGCTAGACCCCAAAGTCAGCCATGCTGTATGTTGCCTGGGGACGTAAAGTCTTACAAAGGAGAGAAAACAAGCGGGGAGGTTGTCATGACCTCCGTGTTGGCCCTGGGGGCAGGGGGCAGCTCTGCAGAGCGAGTCCTGCTACATGTGCAGCATGAGGGCCCCCTGCTCAGTGTAAACAGAGCCTGTCGTAGGTCAGACACAGGGCTCCCGGGGCAGGTGACTCGTCCTGTACCCAGTGTGGTCTCTCACATGTGGAGGGAGGTGGGCAGCCTCCTGGGGTGACAAGCACCGCACCTGTGGCAGGGAGGCTCGGGGCAGCGGCTGGGGTGTGGGGCTGGCTGTCCTCCCTTGCCGAGCAGCCCTGATGACTGTCCCGTCTCCTCCGCAGCCTGCCTGTTCCGGGTCAACGCGCTCTCCCTGGTCTACCTGCTGTTCCTGCTGCTGCTGCCCTGGTTCCCGGGCCCCTCCCGGCACAGCATCCGAGGTAAGGGTGGGTGGGGCTCGGTGGGGGTGGGGGTGTGGATTCAGGGGTCTCAGAGCTCTTTCTCCAGATGCCCGGGGCAGGGGAGAGTTGGGCCATGGCTGAACCAGGCAGGGGTTATGTTCTCTGTGGTTGAAGAGCCACTGGTGAAGGATGAGTGGTCCTAGGTTCGTTTTTCATGGTGGACCCTTGGCTGTTTCAGATCTCTGTTGTGACCTCATATTGCAGGGCCGATGCCGTGTTCCTCCGGCCATGGGCTGGGCCACCTTCCTGCCAGGTCCCTCCCCTGACTCCTACCCGGTCCCAGCACTGACCTTGCAGCCCATCTGCCCTGAGCGGCTCTGGCCAACCCTTAAGTCCAGCCACCTCACCAGCGCCCCTGCCCCACTGTGGACTCAGGCTCCATCCATGTGTGCTCGGTGCTCTGTGGGGCAGTGCTTTCCTCTGACCACCTTGTTGTCAGGGTAACTGGGTGCCCGGCGGTCCCCACCTAGTTCTGAGCTCCTGGAGGGTGGCCTCTGAGTCCACCAGGCGGACAAGATGTGTGGGAAAGCCTGTCAGGGTGCCTTTGCCCCCAGGGCAGTCTGCACAGTGAGGCCCAGAGAACCGGCTTATCTGAGAGGGGCTGAGAGTGGAGAGGATCCCAGAGTAGGAGGGCGCCCTGCCCCCTGTCCTGTGGAGCACAGACAGGTCCCTGTGAAGGGGAACACAGACCTGCAGGCTGACAGCACGAGGCGCGTGGTTGAGGAGCCCCTTCAGGCCGGAGTCCCACCAGCCACTCTCGGGGTGCTTCCGGGTCAGTTTTTGTCCTGGCTTTTCAGTAAGGACAGGTGCTGTGGATGGCTCTGTGCCCCATGGGCAGGGAGGCCCTTAGGTTTCCCAGGGTGAAGAGAGATGCCCAGGCTTAAAAGAGGGTTCCCAGGGAGCACATTGTCAGTGGTGTGACCCCCATCCCATTCCGGACAGAGGTCATGGAAGAATAGCCTGGCAGGGATCACCAAGACCGCCGCAGGGAGCCAGGCCCACACCTGCTGCCCCTGGGAGGTGCTGGCGGCAGGCTGGCCGCCCAGGGCCTCAGGTGTGTCCTGTGGCTGCAGAGACCACCTCACACCCAGCAGCCACCTGCAGGTCCCTGCTCACAGTCTGGGGGTCAGAGTCCAGCATGGGCTTCTTGGAGTGAAAACCCAGGTGTCACCGGGCTGGTCCCTCCTGGGGGGATCTGGGGAGAATCTGGTTCCCGTTTCCAGCTCCTCAGCTCGGCGCTCCTTCCCCATCATCCAGGTTGGCAATGGCCAGTTGAACATCACCCCCCATCACTCTGATTGGGCCCTCCTGCCCTGTCTCCATGGTTGGGACCCTGGAGTGAGACTGGGCCTGCCCTGGGTGGGGGTGGTCAGGAGCAGCCCTTGTTTAAGGTTAGCTGCTTGGCACTCCTGGTTCCCCTTTGTTGCATCAGGGAATGTTCACAGGGTCCCAGGATTGGGGCATGGGTCCTCCTGGAGGGGTGTCAACCTGCTTCCCACAGGGTCACAGGTCCCCCTCCCCGGCCTGTGGTGTCTGGTCAGACTCTCTGCTCCCATGGGCACTGGTATGGGGGGGCCCTGACCTTGGAGTGCAGGGAGAATTCAGGGAGGGGTCCCACACAGGTGTAGGGCTGGGAGCCACGGGGATCTCCAGGCCACAACCCTGTACAGCGGGCTGTCCCAGCCCTTCCCCAATCCGCAGCTCGGGCCAACCTGGGGAGACTGCGGGCAGTCCAGGCCCTCCCCTCCTCTCCGTGGACCCCGTTCCCAGGGTCTCAGCTCTCAGCTGTTTGTTCCATTGTATTTCATGCCCTGCAGTGATGGGGAACACTTTCTTCTAATTGGCGCTGGGAGAAGCACAGGCTCTCAGCCAGGGCAGGAGTCCAGGGTGGGGAAGGGTCAGGGCACTGGGAAGACTCGCCTGCCTGACCTCCCTCTGTCCATCTGTCTGGCCTCAGAGGCCCTCAGGGTCAGAGAGCCTGCTGGGTTTTTCCGGGTGGGAGAGAGGAAAATGTGAGGCCCATCCATGCCTGAGTGCCTGGCCACAGGGTCACAGTCGTGTTGCAGCTGGGCCTTGGCGCCAGCTCTGGGTGGAAGGTCTGAGGCTGCCTGGGTCCCCTGTGGGTGCTGATTCCTGGCTCTATTCTCACGTGGGTGTCAGCTTGACCCCAGCTCCCTGTGCTGGCCAGAGACGTGTCCATTTCAGTGCATCCTCAGGAACCTTCCAGCATTTCCTCGGTCATTTTGCTGGCACTGTGGGCCACTTGCCCCAGCAGAGCACAGCTGCAGCAGAAGCTTCAGGGAAACCTGAGGGTCAGCTCCTGTGACCTGATTAACAGGGACTTGAGGGGCCAGGCCCTGCAACTGCTGTCCGGAGAGGGTGACTTCCCTGGAGCCCTGGGCTCTGCTCTGACTTGGGGGCCGTGGACGGGAGGGTCTGGAGGGCAGACCTCGTTCACGTCACAGAACGGCACCCCAGGAGAACCCAGTGCTCTTTGGAAGAGGGGATGAGAGGCTCTGTTGTCCTCCCGAGACCTGTGCCCTCCTGCCTTTGGGCGGACAATGTGCCAGGCGTGGCATAGCAGATTCCCAGGGCCTCGAGCTCAGGCTCTGACCTTCTCTGGCCCTGTCCCTCCATGCCCCCCACCTCTGGACCATCCTCCCTGTGATAGGGCCTCGGATGAGTAGGGGACTCCCCTTCCCTTAGCACCCTTCACCCAGTTCATGTTGGGAGGGTGAGGTCGACCAGCAGCTCACCATGGTACCAGAGCTGGGCCCAGGTGGGCACCACACTCACAGGGGTCCCAGGCTGCCCCAGAACAGGGTCATGGGAGTGGGGCTGTCCTGGAGTGTTTGAGTACTGAGCGGTCAGATCAGGGAGGTTTGGGGCTTGAGCCCCAGTGCCCACTCTGGTCAAATGCTCTCTGCACCCCCACAAGCTCCCTCTCCTCCACGCCTGAAGCCCCAGCCTCCCAGCCCCATTTCCTGCTTCTCCAGAGATTCTGGCCTGAGCGGCATCCTGGATCCTTCAGAAGGAAACACTTCTGTGTGACCCCTCCCCTGCATGACAGAGGTGGGGGTCGCCTGCCCACCAAGGCAGGGCGCCATCCTTCCACCACGCTCCTTGTGCCCTGCAGGCCTCACAAGACCAAACGAGTGACCCCAGATCTAGGGGAGAGGCAGGCAGGGCTTCCAGCAACTGCAGTGGGTGGCCCAGGACCCACACACACCGCCCCACCCTCTCAGGATCCCCACACCAGCCTGACTGCCCTCCACCCTCTGAAGTTAGAGCTGCCTCCCGGCCTCACCCAACTCTGCTGTCAGCCATCCTGCTACCCTCTCATCCTCCATCCATCATTCCATTTATCCACCCATCCTCCCACCCACCCATTCACTTATATATCCATCCTCCACCTGTTGATCCATCCTTCCATCCATTCACCCACTGCTCTATCCATCCATCCATCCATCCCCATCCATTAACCTCTCTGTCCTCCTATCTATCCATCCCATCTTTCCCACCATCCTTCTTCCCATTCATCCATCTCTCCATCCTTCCATCAATTCCTCATTTACCCATCCATCCATCTTCTCATACATCCAATCCATTCATATGTCCATAATCACAGCTGCCCATCCATTTATCCAACTTCCCATCCTCTGTCTTCTCATCGACCTTCTGCCATCCATCCCTTCTCTAATCTATTCATTCATCCATCTATCATCTCCCATCCATTCCCATGGTACATCCTCTCATCCATCCAGTGTATCCTCTTCTCCATCCAGCCATCATCCATCCCTCCGTCTGTCCCTCCATCTGTCCCCCATCCATCATGTGAATTCCTGGGGTACAGTCACCTCTGGAAATCTGAGGCTTTGTTCTGTGGGCAGGTTTGATAAGTCATGTGGTTGAGTGTCAGACAGGGTCTTCCCTGCATGGTGCATGTTTTCAGCCCACATTGGGGGTGAGGCAGTACCATGCTGCCAGGGTCAAGTAGCAACACAGATGTTTGCTGGATACGTGACCAGACCTGAAGGTGGCCTCCGGCCTGAGGGGACCTTTCCTCCTGGTGCTGGCTCTGCCCCCCATGTCCCATGCCCCAAGTAGGGGGCGAGACTCAAGCACTGGCAGGCTGGGTGTGCTGTGCTCCACTGATTCCTTGTTGTATAACTGTGGGCAAGTGACTTCACCTCTCTGTGCCCATTTCTTTGTAAAGTGAGGTCACAATAGCTCAGGACCATGGGGCGGCTGTGAGTGATCAGTGGGATGGTGTAGGAGGGGTGTGCTGCCTGAGTTCTCTGCTGACAGACCCTGGGTCCATGCTAGGCTGGTGGACACAGCCTGGCTCAGGGCTGACAGCCAGGGCTAACTGGCCTTCACTGGTCTCCGCCTCCCTGTACTCCCACAGGCTCAGCTGCATGCTGGCCTTACCCCTGCCCACTCTGCCTGCAGGTCACACTGGTCGCCTCCTCCGAGCCCTGCTGGGCTTCAGCCTCCTCTTCTTGGCAGCCCACATCACCTTCCAGATATGCCTGCATACTGTGCCCCGCCTGGACCAGCTTCTGGAGCCAAACTGTGAGTCACCAGGGGGCCTGGGGGGATGCTTGAGGGCAGCAGGCCTGGGGGAGAGCCAATGGTCTCCCTGAGCTACCAGAGGGCCTGGGCAGGGTTGGGGAGCCTCACACTCTTCAGCAAGGTCAGCCAGCCTCAGGGGCCACCCTGCCTCACCCAGGCTTTGTCTACCTCTGAGTGTCTATCCACTATTTATATCCAGTGCAAATGGGCCCAGGTTAACTGCCCCAGTAACAGGTGGCCATGGGGCTGGGCTGAACATCAGCAACACCAAACTGAGCCTGGCGTCTGGCTCACTGGACAGCCCTGGTCTTCTCAGGCCCCACCTGCTCACATCTTCCTCCTGAGCCTTTGGAGGCATAGAGACTAGGCTGGGGGGACAGGGGTGCCAGCAGACCAGGTGAGCTGCCTGCCCACCATCCTGCACCCTTTCAACCTGTGGACAGAATCTCCAGCTGGCACCCAGCCCTCCCACCTCCACTGACTCCAGCACCCCAGTGTGCAGATGACGGAGCCCTGGGGTCCCATCCCCACTGCTCGGAGGAGGGGTTTCCCACCTCCATGTCCCGCCTGGATTGTGGAGGGCAGGATGTCCCACCTGGCTTCCCATTTTCATTCTGTGAAGATCGTGTGTCTCCTGCAGCTTAGACACTGGAAGTCAGGTGCCTTGAGGGCTCTCTGGTCCTGGTGGCTCTGAGACCAGGTTTCCCATGTGTGCCCCCTCCGGCTCCCAAGGAGCAGTCAGCCTTGGCCAACAGACCTGAGAGCCCTGCCATGGCCACACAGCGCCCAGCTGGGCTGTGAGCCCTATTCCACTAGGCAGAACTAATATGCCTCTGACCTACCAGACTTTCCCTGGCTGGGCCTGTTTCCCCACCAGCATAAGCAGCATTCTTGAGCATCCCTGGAAACCTGGGGGCCTGTGGCTTAAGGGCTTCTGAGGGCCTCTTGGCAATGAGAGGGTTTCTTGGCGCCCACCTGCCTGACCTGGTTCCCCCGCCTCTCTCTGCAGGCAGCACCGGGGACACCATCACCTGGGATGCCATCTCCCGGCTCATTGGGGTCACGAGGTGAGAGTCCTCAGTCTCCCTCAGGGTTTCCTGGGCCTGAGGTGGGGGCCTCCAGCTCCGGGGTGCCCCCACTGGCCCCAGCCCCACGAAGCCCACCATGGGCTCTCCCTGCCCTCTACAGGCTGGACCTGAAGGACATTCCCAATGCCATCCGCCTGGTGGCCCCTGACCTGGGCATCCTAGTAGTCTCCTCCCTGTGCCTTGGGGTCTGCAGGCGCCTCACGAGGACAGCCCGGCGCAGCCAGCACGTCCAGGAGCCGGTGAGGGCTATGGGGCACCCCAGGTCCCAGCCGTTTGAGGACTGTTGTACGTCCTCTTTCTTTCTTTCTTTTCTTTTCTTAAACAAACGTGGACATTTTAGTTGTAAAAGCCTATATGTGCCCACCGTGGAGAGACGTGACAGCAGCGGAGAGGTCAAGTGTGTGTCCCGCGGGGCACTGGCATCGCAGCGCACGGTCCCAGAACGTGCGGGGGCTGCAGGCAGCATCTGCCCCAAGAGCTGCTCCTGAGGAGGGTCTTCAGGGATGCAGGCCACAGGGAATCAGTGGTGCTGGGAGGCCGTGTGTGTGGCCGTCAAGGAGCACCTGGGGACTGACGGATGGACAGACAGACGGATGTTTGAGGATCACCACCCACAGCAAGGGCATCGATGGGCTTGTGGACAAGGCAGAGGCTGTGTCGGCAGGAGGCCTAGAGCAGGGCCCTGCATCAGAGTCCCACCCTGGGTCTTTCCTCCGTGTCCTCTGGTTAAAGGCTCAGCTCTCCTGTCCCTGCATGAGGGCTGTAGTCTTGAGCCCCGTTTGGGTCCCACACTCGGCCTCGGCCTCTGTCAGTAGGACCTGGTTTCCAGGGCTGGGTCAGGTCTGTGATATCCAGGGAGGGTCCCTGCCCAGGAGGCGGTGGGGGACACAGGCTCACACCCTTAGCCCCAGTGTCCTCTGGTCAGGCTGCTGATGCTAGTGGAAATGAGGGCCTCAGTCCCCAGAGAGGGGGCCCTTCCTGTCACGGACTGGGGTGGGGCTCAGCCTGCAACTGACTGCCCATCCCCTGAGTCCTGGGGGACAAGGCTGGCACCCCCATTTCACAGAGGACATGGGGCCTGGAGATCAAGCAGCTCTTCCAGGTACTTGTAGGGGTCAAGTGGGGGCTGGGGCAGCCCCTTGACTGGCTGGCTCCCTCCATCCCTATGGCGTGTGGCACTGGCAGGCACAGGGCAGCCTCTGGTTTCCTCGTTAGCAGAGCCAGGGCTTCCAGGAACAGCTCTGACGGGAAGGAGCTAGCTGGTTCCCCATGCCAGCCCCCCACTCCACCCTGCCCATCGCCCCTCGGACCTCAGAGCAAGGCATTACAGGCACCCAGCATTTAAGGCCTGAGCCAGAAGCAGGCACAGCACCCCTTGCGGACGACCCCACCTGGCAGGGCCATAGTACATGCGTCTGCATACATGCACCCATCCCAACTTGGCACACGTGTATCCATGCCTGCCCTGCATTTCAGACGGGCTGCAGTGGGGGGTGCGGCCTGGGGGACTGGCCAAGGCAGGCTGGACGCTGCTAGCGGCCCCCAGCACCTGTTCTTTCGCCCAGCAGCTGCTTCTGTTCTTCCCACACCCAGAAGCGCTCATTTTCCACGGCAGCTTTCCCAGAGCTGGGGCCAGGCTGTGGGTGGAGTGAGCTCAGGCCTGGCTGCTGTGCCTTCTAGGGCTGACCCCCCACTCCCATTCCCGGACATAACGAGGGGTATGTCCCTGGGCACCACTCTGACCCCAAGGCTGGGCCTCCTGCCCTGCCCTGTCCCCTCCACACTAACAGATATGGCCCAGCAGCACTCCCTGGGGCCTGCCCAGCTCCCCACCTACGTTTGACAGGCAGAAGACAGATTCAGAGAGGTTAGGGGGCTTGCCGAGGCTGCCCAGTTGGGAGATGTGGAGCTGGGGTGTGACCAGGGCTCCTGGCTCCCCCACGCTCTCAGCCTGGACACCGAGGGCTGCCTTGGCCAGGACAGGTGAGGCACAGGCCAGCGCCCACATCTCAGGTGGAGACCCAGGGCCTGGGCTTCTGACACAGAGGCTGTTCTTTCTGCCTCCCTCCGGCTCCCCAATTCCACGAAATAGTCTGTTCTGGGAAACCTTGAGGCAGGGCCAAGGAGACAGACCCTGGTGGGTCTCCGTGCCTGCGGACAGGTGAGGCCAGTAGGGCTGGCCAGGGACACCCAGGAGGCCCACCTCACTCTCCAGATGCCCCATGGGCAGCAGAATGAGAGCAGGCTGTCCCCTGGCGCAGTCTCCCCTGACAGTGTGACCTGAGTCCCCCCACCCCCAAGCCTCCATTGCCGTTCTTATAAGGAAGGTGCTGTGGGCCAGGAGTAGGGTGTGGAGCTGCTCTGTGACCATAGAATAAGGAGCACCTGTGGTCCTGGCATGCGTCCACTGGGGACACCCACTGGGGTGCTCTCAGGCCAGGGGCCTGGGGCACAGATGCATGAGCCTGTGGGGCCCCTGGAGCAGGTGGGAGATAAAGAAGACACACCTGAGGGGCACCTGGGTCATCTGAGTGCCAGGCCTTGGCAGGAAGCTGTCGCTGCTGCAGTGGGCCACCTCCAGGAAGGCCTCCAGGGCTGCGAGGCCATGGGAAGGTGGTGGGCAGACCAGGCATGGAGGGCAGCACTGGTGCACACAGGCTAGTGGCCCTGTGACCTCAGAGGGTCAGCAGTGGGTGTGAAGGGGGGCCAGGGAGATGGCCACAGGGGTGGGCTCCTCCCTCCTCCCTCTCCCTCCCTCCTCCTCCCTTTCCCTCCTCCCTCTCCCTCCCTGTCCCCACCTCCCTCTCCCTCCCTGCCCCCTCCTCCCCCCTTCCTTCTTTCCCCCTCCCGCTCTCTACTCCCTCCTCCCTCCTCCCCCTCCCCCACCATGTGCCTGACCTCTGCTCTTCCCATGACCTTGGCAGGACGATGACAGTGAGGAACTGGACACTGGCTCACTGGGGGAGCTGCGGGAAGCCCCTGAACTGTCCCTCACGCGGAGATCTCGGCTGGCCGCCCGGTTCCGGATCACAGCTCACTGGCTGCTCGTGGCAGCTGGGCGGACTCTGGCCATCATGCTGCTCGCACTGGCAGGTACTCACTGGGCAGGGGGCTGGGACCCCACCTCTGACCATCACGCTGGGAGGGGTCTCAGCAGCCAAGCTCCCCACTGACCAGTGAGATGGTGGTCACACCACCCCAGCCAGGAGTGACCCTGTGTGCCCCTGCCTGGCCCGCAGGCATTGCCCACCCCTCAGCCTTCTCCAGTGTCTACTTCCTGCTCTTCCTGGCCATTGGCACTTGGTGGGCCTGTCACTTCCCCATCAGCCTGTTGGGCTTCAACACACTCTGCGTCATGGTGAGCTGCATTGGCACCGGCCATCTCATCTGCCTCTATTGCTACCAGACACCTCTCGCCCAGGCCACTCTCCCACCTGCTGGCATCTGGGCCAGGTGAGGGCTCGCCCCAGGCACCGCCCTGCCCTCGCCCCAGCCCTGCCCACCCGGCACCCATGACCCCTCGCCGCAGTCACCAACACGCCTTCTCTGGGCAGGGTGTTTGGTCTCAAGGACTTTTTGGCCCCCACCAACTGCTCCAGCCCCAACGTGCTGGTCATCAATGCTAACCACGACTGGCCCGTGTACGTGAGCCCCGGCATCCTGCTGCTGCTCTGCTACACGGTGACCTCGCTCTTGAAGCTCCATGCCCACCAGCCTGTGGACCAGGTGAGCACCCAGGCCAGCGCCCTGCGTCCCCTACCCCCTTGGGCCAGGGCAAGGGGGCTGAGCCTCACCTCTGGTCTCCACAGAGGAAGGAGGCAGCCGGGGACAATGACACACGGGAGGTGGAGTTGACAGAGGTGGACCAGTGGCCCCAGGGTCAGGCCAGAGTTGTGGCCATCAAGGAGGAAGGGGCTGCCCAGGTGAGCTGTCGGGACTGAGAGGTGGGGCTGGCACCCCTCTGCCCACGGGCTTGGCTCATGGGCTTGGCTTGTCTACAGCACACAATGCCTACTCCCACAACACCAGACCCCGAGGACAACTGCATCATACACGACCTCACTGGCCACAGTGCCGTCCAGCAGCGAACCTGTAAGTATATGTAGCCGTGCAGTGCTGCCCCCTGGCGGCCTTGCCGTATCGGCCTCTCTAGCTTCACCCTTCTTTGGGGCTGCCCACGGACCTTCATGGCTTGGGTGGTAAAGAATCCGCCTGCAATGCGGGAGACCTGGGTTCGATCCCTGGGATGGGAAGATCCCCTGGAGGAGGGAAAGGCTGCCCATTCCAGTATTCTGGCCTGGAGAATTCCATGGACTGTATAGTCCATGGGGTCAAAAAGAGTCGGACACGACTGAGTGACTTTCACTCACTTACTCACGGACCCAAGACCCTGCAGGGATCTCCCTTGCCTGTCCGCTTGCCTCTCAGTCCCAGAGTTATTCACTGCTTTGTCTTGGGCTGGCTCTGTGTCTCCAGGGCAGGTCTGGGCGTTTTTCCTCGGTGCTTTTTCTTTCTTTTCTTTTGCCCCGAGCCTCGATTTCCATCTTACAAAGGGGATGAAGTTGCTGGCCTCGGGGGATGTGGGCACTCACAGAGCTGGAAGGACTGAGGCCATCTCGTCCACCCTGTCCCTCTAGAGTCTTGGAAACCAAAGCTGGGAGGGGGGGTGAGAATGGGCCAGGGTCCCACGACACATTGGGAACAGGGTCAGACAGGAACCTGGACCCTTTTCTGCCCCCAGAGCCCCTATGAGACTGTGCTAAGCATGGCTCCCCCCGCCCCCGCCCCAGACTGCAGCTCCAGCACTGTCTGCACTTGGGGGCTGAGTCAGGTATGGGTGAGGGGCTCTGCCCTATTGATTTTGGAGCCTCCCCAGCAGGCATCCTGCTTCACCTGTGACCCCTACCCTCACCCTAGCATGCCCCCGGCTGGCTGAGCCAAAGGAGACGTCTCCGCTGCACGGCCTGGGCCACCTCATCATGGACCAGAGCTACGTGTGTGCCCTCATCGCCATGATGGTAAGGGCACTGGCCCGGACCAGCCGAGGGCTGGGCCTTCCCACGGGCTCTCACGGCATTCCAGGAGAGGCCTGGTGCCTTGTCGCCAGAAGCGGGTGGGACTGTGGCCTGCCTGCTGGGCTACAAGCCGTCCAGGCCAGCCAGCAGCTGCGTGGTTGTGTGTGCACGTTTGTGCGGTGGGTGTGTGGGTGGGCCAGCAGGGCGGGTTTGCTTTCCTGTTGGCCTGGGGAGCGTGCGTGCAGCCCTGCCCCGCCCGGCCCGCAGGTGTGGAGCATCACCTACCACAGCTGGCTGACCTTCGTGCTGCTGCTCTGGGCCTGCCTCATCTGGACGGTACGCAGCCGCCACCAGCTGGCCATGCTCTGCTCGCCCTTCATCCTGCTCTATGGGCTGGCACTCTGCTGCCTGCGTTACGTGTGGGCCATGGACCTGCGGCCCGAGCTGCCCACCGCCCTGGGCCCCGTCAGCCTGCGCCAGCTGGGGCTGGAGCACACCCGCTACCCCTGCCTGGACCTGGGTGCCATGGTGAGTCCGCCCGGCCCTCCCCCGGCTCCCAGTGTGGTGGGCATGCTACAGCCCAGGGCCTGTGTCTGGGTGTCTGGGTGTGTGGGTGTCTGGGTGTCACCTGGACCCCTGGCCAAGCCCAGCATAGTTGCTCAATCGGTGTTTGTCGAGTGAATGTGTGACAACCTCACGTTGCTGGGGGCACCATCCTATCTGCCTGAGACAGGCTCTGTGAGCACTGCATGTGGTCCCAGGTCCCAGTGAGTTTCTGTGCCCTCATGGTGCCCCTTGTGAGACAGGTCACTGCACCTGGGCATCCATGCCACCGGTGGCCATGTGGGGGGTGTGGGTTACACCTCACCATGTGAGTCCACGGGCATGCAAGCATGCAAACACATGTGAGCCCGTGTTCACCTGTGGGTCTGTGTGCACACAAGATCATGTGTGAGTAGGAGCCACTGTGTGGGAGTGTGTGCGCGTTTGTTTGTGAACTTGTGCCTGTGAGGAGGATGGCAGGTTGGGGGACACCTTCCTGCTCTAGTCTCGCCTCCGGCTCCCCTGCCTGGGCCCCTCAGTGATGCCGCCCCCGTCTCCCCAGCTGCTGTGCACCCTGACCTTCTGGCTCCTGCTGCGCCAGTTTGTGAAGGAGAAGCTGCTGAGGAGGGCACGGGCCCCTGTGGCGCTGACGGAGGTCACCGTGGCCGCCACGGGTGAGCGGGTGGGAGGGCTGGGTGACTGGGGGGCAGCTCCTTCCCACCTGCCTGGTCCTGATGCCGTGCCCCACCCGCTGCAGAGCCCACGCGGACGCAGATGCTGCTGCGGAGCCTGGGGGAGCTGGTCAGGGGCATCTACGCCAAGTACTGGATCTACGTGTGCGCAGGCATGTTCATCGTGGTCAGCTTTGCTGGCCGCCTGGTGGTCTACAAGATCGTCTACATGTTGCTCTTCCTGCTCTGTCTCATCCTCTTCCAGGTGTGGGGGCACGGGGCACAGAGAGGTGGAGGTGGGGGCACAGAGGGGCACGGAGTCAGGCGGTTGGGCCTCACAGCCGGCTTCACTGCGCCCGTTGGCCGGCAGGTCTACTACAGCCTGTGGCGGAAGCTGCTCAAGGCATTCTGGTGGCTGGTGGTGGCCTACACCATGCTGGTGTTGGTGGCCGTCTACACCTTCCAGTTCCAGGACTTCCCGGCCTACTGGCGCAACCTGACGGGCCTCACCGATGAGCAGTGAGTCTGGGATGGGGCTGGGGGCGGTGGGATGCCACCATAGGGGCCATGCAACCATGCTGACCCCTACCCCGCCCCCCCACCCAGGCTGGGGGACTTGGGCCTGGAGCAGTTCAGCGTGTCCGAGCTCTTCTCCAGCATCCTGGTCCCCGGCTTCTTCCTGCTTGCCTGCATTCTGCAGCTGCACTACTTCCACCGGCCCTTCATGCAGCTCACCGACCCCGAGCACCGGCCCCTACCTGGTGCCTGCACCCCACGCTGGGTTCCCGGGTAGGCCTGGCCCCTGGGGCTGGGGTCTGCAGAGGCTGGTGGTATTGGGCAGGAGACCTGGAATGGGGGTAGGGCCTCAGCCATAGCCTTCAGTGCCCCAATGGGGTCACAGGGGTCAGGAGATCAGCAGGCCCCATGCTCCCACCTGGTGGCTGCAGCACCCACAGCCAGGGTCCCAGAGCTGGGGAGGGGGAGGCAGGAGAGGAAGGGGCTGCAGGGCTGCCTGAGGAGCGCGGGTGGGAAGGACACTCCGGGGCCCTGTCCTAGGCGGGACGCGGTGAGCCGGACCCCCCTGCTGCAGCAGGAGGAAGAGGAGGAGGTACCCAGGGACGAGGGGCTGGGCACGGCCAGCCCCCACCAGGTCACACAGGTCCCAGAGGGTAAGTTCAAGGTGCCCAGACTTGAGCCCCAGAGCCCCATCTGCATGGGACAGGATGGCCCAGGCCCCTCCTCCTCACTGTCCCCCCAATGCCCCCCCAGCCAGCAAGTGGGGCCTGGTGGCTGAGCGGCTGCTGGACCTGGCCACCGGCTTCTCGGACGTCATCACCCGCGTGCAGGTGCTGGTGCGGCGCCTGCTGGAGCTGCACGTCTTCAAGCTGGTGGCCCTGTACACCGTGTGGGTGGCCCTGAAGGAGGTGAGTGTGGACATTCTCGCATACCCGCCTGGGCCCCCTGGGTGCTGTTAGGGGGGCAAGGGGCCTGTGGGGAGGGCACTGATCCGGCCGCCGCCACCCATAGGTGTCGGTGCTGAACTTCCTGCTGGTCGTGCTCTGGGCCTTCGCCCTGCCCTACCCACGCTTCCGGCCCATGGCCTCATGCCTGGCCACTGTGTGGACCTGCATCATCATCGTGTGCAAGATGCTGTACCAGCTCAAGGTGGTCAACCCCCACGAGTACGCCAGCAACTGCACGGAGGTACGTGTCACAGTGGAAGGGCGGGCACAGAGGGCCTGGGTGGGGGTCCATCCCTGGGGTCAGCATGCAGTGCCCGCCGCTCCTCTCCCAGCCCTTCCCCAATAGTACGAACCTGCAGAAGACGGAGATCCGCCAGTCCTTGCTGTATCGCGGGCCTGTTGACCCTGCCAACTGGTTTGGGGTGCGGAAGGGCTTCCCCAACCTGGGCTACATCCAGGTGAGTGCAGCAGGCAGGTGGGCCGGGTAGGGGGCGCTGTGGGGCAGGTGGGGCCTGACTGCCCTTGCCCCTCAGAACCACCTGCAGATCCTGCTGCTGCTGGTGTTTGAGGCCATGGTGTACCGGAGCCAGGACTACCACCGCCGCCGGCACCAGCTGGCCCCGCTGCCTGCCCAGGCTGTCTGCGCCGAGGGCACCCGCCAGCGGCTGGACCGCGACCTGCCCAGCTGCCTCAAGTACTACGTGAACTTCTTCTTCTACAAATTTGGGCTGGAGGTGAGGCGGGGGTCAACTCTTGCCCCTTCCATGGGGTTGGGCTCAGCCGCAGGGGTCCTTGCCACCCTCTGTGGGGCCTTTGCTGAGCAAAGGCTAGAGGGGATGGGGGGGTGCAGACCAAGGGGGCCAGGTGCCCCAGCTGGAGGTGGGCTTGGGCTTGGGCTCAACTCTGTCGTGGGACACCCACCTTGATTCCCCCAGCATGGAGACGTGTTTAGCCTCTCTTCTCATCCAGGAGAGTGGTCTGGGCCGCTGCCCCCGTCCTGGGCACAACACCCTCTGCCCCCCAAGGCCACCCAGAGGCAGAGTCAGGAGGACCCCCCACCCCCACCGCCGGCTCAATGTCCTCACCCTGGCCACCCCTTTCCTCTCTGCCACCCCCAGGTCTGCTTCCTGGCAGCCGTGAACGTGATCGGGCAGCGCATGAACTTCATGGTCATCCTGCACGGCTGCTGGCTGGTGGCCATCCTTACCCGCCGACGCCGGGAGGCCATCGCCCGCCTCTGGCCCAATTACTGCCTGTTCCTGGCGCTCTTCCTGCTGTACCAGTACCTGCTGTGCCTGGGTGTTCCCCCCGCCCTGTGCATTGGTGAGTGGGCCGCTGGCTGGGCACACGCTGGGTGCCTTGGCCACTGGTGTGGCGTCAGGCCCCTCCCACCTGCACCCCCTCCCCCTCCGTGGGCTCTGTGGGCTGCAGCCGTGCCAGCTCTAGCGGGCAGTGCTGGCCCCTCATTCACTGGTCTCCCTGAATCCGTTGTTTACTTTTTGCCAAGAATTTTATTTTGAAAAGTTTCAAATGATCAGAGAGGTTGAGAGTTTGAAAAATAGTCTGGGCGTGCGCTCCTCTTGGCTAGTGGGGGCTGTCTGGAGTCCATGTCCAGTATGCCCAGGGTGGAGGCCTCTGTGTGCAGGGCGGTGACCATGCTCGGCCGCCCATCCCTGGACGACACCTTGGTCTGGTGTGCCATCCAAGCTCAGTGGCCGCATCCTCAAGGCCGTGTCCCTGGTGGCTGCTGGCTCTGAGCAGGACCTGACAGGAGCGCTTGGCCATCTCCTTCCGTCACCTTTCTGTTGTGACCTTTCCGGGGTCAGGCCACGGGCTGGCAGAAAGCCCTGATCTTGGAATTGTGGGCTGTGCCCCAGGCTTAGAGGCTGGTGAACACGTGGGCAGGAACGGCCCACAGCTGGGGGAGTGAGCGGCCATCAGCCCTGCGTGCTGAGGGGCTGGCGCGCAGTCTTGTGTGTGCACATCCACACCTGCAGACTCCCTGCTGGGGGCAGGCCTGCGTGCGGTGCACATCGGTTCCGACTTCCGTTACTCCTGGCGCACTCGTTAGTTGTCCTCTCTGTGAGAGGAGTTGGGGTTTCTCCCCCTCCTGCTGTTTCCTGTGGTCTGCAGGTACAGGGGTTTCTCTGGACGCCTTGTGATGTCCTGTGCTCCCTTTCACATTCGGAGCGTCTCGGCGGTGCCTGGAGCCCCCAGGCAGGCCCTTCCTCCCTCAGTGTCTGTGGAAGGCAGATCCCTGGCCCGGGAAATGCCGCTTTTGGTTGACAGTCTGTGAGTTTTGACAGAGAGCAGCAGAAGCACAACAGAGCTTGTAAACACGCTTCACGTAGTTGTGAAGCGTCAGCCTCTGACTCGACCTGGCACAGCGACCCAAGTTAGGAACCAGAAGAGGTGCAGGAGATGTCGGGGATGAGGTGCTGCAGAGGTCTGCTGTTCACCAGTGTGCAGGTGTCTGTGGGGCCGTGGTTTCTGTTTCTCTGGGGTGATCACCCCCGGTAGTCCTGCCAGTTCCCCTCTGCTCCGTTACTGGGCGTCCACACTGTTTTAGCGATTCTGACAGGTGTGCAGTGAAGCCTCATTTGGGTCTATCTGGGCTGTGGCCCACACGCAGGGCTCCGGCCCCACCCCCCTCAACCCCTGTGCCCCACCCACATCCCCCCGCCCACCCAGGGCGTCTGGAGCGCATGTCTGTGAGAACTGGGCTCCCTGGGCCTGTGTGCAAGAGGGTGTGTATGTGCGACTCCTGGGGTTACTGGGGTTGGAGGTGGGTTGGGACAGTGGGTGACCACACCCTCTGCCTACAGACTACCCGTGGCGCTGGAGCCGGGCCGTCCCCATGAACTCCGCGCTCATCAAGTGGCTATACCTGCCTGATTTCTTCAGCACCCCCAATGCCACCAACCTCATCAGTGAGTCCCCAGCCCCTCACACACACGTGCCACTGCCAGCCATGCTGAGACCTTGCAGATGCCCATGGGATGGTCAGCGGGTGGGCACCAACCCTCCTCTCCAGCCAGCAAGGGGCCCATTGTCCAGGCCTCACCAGGCAGTCCAGTCCTGCCATCCCTGTGGGGTCTGTGTTCCATGAATGTACCCCGTCCCACAGGCCCATCTCCCATGTACACAGTCTACCACACAGACACATGTCTGCTCACTGGTGTGGGCACAGGTGTGCATGCAGGAGTGGACATGGGCGGACACGGGTGTGGAGACTGATGCCACATGGCATACAGTTAGGCTCGCATTGGCCTATTTCCTGATGTGTGTGTGTGTGTATGTAGATCTACATGTACACACAGAAAATGCACACAGGTATGTTCTCTGACACCCGTGTGCACATCCACACGGTGAGTAGATGCTGGCGTAAATACGCATGGGCGTTTCTGCCCAGCTGCCCACACAACCCATCACCCCAGGATAAGGGCCAAGCTGGCAGGAAGTGGACTGCACTTCCAGGGCGTGACAGTGGCCTCTCATTTGCCCACAGGTGACTTCCTGCTGCTGCTCTGCGCCTCCCAGCAGTGGCAGGTGTTCTCGGCCGAGCGCATGGAGGAGTGGCGGCACATGGCTGGCGTCAATACTGACCGCCTGGAGCCTCTGCGGGGGGAGCCCAACCCCGTGCCCAACTTCATCCACTGCAGGTGGGGGTCTTAGAGGCTGTGGGACTCCTGGGGCCGTGGTCCCGGGCTGCTGGGGAAGTGGTGGTGACCTGGGTCCACGGTGACATCCACTCGGCAGGTCCTACCTCGACATGCTGAAGGTGGCTGTCTTCCGCTACTTCTTCTGGCTGGTGCTGGTGGTGGTGTTCATCACGGGGGCCACGCGCATCAGCGTCTTTGGGCTGGGCTACCTACTGGCCTGCTTCTACTTGCTGCTCTTCGGCACCAGCCTGCAGCAGAAGGACACGCGTGCCCGCCTCGTGCTGTGGGACTGCCTCATCCTTTACAATGTCACTGTCATCGTCTCCAAGAACATGCTCTCTGTGAGCCCGGCCCCGCCCCGTCCCGCCCCATCTCGCCTGGCCCCGCCCCACCCCCTGGCTCCGCCCCGCCCTGCCACCCAGACTGACCCTCCTCCACCCGCAGCTCCTGTCCTGCGTCTTCGTGGAGCAGATGCAGAGCAGCTTCTGCTGGGTCATCCAGCTCTTCAGCCTCGTATGCACCGTCAAGGGCTACTACGACCGTGAGTGGGCGAAGCAGGCGGCCGGGGCTCCGGGGGTGCTCCGGGATAGCCGGCGTACAGGACCCTGACCTGGACCCTATCTGTACGCAGCCAAGGAGATGCTGGGCCGCGACCAGGACTGCCTGCTGCCCGTGGAGGAGGCGGGCGTCCTGTGGGACAGCGTCTGCTTCCTGTTTCTGCTGCTGCAGCGCAGGGTGTTCCTCAGCTACTACTTCCTGCACGTTCAGGCTGAGCTCCGCGCCACCGCCCTGCAGGCCTCCAGGTGTGCCGCCCCTCTGTGACTTGACTTGTCACCTAGAGGGAGAACCAAGGAGACAGAACCCCTGGGACCTTCTCAGGACCTTGGCGAGGTGCGGTCTCGCCCCCCTCTTGGTTGTTGGCTGGACTGAGGTTGCGTCCCCACTGGGAGGCCTTCCTCCCCAGCCCTGCGCTTTGGCTGCTCCTGTTCCCTCCCTCCCTGTGATACTGGAGGTTCTAGGAGGGTTTCCCTCTCCCCACAGCAGGACAAGGAGGGGTGTGGGCGGCTAGGACCTGAGCCCCCTGGGCCAGGCCGTAGCTAATACGCAGCTTTGCTGCCCTACAGGGGCTTTGCCCTCTACAATGCTGCCAATCTCAAGACCATCGAGCTCCACCGCAGAGCGGAGGAGAAGTCACTGGCCCAGCTGAAAAGACAGTAGGTGCCATGTGGGCAAGGCCAGGGCTTTCCCGACTTGCCCAATGCTGAGCCACCTCCCCTTCTGCAGGATGGAGCGGATCCGGGCCAAGCAAGAGAAGCACAGGCAGGGCCGGGCCAACCGAGGCTGCCTTCAGGGCTCCCCGGACCCCGGCCAAGAGCCAAGTGAGTGTGGACAGAGCCTCGGCGCCCACATCCCATGTGTCCATGCCCGCTGGAGCCATGTCCGTGCTGTGTGATGTCCCATGGGGCTTCTGGCCCATCCACCCTGTGCTGTGTGGTCATTCTGTCCCTGCAGGCCACATGGCCGGACCATGACTATCCGTCTGCACTTGTGGGCTGTCCTCCACCCACCGTGGCCCTTCATGTAGCCCCTTCATTGACCAGGGGCTCCGAGTCTGTGTCTGCTGAGGGGCCGCCTGCACCCCTTCCCACTGGCTCATGCGCACCCTGCCCCTCCACAGGGCCCAGCAGCCCAGGGGGCTCCTCCCCGCCACAACAACAGTGGTGGCGGCCCTGGCTGGACCACGCCACAGGTACTGCTCCCACCTGGCCTTCCCTGACCACCCTTTCAGAGCCGCTGTGCGCTAGGCAGGCTTCCCTCTTGCCCTGCACTGACCTGGCCGGCACCTCCCAGGAGCCCTGCTCTCAGGCTTCACACTGAGCCTCTGGGTCATCAGGGGCCACATCCCTACAACAGGCTCTGTGTGTCTTCTGCTTTCTAACTCTTGGACTCAGAAGTATGAGTCTTGGCTGCTGGCTGGCAGTGTCCCTCCTTCCCAGTCCTGCTCGCTCGTGTTCCTCTCGTCCAGTCTGGTCTCGTCCCCCCCTGCTCTTGCTTGTGTCCTGTGCATGTGCTGCTGTCCCCCGGCCTGCCACTCCCTGGTTCTTGCCCGTGGCCGTCCCTCTGAGGAGGGTGGCTTGCGGGCCTTTGCCCCAGGGTCACGGGCTGCTGAGGGTCCCAAGCTGGCCAGAATAGCCAGACTGTTACCGGACCCATCCCAAACCAAAGAGATGAACTTGAGGGTCTGGCGGGAGGAGGGAGGGTGGCTGGCTCTCAGTGCCCCCCTTGCCCGCAGTTATCCACTCTGGGGACTACTTCCTGTTCGAGTCGGACAGTGAGGAGGAGGAGGAAGCCCAGCCCGAGGACCCCAGGCCATCGTCACAGAGTGCCTTTCAGGTGAGCATGTGGGCCTGACACTCCCTAGGCCTAGGGCACCTACCCAGCCCATTCAGACCTCCTGCACTCACATATGGGGGGGAAGGCAGGATCTAGGGGTAAAGGTCATGGGCAGCTGTGTGCCTCTCTGCCCACCTCCCCGGGCCCTGACTGACCACCCTGGTCTCTTGAGAAGGCTCACTGTTTGCTAGACACACCCTTCCTGTCCACCTTTGGGCTCCTGTTCTCAGCATGGGGACTGGCACTGAGTGGAAGCCAGGATGTGCTGGGTGGCTCATGTACCACCCCCGTCTTCCCACCACAGCCCCCCAGGGATCTGATGGCCCCCACTCTGGCCTCCTGACCCCAGGCTGCTCCTGGACGGGAGGCAGAGGTGGGTAAATGGGATCCCATGGCAGGAGTGGAGGGGTGCTAACCCAGGGCCCTGCCTGCAGATGGCCTACCAGGCGTGGGTGACCAACGCGCAGACGGTGCTTCGGCAGCAGCGGCAGCAGAGGGCCGAGCAGCTGCGCACAGGTGAGTCTGGCTATGGGCAGGTTGTGGGGTGGTGGGGAGGCAAAGCGCTGATCAGGTCCCCTGTGCCTAGGAGGCGACCCAAGCCAGGAAGCAGGGCCGGCAGAGGGCTTGGAGGACGAGGTGACCGGTGAGTTGGTGCCAAGGGCTGGGGTCAGGGAGTGGGGGTTACCCGCTGACCGCTCCTTTATGCCCTCCTGCCCAACCCTCACCGCAGGCCGCAGCCATGTGATGCAGAGAGTCCTGAGCGCCGTGCAGTTCCTGTGGGTGCTGGGCCAGGCGCTGGTGGACGGGCTGACGCGCTGGCTGCACGACTTCACGCGGCACCACCGCGCCATAAGCGACGTACTGCGCGCAGAGCGCTACCTGCTCACGCAGGAGCTGCTCCGGGTGAGCGGGCTGCCCCGGCCCCGCCTTGCCACTCCCCGGGGTCCGCCCCCTACACCGACGCCCCGCCCACCACCACATGCCCCGCCCCTGCACAGACGCCTGCCACGCCCCCCATTTGCCCAAGTCGGTTGACCTGAGACCCTGGCTGCCCTGCAGGGCGGAGAGGTGCGCCGGGACGTGCTGGACCAGCTGTACGCCAACGAAGCTGAGGCAGCCCGTGATGCGCTGAGCACAGCATCGAGGTAGGAGCGGGGGCGGGCGGCTCAGGACAGTGGGGACTCACCTCACGCGGCCTGTCCAGCCCCAGCGCCTGAGCTGCTGCACAGGGGGCGGTAGCCGGCTGGGCCCTTGTCCACCAGAGACCCAGAAGCCCTCCAGGACTGCCCCCAGAGCCCGGGCAGAGCACAGGCCGCCTTGTGAGCTGCCTTCTCCTGCAGCGGGCTGGGGGTGGAGGAGCCGCTGAGCAGCGTGACCGAGGACACCAGCAGCCCCCTGAGCACTGGCTACAATACCCGCAGCAGCAGCGAAGAGGTGGTCACCGAGCCTGGGGCTTCTCTGCGCAGCTCTGGGGAGCTTCCCGCTGGCAGCCGCGCCCGAATGCGCACGGCCAGCGAGCTGCTGGTGGACAGGTGAGCAGGGAGGGGTGCACAGCAGGTGGCCCCCGAGGCTCCGAGCCGGTGCCGGTGCTGGGTGCTGGTGCCGTCCAGGCCTCTGCGCCAGGCCTGAGCCCGGTCCCCCGCAGGCGCGTGCACATTCCGGAGCTGGAGGAGGCGGAGCAGTTCGCGGCGGGGCGGGGCCGGGCGCTTCGGCTGCTGGAGGCCCTGTACCAGTGCGTGGCTGCCCACTCGGAGCTGCTGTGCTACTTCGTGATCGTCCTCAACCACATGGTCACTGCCTCAGCTACCTCCCTTGTGCTGCCCGTGCTGGTCTTCCTGTGGGCCATGCTCTCCATCCCGCGGCCCAGCAAGCGCTTCTGGATGACGGCCATCATCTTCACGGAGGTGGGCGTCGCTGGAGGGGTGGGGGTGGGGGAGGGTGCGGGCGCCACGCTGACCTCTCACCCCTGCAGGTCACGGTGGTCGCCAAGTATCTGTTCCAGTTTGGCTTCTTCCCCTGGAACAGCCACGCTGTGCTGCGGCGCTATGAAAACAAGCCCTACTTCCCGCCGCGCATCCTGGGCCTGGAGAAGAGCGACAGCTACGTCAAGTACGACCTGCTGCAGCTCATGGCGCTATTCTTCCACCGCGCACAGCTGCTGGTGAGTACTCATACACACACCTGCACACGTAGGTCGACACACACACACACACACGCACACACACGCACACACACAGCCAGTTTGTTTCAGGAAGCAGGCGGGACATACTGGGGCCCAGGGTGGGCCTGGCCATCTCACCCAGCCCAGGGTGGCCATGCCAGCCTCACCAGCCTGCCTCACTCCACAGTGCTACGGCCTCTGGGACCATGAGGACCCCCCATTGTCCAAGGAGCACGATAGGGGCAGTGCAAAGAAGAAGGGGGCTGAGGAGGAGCCAGCCCTGCCTGCGCCCCAGGAGGAGCCAGGAGGGGCGGCCAGGCCCCCTGCTGAGGACAATGTCCAGGCGGAAGCGAAGGGTGGGCCCCTAGAGCCCGGCGGCAAGAGGCGCATCAGCCTCCGTTTCAGGAGGAGGAGGAAGGAGAGCACGGAAACCAGAGGACAGGCCATTGGTACGAGGGCCCACCCGGTGGAGCCGCTCACATCCCACAGCCCTCACACCCTCTGCTGGTGACCCTGGGGAGGTCCCTGCACTCGGTTTGGTTTGTACAAAGTGGGCTGGTTGCACTGGCAGCCCCTTCGGGGTTTCCTGGGATGGTCAGGAGTCTGAGCTGGGCCAGCCGGTGCCGTGCAGGCTCCACCGTCAGTGGCGGTTGCTCCTCACAGAAGGCGAGGAAGAGGAGGAGGAGGCAGCAGTGGCGGTGGTGGCGGCGGGGGCAGCGACCTTGCGGAGAGAGAAGAGGCGGAGTCGCCCCCAGGAAAGAGTGAGGGTGCTGGGGGTCCGGCTGCAGAGCTTCTGCCTGTCCCTGTGAGTGCCCTGCTGGGAGCGCCCAGGCGAGGGTGGGAGGAGCAGGGCCTGGACTGAGCCCGCCCGCCCGCAGGGCCCGGAGCATGTACTGGCCCGTGCGGCGCTTCTTCCAGGACATCCTGCACACGAAGTACCGGGCCGCGACCGACGTCTACGCGCTCATGTTCTTGGCCGACGTCATCGACTTCATCATCATCATCTTCGGATTCTGGGCCTTTGGGGTGAGCTGGGTCTCTGCCCTGGTGAGCCCAGGCCCCACGGCCTCCCCAGCACCTCTGACCTCTGCTCTCCCGGCCACAGAAGCACTCGGCAGCCACGGACATCACGTCCTCCTTGTCAGATGACCAGGTGCCCGAGGCCTTCCTGGTCATGCTGCTGATCCAGTTCAGCACCATGGTCATTGACCGCGCCCTCTACCTGCGCAAGACCGTGCTGGGCAAGCTGGCCTTCCAGGTCGTCCTGGTGCTGGCCGTCCACCTCTGGATGTTCTTCATCCTGCCCGCTGTCACTGAGCGGTGCGTGCCAGGGTGCAGGCCCTGCCCAGACACAGGCTTTGTGGTGCCTGGTGGAGGTAGGGTTGGGGGCATGGGCACCCTGACCTCTGACCTGGCCTCCCGGTCCCATCCAGGATGTTCAGCCAGAACGCGGTGGCCCAGCTGTGGTACTTTGTGAAATGCATCTACTTCGCTCTGTCCGCCTACCAGATCCGCTGTGGCTACCCCACCCGCATCCTCGGCAACTTCCTCACCAAGAAGTACAACCACCTCAACCTTTTCCTCTTCCAGGGGTGAGTGTGGCCAGCCTGGGGTGCTGGTCTGGGGGTAGGGGGCATCATCCCTCCGGCCCTCCTGATGGTGCCCCACCTTGGGCAGGTTCCGGCTGGTGCCATTCCTGGTGGAGCTGCGGGCAGTGATGGACTGGGTGTGGACGGACACCACGCTGTCCCTGTCCAACTGGATGTGCGTGGAGGACATCTACGCCAACATCTTCATCATCAAGTGCAGCCGAGAGACTGAGAAGGTGCCGGGGCCCCAGGGGGCACTGGCCACTCACCCCCACTGGGGTCCCGCCTGGGGTTCACTGCCCACACAGCAGAAGTCGAGAGGGCACTGTCCTAAAATCCTCCTGGTGGCCAGAAAGGGCTCCTCCCAGGGGACGGTGACTGAGGCTGCCTCAGGGGTGGCCCAACCACAGAGGGGCCAGAGCCAACACTGAGCAGGAGGCCTGGCCTCTGGGCCCTGGCTCACTGTTGTGGGTCACAGTGTGAGCACTGATCTGTTAACTGGGCTTTTGTGCTTTCTCATCAGTTTTATTGATAACATTCACACATCACCAGGTGGATGGTTTCTAGTATATTCAAATCTCCACAAACATCAGAACAGTTAAGACCACACTCATCATCCAGAAACCTCAGCCCCACAAGCAGTTGGCCCCCGGCCCCCATCCACCCCTACATAGGTGTACCTGTTCCTGTCACGCCAGCTGCATGGACCCACAATGCATGGCCTTCCACAACTGGCTTCTCGCAGCGCAGTGTGGTCCAAGCTTATCCATACAGCTGTACCACAGTTTCTTCTCAAGGCTAAGTAGTAGTCCATTGTGGTTAAGACTTGTATATGTCCTAAAAAAAAAAAAGCCTCCACAGCCTTTCACATCTCCTGGGTGTGCGCTTAGGAAAGAACCGTGTCTCTGGGGGCCCCTGCCGAGCCCTGTGGCTGTGGCATGGCAGGGACGCCAGCCTGCTTGCGCCACGCCCTGGCAGGGAGGTGTCGCACTGTGCTTCTGTTTCACCTGCTGACTTCTGTTTCCCATCAAGCATCTTTCCCTGTGCTTGTTGGTCACCTGTGTATCGTTGTCTTTGGAGAGACAGTGTCCAGGTTTCTCTCTGGTTCTTACTTGGGTGGTTTTTGGTCATTGTGAGGGTTCCTTATGCATCCCGGAAGTCAGACCCTTATCAGGCAGATCTGCCCTGAAAGCATCTACTGCTTTAGGTCTCCTATGAGTTCATCTTTGTCAAGGATGTGGGTGACCAGTACCCTCTGTGGCAAAGGCTTTCCTTCCCCACGGCCTCAAGGTGAGGGTCTGGTTCTGGCTTTGGGCTCTACTCCCTGGTCAGCTGTCTTCACCGCTATGGCTTCAGTTTCAATGTATAGTCAAGGCTTGACTTTGTGGGGTCACAGGGGAGCCTGAGACCACGATGCCTGCTGTCAGGGGCTGGCACAGGGCCAGGCGGGTGACCTGTGTTTACCCCCCCACCCCCAGAAATACCCGCAGCCCAAGGGGCAGAAGAAGAAAAAGATTGTCAAGTACGGCATGGGCGGCCTCATCATCCTGTTCCTCGTGGCCATCATCTGGTTCCCGCTGCTCTTCATGTCCCTGGTGCGCTCTGTGGTCGGCGTCGTCAACCAGCCCATCGACGTCACCGTCACCCTCAAGCTGGGCGGCTATGAGGTGAGCATCATAAGGGGGTCTGGCTGCACGTTGCTGCTGTGGCGGGGCTGGGGGGCCTCTCCGGGCGCCAGGTCACCATGTCCCCACCGCCAGCCCCTGTTCACCATGAGCGCCCAGCAGCCATCCATCGTGCCCTTCACGCACCACGCCTACGAGGAGCTGTCCAAGCAGTTTGACCCCCACCCAGTGAGTGGCCCCCCGTGCGTCTGCCTGTGGTGGGAGGGAGGGTCCGGCTGCTCCCCACTGAGATGCTGCCCTGCACCCAGCTGGCCATGCAGTTCATCAGCCAGTACAGCCCTGAGGATATCGTCACAGTGCACATCGAGGGCAGCTCCGGGGCACTGTGGCGCATCAGCCCGCCAAGCCGGGCACAGATGAAGCGGGAGCTGTATAACGGCACGGCCGACATCACCCTGCGCTTCACCTGGAACTTCCAGAGGTGCGTCCGGGGGGGCACCCCACCCTTCACCTGGAACTTCAGAGGTGCGTCCTGGGCAGAGGGCAACCTCAAAGGGTCACACACCCCACCAGGTCACACTGTGCCCCCGCTGTAGGGACCTGGCCAAGGGCGGCAGCGTGGAGTACACCAACGAGAAGCACACCCTGGACCTGGCCCCTAACAGCACTGCCCGGCGGCAGCTGGCCAGCCTGCTGGAAGGCACCTCGGACCAGTCCGTGTGAGTGGGTGGGGGGACCGGGCGTGGAGGCCACAGGAGGGCTGGACCAGGCCTGACTCACCACTTCTCCCCACAGGGTCATCCCCCACCTCTTCCCCAAGTACATCCGTGCCCCCAGTGGGCCTGAAGCCAACCCCGTGAAGCAGCTGCAGCCCAGTGAGCGGGGCAGGGGTTCTGGGTGGGGGTGCTGGCTGTGGCCGTGGCCCTGGACAGCCGGGGGCCCTGACACCTCCCGGTTCCCACCTAGACGAGGAGGCTGACTATCTCGGCGTGCGTATCCAGCTGCGCAGGGAGCGTGTGGGCACAGGGGCAGCTGGCTTCCTCGAGTGGTGGGTCATTGAGCTGCAGGACTGCCAGGCCAACTGCAACCTACTGCCCATGGTCATCTTCAGTGACAAGGTCAGCCCGCCCAGCCTGGGCTTCCTGGCCGGCTATGGGTGAGTGTGGTGGTGCTGGGGGGCAGGTTGGAGCAGGGTGCAGGCCAGCAGCAGCCCCGAGGCTCACTTGCCCACCCACCTGCCCCCAGCATCATGGGGCTGTACGTGTCCATCGTGCTGGTCATCGGCAAGTTCGTGCGCGGCTTCTTCAGCGAGATCTCGCACTCCATCATGTTTGAGGAGCTGCCTTGCGTGGACCGCATCCTCAAGCTATGCCAGGACATCTTCCTGGTGCGGGAGACGCGGGAGCTGGAGCTGGAGGAGGAGCTCTACGCCAAGCTCATCTTCCTGTACCGCTCACCCGAGACCATGATCAAGTGGACGCGCGACAAGGAATAGAGCCACCATGGGTGGAGTCGAGGCCCCAGCCTGATGCTGCTGTCACAGGAAGCCGCGGCCCGCTCGGCGCAGGACTGCTGGCCCTTCATGTTGTCCCCCACCCCCATGCGTACTGTAGTTTTCTAATTAAAACGTTTTTATTTATACAAAGGGGCAATCACATGCCGACTGCCCAGCCTTGCCTGCCTTCTTGCTCCCGGGGGGTCTCTTGTCCCAGGTGCTGGTCCGCGAGCTCAGCTCTCGCCAGTCCCGGCCTCGTCTTCGCTGTCCCCCAGCAGGTACTCCCGGATCTCCTGCTCGGCTGTGGCCCTGGGGGAACTGCATGGTAGGAACGGACACCCAGAAGGACCCCTCCTATGCTCCCTTCCCCAGCAGAACAGGCAGTACCTCTGGCTGCGGAGCTGGGCCTCGGACAGGATATAGGGTGGCAAGAGCTCCAAGGAGGGCTGCAACAGAGAGTTAGCACAGGCGAGGGGCTGAAAGGCACGAGGCTGGCCAGTGCCCACCTGTCCCTCACCCGGGAGAGAGGTGGCCGCTCACCAAGTCCTTCATGTTCACTCGGCAGCCGTAGCACAGCTGCTCCATGACCTGGGCCCGGGGGTCCTCCCTGCAGAGCACGCTGGACTGAGCGCCTGGCCTGGTCCTCAGTGAGGATCCCAGGGCGCACCCACACTGTGCAACCACGAGGTACCGACCACAGCAGGGTGGGGGGCACGACAGGTCGAGGCAGGGACTCACCTCTTGCAGCAGCCGGGGGCCCCACCCATTCCGGCACAGCAGCAGGGCCCGGCAGCCGCCCTAGCCTGTGTGACAGGGGTCTGCATCTGGGGGAGATGTGAGGTCTGAGCCCCAAAAGCCGTGGCGCTATCTGCAAACAGAGAGGAGCTGAGGGGACCTCGGGGGCCACAAAACCCCAAGAGCACTCGCGGGTGCTCTGCCCCAGCACCGCACGGGTGAGGACAGACCAGCAGTATCGACGTCCAGCGTGCACATGCAGAGCAGGCAGCGGGGGCCGGCGGCACAGCCAGCCCTGGGGGCCTTGACCAGCTTCTCGCTTGTCCTGGGGTGGGAACAGGGCTCTAAGACACTGCTGGCCGGGGGCCCCACCCCCCCAGCGCCCCCACCCCCAGTGCCTACACGCACCCACCTGTACACGGTGCTGACCGTGGAGGGGAACTGGGCCTGCAGCCTGAGGATGAAGGCCTCCATCAGCCGGTGGATGCTGGCCTTCTCGGGTGCCTGGGGCAATGAGACAAGGGGGCAGCTGTGGGAGGGGCCCCACCTGAGAGAAGCGTGGACCCCGGACTTCACAGCATCAGCCCTGAGAGTCTGCTGTGCAGCAAACCAGGCGCCCCACTTCTAGAGCGCCCCCCCGTTCAATCAGGCACCCTGACAGAGCCCGTCCTGCCCCTCACCCCACCCCCACAAACCCCCACTCCGGGAGCACAGGGATGCCCCACGCGGGTTCCACTACGACAAGGGGCATGCACGCTGCCCACCTTGGTGTCCAGGGCCGGCGTGCAGATGGAGGGCACGGCAAACAGACGGTTGTAGAAGGCAACCTCCTTCAGCGTGTGCTCACGCATGGGCCGTACCACTACCACGTCACCATGTCGCTCGTCTGAGAAGCCCTGGGGGTGGTGAGGGGGACAGTGTTCCTCACTATACTCGGCTGTCCCTGCCTGCTGGGGGGTCCCGACCTCTGCCCGCCTCCTGGGTGACCCCTGGGCAGCTTGCAGGCGCACCGTGTCCCAGGCAAGGAAGGCCCCTCTCCCCAGTGCCAGGCTGGTCATAAGCTTGATGGCCAGGCGGGTGCAGCTGTCCCCCGTCATGACCTTGGAGTAGCCGTGGTTCCGGGCCACATGGAGAATCAAGTGGGTCCTGTGGATCGAGGCGGGAGGTCTCAGGAGCGCAGGGAGACAGGCCCAGAACTCGGGGGGCAGGGCGAGACAGACTCACCGCAGGGTCTGCAGAAGCTCCTCCTTGGCCGTCAGCGTCTTCACTGAGTCAAACAACCTGGACAGTGCCTGGGTCTGGGCGGTCGTGGGTGGCCCAGCGGGGCTCTGGGGGTCCTGGGCACAGTGCTGGCTCTGCCGCTCTACCCCGTTGGTGCCCAGTGCATGCTGCTGCTGCAGGAAGCTGTCCACAGCTGCCTTGTAGGCTCCCTCCGTCCCCGCTGCCTCCTGGGCAGAGCAGCGCAGTGCAGAGGGTGGCAGGCTGAACACCTGCAGGAGGGCAGAGCTGTGAGACCCACCCAACGTGGGGGAAGCAGACCGTGCCCCTCAGGCACCCAGTGCTCGCCCCCAGGCCCTCGAACAGGGACGGCCCGCCCACCTCCTCCAAGGCCACAGCATGCCATGGGAAGCCAGTGGTCTGCAGGGCCAGCTTCACCTCCGCCAGAGTTCTCGCTCTGTCCTCGGGGCTCTGGCCGCAGGCGGCTCCCTCTGAGACCCGCAGGCAGAAAAAGAGAGTCAGGCTTCAAGAGATGTGGGCAGTGGTCAGGACCAACAGCCCTGTGGGGGCAGCAGTCTCTGAATGCTGACCTGTCTCCTCGGGGGGCATTTTCAGAGTGGCTGGTGAGTTCTCTGGGGATGGGGTGGAGGCCGGAAGGGCAGGTCCCCTCAGGCAATGAACTCGCCCTTCTCACTCAGTGCCCTGGACCCCATGGTGGACACTCAGTAGACGTTTCTGCCCAACCCTGGATGGTCTGAGACTTAGGACAGCAGCAGTGCTGTCTGCCGAACACGCTCACTGTCTCCAGAGAAACGCCCCCAGGAGGGCTTCCTATGGGCACAGCGCCAGCAGTCAGCAGGCCCATCTGAACACCAGGGCCCAGGAGGAGACGTACCATCAATGTAGACAACCCCTGGCACGAAACGCAGCCTCTTGGCAGAATCTCGACTCAGGCCCTGGGGGGATGTGACAGGGCCTCAGCTCCAAGGCCAGAAGCCACCAGGCACTTTGCTGCAGACTCTGCTCCTTCCAGACCAAGGGCCCCAGGAAAGGGCAGCAGTGTCCCCTGTGCTGTGCCGGACTCCACGCAGGCCCACAGGGCAGAGGCACAGCCCAGCGCGCTTCAGAGTGGCACTCCCTGGGGTACCTCTGTCCCCCTCCAAGCAAAACCCGCTCTCAAAGCCTGTCTGTGCCTCCTGGCAACACCCGAGAAGCCCCTGCCAAGCCCTTCAGACCACTCAGAGCAAGAAGAGACCATGACAGCAAGGCATCTCTGGTCACGGGGAAGAGCACCGCCAGGCGAGGGTGGGGAGGGGGCTGGTCTCACCCCCTCTGGCCAGGTTGAGGAGACCAGGAGGCAAGGGCAGAAAACCAAGCGCAGAAGTGCCGCCTCCGGGAAGCCCTGGTACAGGCCACACCACCGTCCCTTAGAGGGTGCGCAGGGGTACAGGTATGTGCCACGCGAGTCAAGGCCTCCCAAGTGCCCCAGGGCTACCAGGAGTCCCACTGCCTCCAGTGCCCAAAGTAGGCCTGTGGATGGGCCAGCACAGCCCCCATGCCCCTTGTCTCTCCACTGAACCCCTGAGACCCTGACCCTGCCTCTCCAAGCCCCCCCTTAAACTGCTCAAGGAAGCCACCCTGAACCCCCAAGCCCTCAGGTCCCTGGGGCACCTGCTCTTGCTTTACTGTCTTGTTCTGACACCGTCCCTGGACCAGGGGAACGCCCCTGGACGCCTTGAGGGGCGCTTTGCCCTGGTGCCACCCTGGTGCCTGGTGCTGTCCAGCAACACATGTCTGCATTCGAGCAAAGGGACAGGGCACTAAACCCAGACATGGCTGGGCACTCCCCATACCACTCCAGGGCCAGCGTCCACGTGCCCGCATCTAGGAGCCCCGAGCATCCTGGCTGGGAATAGGACCTTTCTCTCCAGCCCCAAGCAAGAGTCCCTTGGTGTCAGCCCCCCACACTGGATCCTGGCTAGGCGTGGCAGGAGGATGGTGTGGAGACATACCTCAAGGACCTGCCAGACCATGGAGCTGGACGAAGGCCCCCCAGACCACGCCAAGAGCACCTGCGGAAGAAGGAACATCACTGGGGGCACCGCACCTCCAACATGGCCCCCTACTCCGCCCAGGGATGTCTCCAGACGTGAGTCCCCCAGGAGTCCGGGTGTGCGCCCGTAGGAGGGGCTGGCACGATGCGGCTGGGACGGGCCGCCTGCGAGGGGGGCGCCACAGCCTACCTTCTCTCCTGGGAAGATCAGCCTGCTCTTCCCCAGCATGGCTCTGAACTTGTGCACGTACAACGCCTTGAAACAGTCCCTGCAACACAGACACTGGCAGCCGCGGCAACACAGCCCAGGCCACCCACCAACACCTCGCAGGCACAGCCTGAGAGTCCACCAGGTTACACTTTCTTTTAGCAACTTCCACCCTTAAAGCAATGTCTTGACAGTAAGAGCTGCACCCAAAGATGTACGAGGGTAGAAATGAGAAAAAAAAAATGCAAGTAAAGAAAGGAAAAAGGAAGAGAAAGAGACAGAAAGGAAAAAGGGGAAAGAAGGGAGGAAAGAGAAGAAAGAGAGAAGAGAGACAAGCAGAGAGAAAGCAAGCTCCCTCCCCAGCAACCCAGAAGGCAGGCAGGTGGAGCAGAGGGGTCCAAGCAGAGGGACCCAAGCAGAGGGACCTGAGCAGAGGTGAGCAGCGCTGCCCCAGACAGCGGCCAAGCCTGGGGCTGTGCCCCACAGCATTTACTTCTTGCTGGTCAGACGATCTAGTGTCACAACAGCCCCCAACACAGAGCAGGCCCTGCTTATGAATAGCTGACCAAACACCCCATGGAGGCATTGTGGACAGTAACTCAACAGCAGAACACTGAGGCTCCAGGGACCCCAGGGGATCCGCCACGGGGTGGCTCCTGGAAGGTCAGGGCCCCGGGAGGTTCCTTGGGCAGACACGGATGATCACAGTGGCAGAGAGGACCCTGCAGCTGCCACAGCCGTGCCCCCCACAGCACCATGAGGCCCCAGAAACCACGTTCTCCCTCTGGTCAGGCAAGGCAAGGGCTTCCTACATGCTGACCTTCTCCACCAATGAGGAACTTGCTCAAAACCCAGACTGCCAAAATCTGCAACCTGGAAGATCAGCCTATCACCTCTTTCCAGACTAAGCGAGCAGGGGAGGGGAGCCCTGGGCCCAGAAGGAGTCGCTGTGGCCTCTCTCCTCTTCATCGGGGAGCTCTCCAAGCAGACTGGAGAGACCGTCATTTCCAGATGCTCTTATGTGGTTAAAGCAGTGACTTTCGTATCTAAAACATATTTCCTGACAGCACACAGCAAATCTACCCAGCCCCGCAAAAATGGGCAACTGTGAGAAAGTTTGGGAGAAAACAACTTATTCTATTCCTTTAGCTTCTTTTTCAGAAACTTAACAAGTAGAGTCTGATACTTTGGGAGACCAATTTAAAAATGTGAGCTGGTCAAATAATTCAACGTGTTTGTTTGCCATGCATGTCACGTCACCTAAATTTCATAAAGCAGGTGACGAGCCTGACCCCTGTGGACCCACGTATCCCATAAACATGACCAGACACTGAAAGTTATGATTCATGGCCAACGTGACAGGGCCATAGACAGCTTCAGATCAGACGGAACATGCTAGGCCTCTCTGGGACCAGGGATCAGCCCCTGCTCCTGTCCAGAGGTCCCCCCATGGATTGCCCCAGGTGGTCCAGTGGCTAAGAGTCTGTGCTCCCAATGCAGGGGCCTGGGGTCCATCCCTGGTCAAGAAACTAGATCCCACATGTCTCAAATAAGACCTGATGGAGCCAAATAAATAAAACAAAAAATCCCCAGAGATGCCCCCACAGCTGGGAGGTTAGAACTCCCCCTTTCATCCCTCTCTCACAAGTAATACAGGCAACACACAGAGCGCCTGCCAGAGAGCCCAGGGTGCTCCAAGCTGCCCCTGAATACGTTCCAGCTGCCCTGAGGAGCTCTTCTCGCCTGCACCACACTCCTCTTCACCTTCGCTCCCAACTCTCTGTAAGCGCCACTCGGACCTTCCTGCCTCCTGATGCACACCTGGGAGAACGCACTCACACAAAAACCGACACCCACAGCCATACACACACACTCACCCACCCCTGGACATTAGGAGTAAAATGCTTTCAAAAGCAAGAAATAAAGCCGCAGAAATGGAGGCAGTCCTGGTTACTGAGACTGTGTGTGCCGGGTCACCTCCCACCTCCAGGCCTCACCTGCAGAAGGCGTCTCCAGCCCGGATCACCACCACAGGCAGGCCTTCCTTGCACTTCACACACTTCTGATCCCCAGTTCTGAGGCATTGGGAGAAGAGAGACCAGGACACTGATTACATGCGCTCAGGGGCTTCAGGGAGGCGGCAGCCGGTTTCTCATCCCAAGCTGTTGTACCAGAGAGACCGTGGTGGGGGTCGGGGTGGGGAGGAAGGAGCCTGCACCTCACAGACCGGACCTAGTATTCTTCTCCAGACTACCCCGCTGAGGAAATACCAGGGCCCTAAGGGGATTTCAGTTCGTCAAAGCCAGCTCAGTGGGCTCTGTCTCTTAGGACTGCCACGAGAAAAGAGACAGCTAGCTCTGGGAGGCGCTGGAGGGGAGAACTGGAACCAGAGTGCAGAAGCGGCCGGCAGGTCGACTTTCCTCGCCAAGTAAGGACAGCTTGGTCAGAGGCGGAACCATTCCACTGGCTACAAAAATTAGAGGTGCGAGCGCGCCAAGTGTTTACCACGGGCTTGCCAGGCACTCCCCGGATGCTGAAGAGCGAGGTCCACCCCACACCAGAGATTCCTGGACTCCCAGGACCCGCCCTGGGCGGTCTCCGGGCTTCCCGGAGCGTGGCCCCCGAGACTGAGCGCAAAGCGCGTACGGGCTGGCCCTCGGGGCAGGGCTCGCCGCCTGCCGGAGGATCGGAAAGGAAGTGGCGGGTGCAGCTGCCCAACTTTTACCCAAGCCGTGGCGGCGGCGGCCCTTTGGGGGCGGACTCCCGGTACTCCTCAGACATCTCGCACATGGCTGCGCTGTGTCGCTTAGCAGACAGCTTCGACGGCAGAGGCGGGGCGCATCCTGATACGTCACCTAGGCGCCGCCGCGAGGGGCGGTCGCTCTCTATGACGTCAACACGACGCCGGCGCAGCCGTGACTCGAGAGCTGGGGGCGGGCGCGCCTTCTGATGTCAACTCGGCGCCGGCGCGGCCGTGACGCGCAGGCCGAGCCGGGACAGGGGCGGCGGCGGCTGGCCGGGCCCCGGGATGGCGATGTTCCGCAGCCTGGTGGGCTCGGCTCAGCAGCGACAGCCGCCGGGCGGGCCCGCTGGCGGCGACAGCGCCCTGGAGGCGCAGTACAGCTGCCCTATCTGCTTGGAAGTCTACCACCGGCCCGTGGCCATCGGCAGCTGCGGCCACACGTGAGTGCGCTGGCCTCCGGGAGGCCGCGGGGTCGGGCGCCGCCGTGGGGAGGTCTGAGGCCACCCCAGCGCAGTCCCAGCGCGCGAGAACTTGCGGGGCGAGGGGTTCCACGCGCAGCGCCGTTTCTGCCCTCTGGGCACGTCCATCCGCCTCAGCCCAGCGTCCTGCCCGCCCGCCCCGGGCGCTCGACCCCGATCACCCCGTCGGCAGACAGGGCCGACCTGCAGCTCTGCCCGGTCTCGTGTGCCAGGAGCCGCTGACGGCCTCGGCGGGCCTCCCTGGGAACTCAAAGGGCAGCGGGTGCGACCTCTGTGCCGGTCGCCTTCCCTCTGGTCTAATGGAGACTGGGGTGGGCAATTGTAAATAAATGCTTTGTGGCTTTTGCTGTCAACTATTTTTTGGATCTGCTGTCAGCTTGTCGTGACTGCAGAGGAGAGGAGTTCCCTAAAGTTTGGACAAAGGCTTTCTTGGAGTCTGGTGCTGTTTTGTTTTGATGGAGAACTTGGGTCACCATGGGTCACTGAGCAGCCAGGCAGGCTGGCCCTCGGTGGACCACATGCCACACACATTGCTAGGGTTTCAAGCTGCGCCAGGGCCAGTTGTTTCAGGAACACAAACCTGAGGATGTAGCTCTTCTCCCAGCAGAGAGCTGCACTCCTGTCTTCTGGGAGCTGCCAGCCTGATTGGGAGGGGCCTGAGATCAGAGTGTGTGGTCTCCAACTCTCCAGAAGGCTGAATAACACAGCTCTTGAGTGAAAATAGCAGGGTGGGAGAGGGGACAGGAGGGCTTGGCTGCCCGCAGAGCTGCTGAGGAGGTGGGGCCAAGGTGCACCCAGGATAGTAGGAGGCCCCAGAACATTTTGCAAACAAAGGCAGCTGGCCCAGGAGGGTCTTGATGCAGAGAGGGAACTGGAACTGCTAGGTGTGTATGCTGTGTATCCTCGTGCTGCAGGACGGTGTCAGGAGTCGGGAAGCCTACACACACACACACACACACACACACACACACACACACACACACATACACGGCACAGACACACAGACACACACACACACGGCACAGACACACACACACACACACACACACACACACACACGGCACAGACACCCACCTGCGCATCCTGGGGGAGCGTTGCTGACGAGTCCTGAAGGCGCTGCACCTCACTTTTTCATGCCATTTGTGACATTTTGGCAGGGGCAGCCTTTGAACAGCACCTCTCTCATCAACACACATCAGTGGGTGTTGTCACAGTGTGTTCAGCTTCTTCCAGCCAATCGTTGAGAGAGCTGCAGAGCTTGTCTTGGGGCCCAATTTTAGAAAGCCTTTCCTGGGCTTAGGGTTTCTATCAACACTCACCCAGCCCTAGACACAAGCCTTTTTTCCCAAATAAGTCTTTTTAGAATACAGAACTACACAAACTGCTGTGAAAGCATATTCTTCTCTAATACCCTCTCCCCACACTTTTCTCGGCAGAATCAGACTCCTCTGCTCCTGTTCCTGAGCTGGTCCTGCAGCAGCCTCTTCTTTAGCTTCTGCCTTAGAAATATTTCCTTCCTGACCCTACTGCTGATGTAAACTTCCTGGCTGGTTATCTCTGCTGCCTACTTTCTATAAGTTTCTTGTCCGATGTTTTGAAGGCGTGTGTGCAAACAAACAGGAGAAGGCAATGGCACCCCACTCCAGTACTCTTGCCTGGAAAATCCCATGGACAGAGGAGCCTGGTGGGCTGCAGTCCATGGGGTCGCAAAGAGTCGGACACGACTGAGCGACTTCATTTTCACTTTTCACTTTCATGCATTGGAGGAGGAAATGGCAACCCACTCCAGTGTTCTTGCCTGGAGAATCCCAGGGACGGGGGAGCCTGGTGGGCTGCCGTCTATGGGGTCGCACAGAGTCGGACATGACTGAAGCGACTTAGCAGCAGCAGCAGCAGCAGCACAAACAAACATGAAAGATTTAAAGACACACCTTTCCTTTTAAAAAGTCTGCTGGTGGTCTGGTTATCTGCCTCACCCCACAGCTACCTAACTAAGCAGTTTCCTTCCACAAAATAGGTTTTCTGGAGGTGACAGCAGCCCTGCCTGGGCCTGGACTCCTGCTCTAGCACCCGACAGAAGGGGCAGGTCATAGGGAGGGCTTTCCAGCAGGAGCCCAGAGGCAAGGGGGCTCCTCGGTGGAGACTGTGAAAGCGCTCCCAGGAAGTCCCCAGATAAGCCAGTAATCTGTCACACTCAGGGGATGCCCTGGGCAGTAAGCCGCATCTGGAACCAGAAGCCACCTCCTGTTTCTAATGCTCTGACAAAGCCTCCCCTAGTGCCAGTGTATTCGGGCCAGAGTTCTGCCTGGGCTGCCTCCAGCCACTGTGCCTCTTCTGTCGCCCTCTCTGGTCAGTGCCGTCACATTGTCCCCCGCTTAAGTGTCCCCACGTGCAGTCTGTTAATGAACAGAAGTTGTAGAAAACTGGCACACTTATGCGTCAGGAGATGTGTAGAGAATGGTGGTAACAGACATTTTCTGAGTCCTCCCTGCTTGCAGAGCCCTGGGAGACAGGTGCTGTTACTCTTCCAGCACAAGGGAAAGGAGATCGGGGCAGCCGAGGGCAATCCCCAGGCGTTCAGCAAAGCCGAGGCTGGAGCTCAGGCTACTGGGCCAGGCCAGCCTCTCACCCTGTCACTGAGGCCCCTTCTGTGGCCACAGCCCCCAGCGCCCGTGGTCCAGTGCCTGCAGAGACCCGGGACTGCTGAGCATTTACCAGCCTGGGGCGGGCTTCTCTGCTCAGTTTGCAAGGCCTCTGTCCACAGGCTCAGTGGCCTCTCAGGGTCCCAGGTGGCTCCCCTGTGTCTGTGCAGGGGTTCACCAGTGGGGGCAGCACTTGAGCGATGGGCCCACGCAGAAGAGGCTCCGGCCAGCTGACGGGCCGCGCCCCCACCCCCTAACCAGGCCTCCGTGCACCTGCGAGGGCAGGGGCCGTGCTGCACCTCCTTCTGCCCCCGGCTCCTTAGGGAGTAAGATGAGCTGGCAGTGTGGCGGGCGGGTCAGGCGGGGCTCATCCTGCTTCTGGAACCGCAGCTTCCCTGCCTCCCATCCCTACCAGGCACCCCTCCCCTGACCCAAGACCAGTTTGTCCTGAGTACACCCTCAGCCTGGCGCTCTGCAAGCTTCCTCCAGCTGCTTGTGGCTCAGGGGACACATCCCTCACTGAAAGCACACAGAGGTGGCTGCACGGAAGCCAGCATGCAGGAGAAGGGCCTCTGGATCGCCTGAGGTGCCTCTTCCTGAGAAGAGGTGAAAGTCTGAGGCAGAAGGATGGGGACCCTGCGCTCAGCTGGGCCCCTAGAAATGCCCGCAGCCCCACCTGCCTGACCCGTGGGGAACAGTACAAACCCCAGTGCCCAGCAGGGTTTGTGCAGGCCGCCAAGCTGCCACCTTTCTTGCGGGGCTGAGCTTGTGGGCTGTGGACGAGGCCCCAGTCTCTGCTGAGCAGACCCCTCAGCACTTCCTACAAGGCCAGACCAAGCTGGTCCTGAGATCAGGCTCTCAGTCCCTCTTGTCTCCCAGCTGAGAATGTTTGACCTGCGGCGTGTGCTCTTCCACAGCACAGGGCTGGTTGTGAACACGAGCTGCTGTGGCCAAGCACCTGAGGGTGTAGGACATGGGACCTCCAGAGACGTGGCTAAGAGCTCAGAGCCGAGAGGAGCCTGGGCACCTGGGCACAGCCCCTCTGCCACCCTGCCTCTGCTCAGGGCCTGAGCCCTGCTTGCCTGGGGACAGGGCATGTCCCAAGACTGGTGACGCTTCCTGGCCAGCCTTGGCCCTGCTCAGTCCAGTGAGTGCTGGGCCCTGGGGCCCTGTGGTTTCCTCTCAGCACTGGGGGTTAGTGATTTTACCCCCAGACTTAGTGGGTGGAGGGCCTCCTGGGTCTCCCACGCTGTCCTGGAGCCCCCGAGGTGTTGTCATCACCCGTGGCAGTGAGATGGGCAGGGTGGGCCCTGGCCCTCCCGCAGCCAGTGCTCTTGCTGGGACCAAGTCTGGGAGCCAGCACAGGACAGGGGGTCATGGCTGCAGCTCAGGAGCCCATGATGGGGCAGGGACAGTGGTCATCTTTCAGCCAGACAGTGCCCACTCCGCCCTCAGGCCCCGCACAGAAGCACCTGCTGACGTAGGGGTGCGCAGCCCTCAGGCCCGTGTCCCCCCTGCAGGTTCTGTGGGGAGTGCCTCCAGCCCTGCCTGCAGGTGCCGTCCCCGCTGTGCCCGCTGTGCCGCCTGCCCTTTGACCCCAAGAAGGTGGACAAGGCTGCCCACGTGGAGAAGCAGCTCGCGTCCTACAAGGCGCCCTGCCGAGGCTGCAGTAAGAAGGTATTGGCTGGGCTCCTGGCGGGTGCATGGGGGAACCAGGTGCAGGCCACCCCCCAGTCCTGTTGAGCAACCTACCATTCCACTCACTTCCCGAGCGTGGCCCAGGCTCTGGGCTGTGGCCAATGCGGGGATGGGGGCTGAGCTGAGCCCGCCCTAGATGCAGCCTAACACCCCAGTGACCCTCACGCTGCAGGCGGTGACTGAGGCAGGCCCAGGCCCACCATCCCTCCAGCACCCGAGCCCCCCCAGTCCGCCCGACACCTGCTGTTCCTGCAGGCAGGTGTACCAGCTCTCAAGGGACCCAGCCTGGGAGCAAAACATGAAGTGAGGTTTTCAGATTCCGCCATTGCTCAGGTTAACAGGTTAACTCTCCTGAGTTACCACAGTAGGAAGCGGCCCTGGTTGCTCTGTCCTCAGGGTCACAGGTCTGAATGTCCAGGGGCCTCCTTCAGGCTCTCGCGCCCCTCCCTCCCAGCCCAGGAGCAGCATGAGGTGCCCCCGCGCTCGGTCTGTGTCGTGGTTCTTTCCACACAGGTGGGATCAGAGGGGCAGGCCTCATGCAGTGTCCCCAGCCCTGGGCAGAGGGGGGCCAGGCCGGTGTCAAGAGGCCCTCCCCCTGTACCGCAGGCTCTGGGTGGGCGCTCCTGGAGGTTCCCGTTTGTGCCACCTGGGAGTGCTGCCCGGGCCTCTTTCTCTCCACTCATTCCTGCCTGCCCCGGGCAGCCAGTGCGCCCTGCCCTGCCCTGTTGAGCCGGTTCCACCTCTGGCCGGAGCGGGCAACCTGGTGATTGAGAAGGCTGTGTCACATTAGCTTTTCTGCTTCTTAGTAAGGAGTTTTCAGCACATCTGACTGCCTAGAATTTTGTCTGCTGGCTCCCGTTATGAGGGGTAACTTTTCACAAGTAAATACCCTCCCATGGGACTTCCCTGGTGGTCCAGTGGCCAAGACTCCACGCTCCTGATGCAGGGGGCCCGGGTTTGGCCCCTGGTCAGGAAACTAGACCCTACAAGGCTCAGCTGACAATCCCAAGTGGGGCAACTAAGACCCAGAGCAGCCAAATCAATCAACCAGTTAAACGAACAACCCTCCCATGTCTCCCAGCTCCCCAGGGGCCCCGTCAGGGCTGCTCCCTGGAGGCCCCCTGCCCCCTGCATGACCACAGCGTGAGCTGTGAGCACCTGCTTCTGGGTGCGGCTCTGCAGCCCTGGGTGCACTGGCCTCCTTCTCCAGCCACGGTGCTGGCCGGGGTGTCAGTAGCCAGGGCCTCAGCCCCCGCCCCGACCCTCCCCTCTCTCTTCCCAGGTGACGCTGGCCAAGATGAGAGTGCACGTGTCCTCCTGCATGAAGGTCCAGGAGCAGATGGCCAACTGTCCCAAGTTCGTCCCCGTGGTGCCCACGTCCCAGCCCATCCCCAGGTAGGCCCCGCGCAGGTCATCCTCTGGGGCAGTTTCTGGCCTACGTCACAGGATGGGCAGCGTGGCTCAACCCTGAGGAGGTGGGAGGGCTCTGAAGGGCCTCAACCCCTGCAGGTGGGGACCCAGGAGGGCCTGGCCTGGCCTACCTGTCACCCCCTAATGGGAGCGCAGTCCTTAGGCTGGGGCCAGACAGACACCACTCTGGGCAGGCAGCCACGTCGAGGAAGGAGAGACTGGGAGTTACCAGGTGGGAGGTCCTGGTGGAACGTGCAGAGGAGGACGGGCTCCACGACCACAGGGCCCACAGTGTGGGGGAGGGCGAGCCGGCTAGGCCGTAGGAAGAGGGGCAGCGCCACTCACCCCTCGCCCCCGCCCCAGCGCCGTCCCCAATAGGTCCACCTTCGCTTGCCCTTACTGTGGCGCCCGCAACCTGGACCAGCAGGAGCTGGTGAAGCACTGCGTGGACAACCACCGCAGCGACCCCAACCGCGTGGTAAGCCTGCCTGCGCCCCAGACCCTGCTCCCCGCACGCACGGCCTCCCAGGCCCCGTGGGCTCACCCCCCACCCCCGGCTCTGTCCCAGGTATGTCCCATCTGCTCGGCCATGCCCTGGGGTGACCCCAGCTACAAGAGCGCCAACTTCCTGCAACACCTGCTGCACAGGCACAAGTTCTCCTACGACACCTTTGTGGTGGGTGACCCGCCCCCCCCTGCCCTCCCAGCGCTGGTGGTGGGTGGGTCTGCAGGGCCAGCAGAGGCCTGGGGACCCTGGGCTGTGCAGAGTGGGCCTCTCACCCACGGGCCAAGCAGCTCTCCTCACTCGGGGGGTCCTCTGGGGGAGGCACCATCGCAGGGGGACCGTCTCCCCGGGTTTGCACTGAGGCCTGGGGACACAGACCCTCCTTGGGGACAGGCCCCTCCAGTGCCCACTGGGAAAGAGCCACATCCCGCCTGCAGACGCTCCCCTCCTGTGCGCCCCGAGGTCTGCTCTTCCCGTCCCCTGCCAGCCTGCGGGCACCCAGCCTTGTAGGCTCCCGCCTCCACTCTGCCCGCACCTGGTCCTGATGGTAGAAACACGGGGGTGCTGGTTTCCCCACCCTGCCGTCCTTGAATCTGGGGGGAAAGGACAGCTTTCGTTCCTCGCGTCCACCGCGCACAGTCTGTCCAGCCCTCCGTCACCGGGCGCAGTGTCCTCAGGGCAGCCAGACCATCCCCTACTAGTTGCCACGAGGTGCCCAGGACCCGTGACTGTGAGGCTGAACAGCGGCAGGGCGGGGGGACTGCACTCCAGTCTGTCTGAGGTGACCGGGCAGGGGTGGCCCTGAGTGACCACGCGTCCCGCCCAGCTCCGCCCCGTCTTCCAGGACTATAGCATCGACGAGGAGGCTGCCTTCCAGGCCGCCCTGGCCCTGTCTCTCTCCGAGAACTGACGGTGCCACCACCGGCTGAGCCTTCCCACCTCCAAGGACAGAGCCCGCCAGCTCCTGCGCCCAGACCCGCCTGGGAAGGCGCCTCGAGGGCCGGGCAGAACCGCATTGCTGCCAGAGGAGAGGCCACGTCCCCACCACCTGCGCTCCTGCTGAGCGCTGCTGGCTCCTCGGTGCTCGGGCTGAGCACATGGCCTCGTGGGGTGGCGAGTGCGGCCCCTGTCCATGTCTCAAAGCCATGCTGTCCTCCCTGCCAAGAGGACCCTTCAGGCCCCTCCACCCAGCAGGGACACGCAGGGGCCCAGCCCAGCACCTGGCAACGCTTCCCCCTCGCGCGCTCGGTACTGGCTTTTGTGATACCTAGAGGTTCCGCACTTTTCTATATTATCCGGTGTGATGACCTTTTCACATTTTCTAGAGCAAAGACAGAGCAGTTACCCTTCATATTGCAATATCTGTGTTTGACTAGGAACAATAGTATTTTTATGGAACATTTACAAAATTATATTTTTTAAAAAAAACAATCAAAAATGAACGGTTGTGGGATAGGTGGGGGAAGGAAGGGAGAGACGGGACAACGGCTGTGCCTGGGGACCAAGGTGACTACTTGCCCAGGTCACCTCGCCATTCCCCAGGGGCCCTGTGATAACAGCCAGAAGAAATCCCAATGTCTGGCCACTTGCGGAGGCAGCTGGGTCTGCTCCTGGCCCCCCGCCTGGGTCCCGGCCTCAGCCCCGCAGTCACTGTTCTGAAGCTGACAGCCTCCCGGCCCAGGCAGGGCCACCCCCAAGGGTGGCAGAACGCGGGGCCGGGGCAGTGGCTGGTCAGGCCAGAAAATGCTCACTGGCACCTTCGTTTGGTTCCTGGAGTAAATTATTGCTGTCTTTAAAAAAAAAAAAAAATTTAAATAAAACGTTTCAAAGCATCTCAAGCGGCCTGACCAGTGCGTTTCTTTCAGCAAACATTAACAGCAGAGGGCTGGAGTGGGGTCAGGAGGCCATCCTCTGCTGCAGGCCTGCGGTCATGTGTCCTTCCCAAGGAGTTCCACCTTTGAGGCTCCCACAGCCTCCCCAGGCAGCCTGCTAGGCTGTGCCCTCAGCATGTGCCCTCACTCCAGCCCAGGAGCCAGCCCTCCTCTCAGACATCCATCCAGGGACGGTGGTCTCAGGCCAACATCAATGCCAGGAGCCCCCTGCTGTTTCCAAGTCACCACAGGCCTTTAAAACGCGACGAGAACCCCGTGTGGTCAGGGTCCTGGTGCGCTGCTGAGCTGTCCCTGCCTGCCTCCCCTACCTGTGCCCTGGACCTTGCCCCTCAGGAGAAGGTGAGGCTCCCGCTGACCATGGCAGGGCTGACAAGCAGAGGCCTCCACGAGAGGACCGTCCTGCCTGGGGCTCAGCCGCTATAGAAAGCCTTCCTCAGGAGCCACCAGCACCCCGCCCCCCACTGGCCACAGATGCCACCTGCCAGCCCGTCCTTCCTGCTACCTTCCAAAAGAGGCTGTGACATGATCCGGGGGCCACCCAGGCCCAGCATCAGCTTCCCCAGGGCTGGAGGGAAAGGAAGCGTGTGGCTGAAGTCCCCCTCCTGCAGGAGGCTGAGGGGCTGGGATTCAGGCCCCCGTGTGCAGGTAGGGGAGCCTCGGGGTGGCCCTGGCAGGTCACCCAGGGCCTGGAGCCAGCAGGGGCAGCGTGGGGACCGCCCGGCTCCAGAAAACAGGTGCAGACGCTGCCCTGCGTCCTCCCCCCACCAGCCCAGCACCTCACTCCGCCACGACCTCCCCTGCCCCCGGCAGTCATCACTGCTGACTCCTCCGGGGCTGGCCACCCTGCCCCCATCCAGGACCTGTCGCTTTCTCCCCCTGCCACCCCGGAGCTGCCAGCACGTCGTGTCTGGGATACATGGGGTTCTGGGGTCATTGGGCCCGTGTCCCAGCCCCAGTTCAGCCTCCAGCCCTGGGAGCGGGGCTGGTGGCAGCTACGTTCTCCCCTCTTGGACACAGCCAGGCTGGTCAGCCACCCACAGGCCCCTGGGGAGGATGGAGCTGTTCTCATGTGCCTGTCACAACCCTTGGTGCCCAGAGAGTCCCAGGGGCAGCCTTAGGGCAGCCTCAGCAGGTCCTGACCTCACAGTGCCCTCGAGGAGGCGATGCCCGGGTGTCTGTCCCCGAGTCTCGCCCTGTAGAGGCCTCAGCACCCACCATGTCAGCATTCGACCAAGGGCTCCTGGCCACAGCAGGCTGGCAGTCCCCGGGGGTGACGCCCAGGCTGCAGCGCCTCCTCTGGACTCTGACATACCTGAGCACCACGCATCTGCCCACGAAACGTACTCCCTGGAAGGAGCCTTGAACTCCCTCATGACAAGGCAGTGCAGACTAACGGGCCCAAAGACACCTCCACACCGTGGGCCTGATAACACATCCCCAGCAGCGTGTGATCAGCACCAGCCGACAGCGAGCTTCCGCGCCCAGAACCCATGGTGAGCCCTGTTCTCCAGCCCAGCCAGCTGCCAGGGCCGGGACCCCACCAGGAGGAGCTGCCTTCACAATCACAGAGAAGAGAGCCACGCCCCGTGGCCCTCTGGTCTCTCCCACAAGCCACCAGGAACGAGGGCCCAGACAGGGAAGGGGCCCTGAGAGGGTGCCATGGGGCCCAGAGTTGGGAATTCGGCTGTGCACCAGCAGACACTCCCCTGCAAACCCCGGCGTACCTGCGGAAGCCCAACCACAGTGACACCTGGAACAGCTCCTGCGGCATTGCTTGTGTGCGCGCCAGAGTGCAGGCCTGCACACCCCCGAGCACTGATGCATGCACACCTATGCATCCCTCCTCAGCCCTGCATCACCCGCGAGGCTCAGTGCCTGGTGATACACCCACTGTGGGTCACAGCTGTGGGTGAAGGTCAGGGTCCCCTCCCAGAAACCCCATGTCACACAGCATGTGAACCCCTCCCCCCATTTAAGAACCAGTATCACCTCTAACAACCAGCCCTCTAGAGCGATCCTGCAGCTGTCAGCAGCTGTGAGCCCCTTCTGGGGGTGACCACACACACACTGGCCACCAGCCTGAGCCAGAGCACTGTGTCCATGACTTTGGACCCAGCCACAAGGATGCTCCAAGCCAGGCTGTCACAGCCACGCTCTCATGACAAATACACCACACACCCACACAGGGGCCACGCCACCAGGGCAAGTGCCCCGAGTCCTGGGACAGCTGAGCCCCAGCTGCAAGGCCAGGTTCTGAGTGCCATTCTGAGCCCCAGAGCCAGGCCCACCGCGGGGCCAGGTCCCTTCACCCACGTGTCTACACTTGAGAGATCCCTGGGGAGGGGCATGCCTGGACCACACCTGACACTTTTCCATCTAATCTGACAGGTACTGCTGAGCCCCAACCACAGACCCAACCTCGCCCAGGCGCTGTGGGGGAGGGCGAGAGCGTCCCACCTCTCCAGCCCTTGGGCTGCATCTAACAGAGACGGGCTTTACACATTGGGCCAGGAAGCCCAGGCAGTAGAAAATCCAGGCTTAACAGAATACAGGTGCACAAGCCCAGAGCCACATTGTAAAGCACAGAAAAGAACAAAACATACCTGTAAAAGAAAGAGAACACCAGTGTAGGAGGAATTGTAACAATCTTACCTGGCCTCTGCTGGCTCAGTGTCTGATAGAGGCAAGCGGGCATGTGACCACAAGCAGAAGTCACCAGGTGTCAAGGGCAGACGCTGGGGTCCCTGAACGTCCTGCTCTGATGGGGAGCACCATTCCAGGAGGCCGGGGGGAGTGAGCTTCCGACAGCATAGCATGGGGCCTAGCTGTAAGGCAAGGTGGTCATACTGAAGACAGAGGACACAGAGCAGGGTGAGGGGGCACTGCCACCGACCTCCCAGCGCTGCCCGGGTGCGAACAGGGCAGACACTCGGGTTTTCCTCTGTGAATCCTACTCCAGCCTGGCCCGGACACAACCCTGTGAGTCACAGCTGAACAGGGAGTCTGCGTGACCACAGGAGGGCAGTTCTGAGCAGTAGGCAGGGACCTCAAACTTCCCTTTGGGTCACTGCTCATGGCAGCCCTCGGAAAGGAGCACCCCACCCCAGAGGTGATCTAGGGTCCTCGAAATCCCTGGGGTGTTTCCTGGATGAGATCAGCTGGTTCTCCATGGGAGTGCGCGAGTCCCTCTGGGGACTAAAGTCAACCTGGGGTGGCCACACAGTGGCTTACTGGGCGAAGAAGGACGGTGTGGGTGCAGGGCTGGCCTGGGTATCTGCAAGTGTTATCTACATCTGGGAAGAAGAAAAGGAAGGGAAGGTACACATGGAAAGCTCGAGGCCACGGGAGAAACACACAAGCAGAAGGCAGCCACATGTTCTCTGAAATGCAAGCGAGTGGCAACCGGTGGTAAGCCAGGTGATGGGAGACACAGACATCTTCTCCCATCTGTGCCCCACCTGTCTGTTCTTCCATGAGCCCTAACCAAGCAACAGACACCCTGAATGAGGCTGGAAGTGCCGGCCCCAGTCCCAGTCCCACTGTAGCCTACCTTGGCACGTTTTCTTTTCTGCAAAACTGAAGGCATATAAGACCCGATGTGACTCAGGCCTCCCTCCCCTCGTCTCTCTGAGGCTCCTCTGTGGACTCCTTACCACCTCCACTCACCCCCAGGCTCCTGGCTGGCAAAGCATCAGGCTGCACATGGTGCCTGTGTCTCTCAAGGCAGGCCTGCTGCACAGCCAGGGAAGTGCCTGGTGGTTCTTAGGGGCCTGGCAGTGTGTTCCTCCACCCCCGCCAGAGAGGGACCCCTGAACTCATAAAATGTCCACATCAGAAGGTACCAGACATGCAGGCATGGCCGGCTGTTGGTGGCACTGAAAATTCCAAAAGACACAGAAGGTGAGGCTGCCTGGGTCACACAGACTAGGCTGCGGCAGCGGGTGCACGCACACTGCCCTCTCACACCACTTCCCACAACTGCCTGTCTGAACCCTCGGAATTCCGGAATGTCAGGTGGTGTCCTTTCTCCAAATGAGCTTTCTGGAGCCAACCGCTAAAGTACTGTCTCTTTTGGGTCCCCTCCCACTGGGAGAGGGCCACTCTCCCCAAGGCCGGTCGAGCCCCTGGTCACCACTCTAGCGGGTCAACAGGGTCAGCTCTGCAGTTCAGGGCTGGCGCTCATCAAACCTACCTTTGAGGGTTTGCGCAGGAGGCGGGGCGGGCTTATAACTGGCTGGAGCAGGTTCTCCGAAGCTGGACTCTGCTCACGCTCCCACCACAGGGTGGACTGAGCCCAGCTCGGCTTCCGCCCAGCCCTGACCTCCTCCTTTCAGTCCACGGCGAGTGGGCGCGCCAGGTCTCGGGGTCGGCGTGACTCATGGCGCGCGCCAGGGAAGTCCCGTGGGCTGGACACGCAGCCACGCGCTCCCTCCCCCGCGGCCCGCGCACCTGTCCTGGGCGTGGCCCGAGGCCCCGCCCCGCGGCCCCGCCCAGGCCCGGCCGCGCCGCGCGCTGGTTGGCCGAGGCGGCGCGCTATGCTAATAACCTGACCCTCCAGGCACCTGCGGGACGCGCAGCCCGCGGGCCCAGGCGGACGCTGAGCGCCACCCGCGCGAGGGCACCATGCCGCGCTCCTTCCTCGTGAAGACGCACTCCAGCCACAGGGTCCCCAACTACGGGCAGCTGGAGACGCAGAGAGGTAGGGGCTGCTCGCTTCCCTGCCCCGCCCAGAGCTCGACTCCCGCGGGGCAAGAGGGGAGACGCCTCGTCCCCGCCCGCCCGCGCCCCCCGGGAGCCGGGACACCTGTCCCAGGTGGGAGGAGGGACCACGGAGCTGAAGGTAGGAAGGTGTCCCGCGGGCGCCTTGTGCACTCCAGGGACCTCGGCCTCGCGTCAGGCAGAGTGGGTGAGGATTCTCTGTCCACTTAGATAAGTTTCCAGGCCCCTAGTCACTCTGAGGCTCTTCGCTATGGCCTGGCATGTTCATCCTAGAAAAAGGACCCCAGGGCCATCTTCCTGGGACAAGATATTTGAGAGAGCCCCACAGATATTGCGGAGAGAGACGACGTGACCCCAGGCTGCTCTCCAAAGGCCCCCAGAGCATCCTGGCGTCGGTGGTGAGCAGAGGGAATGGGAAGAGTGACCCAGGGGGCCCTTGGTGCCAAGCCCCAGCTCGCCCAGTAGTTTGCTGGGCCCCCTCCAATGCCTCCTCACCTCTTCTGGGGGTCTCCTTCCTTCCCACCTCCCTTCACCCTAGAGAAGGTTGCCCAGGGTAGGTTGGACTAAGGGAGGACAGTCCTCACCCAGGTGGGGAAACGGGCGTCCAGCAACCAGGCCTGTGCACTCATCTCCACTCCCTTTAGGGTCAGAACACGTGGAGGTGCCAGGGCAAAGGCCTCTCCGGAGTGGTCAGAGCTGCCCCCAGCTCCATAGCTTCTTGGGGTGAAGACCCTCTGGGGTACTGCTGTCTCAGAGCGGGGTGGAGGGACATTGTGGAGACTAGAGCACAGAGTCGGTGCCCACTCAGGACTGGCAGCAGGGAGACAGTCCAGGCTGGGGGAGCGGGTGCTGTCACCAGTGGGCAGAGTCTAGGACTGGGATTCTCAACTTCACATTTAGAAATCCAGTTGAGTCACCACCAGCAATTTTATAAAATAAAAAAGAACAGAAACCATCAGAATACAATGCAGATGGTAAAGGAAACTTTTCTTTTGGATATACATGTATGACAGGACACATAATTCACATGGGTCGTGGCTTTACAGGCTGAAAAACCATTGTCTAGAGTCCAGTGTCACAGGCACCCCACTCATCTGTGCAGACCCCACAGTCGCCCAAGGCCCAGTGACTGATGGTCAGGGAGCAGCCTTGGGGCCACCAGTGTTCTGCTCCCTACCCCTCTCCCTCAGCCTTGAGCACCAGCTTCCTGAGGCCAAATGGCTGTGGTGACCCTCTTTCTGTCAGGCAGTTACCCTAGCATAGACCTGAGATGCTGGATTTGGGGTCCCCCATTCTGCACTTTTGGAGAAGGCAATGGCACCCCACTCCAGTACTCTTGCCTGGAAAATCCCATGGACGGAGGAGCCTGGTGGGCTGCCATCCATGGGGTCGCTAAGAGTCGGACACGACTGAGCGACTTCACTTTCACTTTTCACTTTCATGCATTGGAGAAGGAAATGGCGACCCACTCCAGTGTTCTTGCCTGGAGAATCCCAGGGACGGGGGAGCCTGGTGGGCTGCCGTCTATGGGGTCGCGCGGAGTCGGACACGACTGAAGCGACTTAGCAGCAGCAGCATTCTTCACTTTTCAATAAGTGCCCTTTTGGGCCTCCCCAGGAAACCCCTGAAGCCAGAAGGGAATTTAAAAGTCTATTCTCCCAGGAATCTGAGCTACAGGATGAATAAAACAATCTAGCTAACCCAGGATGTATGGGGAAACATTTAAAGTATTAGCAGAGGTACTCCTCTGTGGTCCAGTGGCTAAGACTCTGTGCTCCCAATGCATGGGGCCTGGGTTCAATCCCTGGTCAGGGAACTAGATCCCACATGCCACAACTAAGACCCAGCGCAGCCAAAGTAATTAATTAACTAAAAAGAAAAGTATTAACAGAAGCATGCAGTCACAAGCACCCAGCAGATGGCTGCCTCTCCCCTGCCCTCCCAGTGGGGTCAACACCGGCCCCCAGATAGGGTTTGGCTCCATGGTGGCACCTGGGGCCTGGGTAGTAGCTGAGCCTCAGAGACTTAAGGTGACTCTCTTCCTATACAAGGGCCCTTAGACTCTCTGGGCACCCCAGTGCTGTCTCCAGAAATTCCTTGGACTTCATCCCTTAGCTAGTCACTGTCCAGCCTCCACTTCTGGAAGGACAGGAAACTGGTGTGTTGATGTTATCACTGGGAAGACTGCAGTGGGAAACAGTGAAGTCAGGAGAGGGTGGAGAAAGGGAAAACTTCCTTCACTTATCCATTTCTCTGCATCCTCGTCAACACATCTAATTGCCTATTTTTAATTCTAGCCATCCTAGATGGGTATGATGTGGCACCTCACTATGGCTTTAACCTGCATCTCCCTGCAGGCTAAGGACACTGAGCATCTTTTCGGGTGCTTATTGGCTGTGTGTATGTCTTCCTTGGAAAAATGTCTATTCAGATTCTTTACCCATTTAAAAATTGGATTATTTGTTGTTTCATTGTTGAGTGCAAAGTTTCCCTATATATTCTTGACTCTAATTCCTTATCAGATATCTGATTTGCAAATATTTTCCCCATTCTATGGTCTGTCTTTCTCAACCCAGAGCAATAGTGCGGACACAGAAATGGGGCCAGAGATTTATTTTGACACATGAAATAAGAAATAGATTGAGAGCTGTTTGGAGATTTGATCTTGGGGAAGTGCAGAACTGAACTTGCCTAACTTGTTTACTCTGGGGGCTTCTGCCCCCTGGGTCAAGCATGAGGCATGCTGGCCCACAGCCTGAGGGAAGGCCAACCCAGAAGGCAGTAGACACCAGCTGGAACAACCTGTTTTGACCTGGGAGCATCTGCAGGAGGCTGTGTGCACCCATGTTGTGATGGGCAAGCGGGGTCGGAGGTGACTGGAGGCCAATTAGCTATTTTACATACATCGGCCTGCTGCCAAGTGCTGTGAATTAATGCTGTGTGGGAGCCCGCAGGACGGAGCTCTGAGCTGGCCCTGAGCTGGGGCAGGGGCTCAGAGACAGGGCCTGTCCTGCCCAGGGGGTCAGGGGGTCTCCCTTGGCCCCTGAGGGCTGCTCTGGGACCCTGTGAGATGTTTCTCTGTCCTTGTTTTTAAAGAGGAGCTGAGATTCCTGCTCTGACCCAGTGGCCCACACTTCTGTCTGGTGAGGACCTCCTTTGCACAGGGCTGCCGAAGGCCTGGTTGTGGGATTGGGCCAGGAAGGCGGGTTGGAGCACTCCCAGCACTGGGACTCAGACTTCACCGTGCCCTGTCTCCCTGCCCTGCTTCTAGATACCAGTGGTGCCTGTGCAGCCTGTGGGGGGCTGGTGGTGCCTTTCGTCCTCCCAGACAAGGCAGCCCCGTCCACATCTGGCGACCCTCCCCAGCCCTGGGACTTCACCTCCGTCGTTGCCCACGTCTCCCTGCCCCTCCCCACATTCCTGGGTAATGAGGAAGCTGGCAGGGCCTTGGGGCCAGGCCCCCTGGAAGTCAGCCTGGAGGACCCCCGGGCTGGCCGGGCCCCCAGCGCACCTCTCAGAGACAGCGTGAACCACCTCAACCTGCCCCCGCTGCTGGCTCTGCCCACGCGCTGGCCCTCGATCCTGAACGCAGATGGGGCCCAGGCTCCGGGCTGCTGCCTGCCGGGGGCCGAGCGGGCCCCCTGCAGCCCGGGGGGCTTCCCCTGCCACAGGCCCTTCCACGCGCCGGCCGCCCTGGCCGGGCATCAGCAGCTGCACTGCCACCTGCAGGCCCAGCGCTGCTTCACCTGCAAGTTCTGTGACAAGGAGTACGGCAGCCTGGGCGCCCTCAAGATGCACATCCGCACGCACACGCTGCCCTGCCTCTGCGCCATCTGCGGCAAGGCCTTCTCCAGGCCCTGGCTGCTCCAGGGCCACCTCCGGACCCACACAGGTAGACGCGGGCCCCCAAGGAGCTAGCTGGGGGCGGGGTGAGGCCTGGCTCTCAAAGCGGGAGGTGCAGGGAGAGGGGTGGTTTCATAAGCAAGAGGACAAATGCACACACTGCTTCTACTTCCTGGTGTCCTGAGGCTGCGGCTCAAAGGCCCACACCCCCAGGCTCACAGGTACCCGGGTTTAGGACACACAGGCATCCTTTTGGGGACATTCCTGTCTCCAGTATCAACTCATACACCTGGTGGGATGCACAGGGCGTCTGCAGGGGCTGACTTCTCACATTCCGTGGCCTTTCCAGATTCTGGAGGAGAAGGAAAGGAGAGGAGCCAGAAGGGCCTGGCTTGGGCAGGAGGACCCCAGGGGATCGCACAGTCTGTCTGAGGGACAGAGACGGGGGCTGGGAGTTACTCTGGAGCAAACCCATCGTTGGGTGAGAGGGTGGCCGCGGAGTGCCAAGTGCTGCAGAAGAGGGGCAGATGGGAGGGGAATGTGGGGCAGGGAGCCGCGTCTTAGTGGTAAACTAAACAGCCCAGAAAGACTGCAAGGGCCCAGCCTTGCCCTGCCCTCGGGGACTCTTCATCTCGAGTCCTGGGCTTTGTGAAGCACTTGGTGATTGAGAGACAGGCACGGAGAGGCAGCTCCGGGCCTTACAACACACACTTTCCATAACTGGACCCTCCCTTACACCTCGGTCACAGCCCTGTGAGTCGTACTGAATGAGGGACGGGAAGGAGGGTTTCATAGGAGCCTTTCTTCAGGCTGGAAATCCATCCGGTTTTCCCTGACCACTCACTGAGGATGTCCCCCTCCGGGCGCCCGATCACACCGTCAGGGGTCAGCGCCCTGTTCTGGGAACACAAGGGCCGGGCAGTGGGAACGTGATGCTCAGGGCCCTGCAGGACTCTCCACACAGGCAGAGCTGAACAGAGGACTCTCACTGACCTTCCTTTTACACCTGTTGGGTCGGCCTAACAGAAGGTCCCAGCAGAAGGACTCTGTCCAAATCCCCGCTTGCCCTGACTGGAGGCGGCCTGGAGGACACGGGTGCACTCCAGGGCCTGTATGCTGCCCGCGCATGGCCACTCTCAAGGCTTGGGGGGAGGTGGGGGTGGGCACAGCTGCCAGAAGGCTCGCAGCGCCTCTCCTGCCCAGGGCTGGTGGCAGGGGCCCTGGGGAGCTCCAGCAGAAGAGCCATCTCACCAAAGTCTGTGTTTTAGCTGCTGAGGTCTTGCCCAGGTTACTGGGCACGTGACCCCTCGGCTGAGGGCAGGCGTGGAGAGGACCCCCCCATCAGTTATCCGGAGGGAGGGGGCGATGGGGAGGAAGGCGTTGGAGTCCCTGTTGGGGGGCTGAGCGAGCCTCTGGATGGGGCAGTTATTCACTCACAAGGCGGGGGCTTCCCCCTCAGTGTTCTGACTGCTGCAAGTGGGTCCCTCACCGGTGTCCCCTCTGCTCCCCTAGGTGAGAAGCCCTACACCTGCCCTCACTGCAGCAGGGCCTTCGCTGACCGTTCCAACCTGCGGGCCCACCTACAGACACACTCGGACACAAAGAAGTATCGGTGTAAGCGCTGCGCCAAGACCTTCTCCCGCATGGCGCTCCTGGCGCGGCATGAGGAGGCTGGCTGCTGCGCCCCCTGAGAGGGGAGGGGTGTCCTTGAGGAGCCCGGCGCCCTCCCCTGCCCAGGTGAGGGGCTTCTCTCCAGGGAAGACGCTCATCCTGACTAGAACCTCCGTGCTCAGCCGACACAGGCAACCCCTGAGCGAGGCTGACAAAGCCGGGGCTACCCTGGGTGCCCTCCGCTCCTGACTGACAGATTGACCTGGGCCAAGCACATCCCTGGGGGCCACCCGCGGGCAGAGCTACCTCGAGGCTCACCTCCACCTGCCTGGGGGTGGGCCAAGCTGTTTCATGTCACGTGTGCACAGGCGCACACTCACGACACACATCCCCCTGCCTCCTCACTAGGCTGTCCTGAGGAGGGAGCAGCAGGAGGCCCCGAGGCGGGTGGATTCAGGGTGATAAAGAGCCTGCACTCCCGATGCGCTGGCCTCTGAGGCTCGCCCAGTCCCCCAGGTCCACGGAAGAGGCTGAGCTCTGACAGGCTGCTGCAGCTGCAGGGCACCTGGATGATCCGGGCTTCTGGCCAGAGTAGGGGAAACCGAGGGTCAAGGGCCTTGAGCTGTGCGGTCCTTCTGGGCTGGCAGCCCCAGGTGAGCAGGGCACCTTCCCTTGGAAGGACGTGGGGACAGTTCAACGCAGACGAGGGATGGGGTGAGGGTGTGAGAGAGCACCCGAGGCCGGCTGTCTGTGATGGGCGTTTATCTCCTCAAAGCCTAACTCAGAGGACAGTCCATGCTGTGCCTGCAGCATCTGTACTGACCACCACGGACACAGCTTCACTACAGTGCCCCCTGCCCGCGGCCCAAGCCCATCACTCAGCGTCCAGCCTCCTTCCTGCACGCGCCCTCCTGAGGCTGCAGCGCCCTCCTGAGGCTGCAGCACCCTCAAACCAGCGAACAGCCCATCTTTGATCCCACCCAGAACACAGCTTTCCAAGCTAACTCAGACGCTGAGACCCCATTTCCTTGTTATGGGCAGTCACCTGCTGGGCTGGCCCGGCTTCTTGGCAGCGTGTCTGAGTCGTCTGCACTGGACCCTGTGGGGTGGCGTTCAGGAACCAGGAAGGAAGCCTGAGTCTGGCAGAGATGGGTTGAGTCCTTGACACCAGGAGGGGACGCCTGTTCCACTCTGCAGGAGGGCTGGTCCTGGCCAAGGGACAGAGTTAGGCACCTCGGTCCCGCTTCCAGGGTGAAGTCACATGGCAAGTGGCAGAGGCCCCCGCTCTCAGCCTTGAGCCACTGGACCTGCTGACCCCCTTCCTGTGTCCTGTGTGACAGGACCACACCGTCCCCGGCTCTGCACACACAGACCCTGAGGGACACATCAGGGGGCCAACAGGCCCCAGGTGGCTGGTTTGATCCGGCCGTCAGAAGGGACCCGGGGACATGCCAGAGGAAACTGGACCTTGGGCTTCTTTGGACCGAGGGTGACCCTGATGAAACCACCCAGGAGAGCCCCTGATCCAGCCTGAACCAGACTGCATCTGCTGACAACACAGACCCTGAGGAGGAAGCCACACTCGCGTTCCCAGGCCCGCTGCCCCCCTCACAGGAGTCAGCCTCTCTCGAGGACAGATGGCAGGAACCGGACGTTTCCCTTGAAGGAAATGTGCCCTTTGCTGGGGTGGCCGTTACAAACCCACAGAGCGGGGCCCTCAGACCACAGAGAATGACTCCCCCACAAGCCTGGAGGCCGGAAGTCTGAGGCTGAGGTGCCCGCCAGGCTGGTCCCTTCTGGGGCCCCAGGCCTCTCTTAGCTCCTGTTTTGCTGGCTCCTCTGACATTCTGTGGCTCATGGAAGCATCACCCCCATCTCTGCCTCCATCTCCCCGCGTGTGTGTCTGTCTCTGTGTCCAGATCTCCCCTTTTTATAAGGACACCCGTCAGACTGGGCGAGGACCCACCCTGATGACCTCCTCTTGACAACATCCGCAAAGACCTGGTTTCCAAATGAGGCCACATTCGGAGGTTCCTTGGGGTCAGGACCTCAGTATATGAATGGGGGCACTGTTCACCCTGTAACAGCTGACGACAACATACATTTGCCCAGAGATGTCGGGTGGGTCCCTGTTCCCCTCAGGCACGAAGGGTCGAGGCGGCAGCCATCTCACAAGAAACACCTCGCCAAAGGCAGCATGAGCCCACCCCCACAGCCCCCTCTGGAGTTTGCTGGTGCCTGACCCCACCTCCTCTCCACTGTCCTGGTCAGGGCCCCACTGCGGGTAAGAAGGGGCCTCTGGCCTACAGGGACACCCCACCCCCACCCCGCACCGTCTCCTGAAGTGCCCAGGCCGCTGCTGGGTGGGGTGGGCACCCAGGGCTCGGGAGCCTCTGCTGGTTCCTGGCAAAGGCTGAGCTCCAACTGCACTTGTGTTTGTGTCCGACCACCGCGCTGGACGGCTTTTTTAAAATGGCATCCAGATGCCTGAAGGAAGCTATATTGTAAATTGTGTTCTATTTCTGAGCACCAATATCTAAATGAAGCCGATGCACCTGTTGGGGATGGAGGAAGGGAATTTCACAAGCCTAAAATAAAGTCCCATGTTTGCCCTTCTGTGCTGGCCCATGGAAAATGCTCTTATATTTATATCTGGGCTGGCGGAGGGTGGGTTGGCAGGCAGGGTGAAGACAGGCCCGGGCACCTGCCAGGGAGCCAACGTGGAATGAATGGGGGAGACATTCCCCTCCGAGCAGGGTGGCCGCAGTCAGCACACCGCGTCCCTGCCATGGGGCCACGTCCCCGCTGGCCACTCAGGCCTCACAGCTTCCCACCTCTCTGTTCCTCGTGGTTCTGCCTAGTCAGCAGCAGCACTGACCCAGGACACTCGCTTAGTGTTCGGGTTTCTGGAGCCCACTCCCAACACCCACGGGTGGGGATCAAGAAGGGGTCCAACCCTCACTCACATTTGACCCCACGTGAGGTATGGCACTGCTATCTGGGTCTCCTGCCCTGCAACTACAGGCTTTCTTTTCTCTACCCAGATTTTTATGTGTCACACTTTCTCTTTTCTCCCGTCGGAAGGCCTTTTGATCACACTGCTCCACGCATACTGTCAGTGCCTCTCTCCAGGGCAAGAGACTGGGTTGGGGGACAGGAGCCCCAGGACCTGAGGAATAGGAAGCAGGTGTTTCGGAGGCAGTGGGCTAAGTCTGGGCAAAAGCAGGAGCCTAAGAAATCCGCAGGATTCTGGACAAGAGAATTGGGGTGGGGGCGGCATCTGCACCATATGAAAAGTGCTCCCGGGAGGCGCGTGAGGGGCGGCAGACAAAAAACCCCTGGGGCCGCCTTCTGACTGGGACGCTCGCGCCCGGCTTATGGCTCAGATCCCAGGACAGGTGTGGGAGGGATGCCCGGCCTCCTGGGGGCCCAGCTGCCCCCCACTCCCTGTTGAGACCTCTCTCCTGAATCTGTAGACGCACTAGGGAGCCCAGAGGCTTCCATAAATATCGGGTTGGCCCAGAATATTCCGGGGGTTCTCTGGAAGTTTGAAAATAGCCCACTGGTTACTATCTATACTCAGAGAGCCCACTCCTGGCCTCCACTTGGTGGCTAAGTATAGCTCCCTGGCAAAGTTCAGTGGAACAAAAGTTTCCAGCCTCCATCACCTTGCAGATGGTGGAGCATTCCAGGGAGAGCACCATGGCAGCCAAAACCGAGAGGTGCTAGGGAGAGGCTGGGACCTGGGCGCGGCGGGCAGCACCCCCTCTACAAGTCGGGGGTCTGCAGGCCTCTGCCGGCAAACACAGAGTCCTTGCCAGGTGAGCAGTGAGGCATGCTGGCTCCAGCCTCGTGGCTCTGCTGAGCTTCACTCTACTGCGACGCCTCGGTGTCTGCGAGAAAGTAGGTGAGCTTCTGCTGCAGAACTCAAGAGGGGCCAGGGGGACATGGCAGCCAAGGAGACAGGAGACGCCAAAAACACAACACAACTGCTCATTCTAGGGAGACCCTCCACCCTTAACCTCTCCCGGATGCTCTGTCCATTCTTGACCACCAAGTTCCAGCTCCAGTGTACCTCTCCTCCCAGCTGCCTCCGCCTGGCCCATTGAGCTGCTGGAGAGGTGGTCTGGCAGCTGCCCAAGCATCCATCCCCAGGTGCCCGCAGAGCACTGGGCAGAGCTGGAGGACAGGAGGGCAGAGGGCAAGAGTGGAGGGGGCTCCCACCAGGGTCCATCCTTGGGTATCATGTAGAACAGATGACGGTCCTCCCGTGGGTCAGTCAGAGCCTCCGACTGGGTTTCACAGCCCGCTCTCCCCAGGATGACCCCTCCCACGCCTCCGCCCCTCAGGGCTGCTCTTTTGTCCCCCATAAGGATGGCCTGCAACTAGTGCTCAGGAAGATGCAGAATCACTTCAGTTCTTGCTTGCAGCTCAAACACCTGCCACCTGTCCTCCCCTTGGGAACAGGTCTGGGGCCCAGGACACAGTCACACCTGTGCTTCAGAAATGGGAGGCTGCAGGAAGGCGGGTCATAGAGCCCAGGGGCTCTTCTGTGAGCGCTGCAGGGCAGCCTCTGAGATGTAGCGGCTTGGGACCAGTCAGAAAGAGCCCGAGACTGAGGACAGTCAGGTGACCCCGCTGGCATTGGGGAGGCACGGCCAGCTAGCCGCTCAGCTCTGGTCACCTCAGGGGTCATCTACCTCCTTCTCTTGCAGAACTTAACCCACACTCCTACACCAGCAGTTCTTCAGGTGGTCAGCAGACCAGGGGCTGCGCTGGGGGGGGCTGGTTACGGCCACCACACCCATGGACAGTGCAGAAGCTGGGGGGCCGCACTGCCAGAGGCTCCACACACACCAGGGCACCACAGTTCACCACCACCTACCCACACAAAGCACATCAGCTTCAGGACATCTTCAGTCCCTGAGTCCTGGTCCCTCTGAGCTTCTGAGTGAAGAACTACACTTGCCAGTGACAAGCATTTGTGCTTTCGAGAAAAAAATGGCAATTTTGGAAACGTCTGTCTTCCCTAGAAGCTTGGCAGTTTCCCAAGTTTAAGGACTTTTCGGATGAGAGTTTTTGATACTATAAAATGAAACTCGTCGGCATTTGGAAGCTCTGCTTAGTCAGTGAAGCAGTATTTTCCAAATGACCAATGTAGATGCCACAAAGCCCTGCCTGCACCAAAGACAAAGCAGCAGACAGACGAGCAGCGCACAGGAAGCTCACTGCCCAGTGCCAGGATCAGAGTGCACCTGGAGGAGATCTCGTCCTTTCCAACCAGAGCAGTGTTGTCTAAAAGCGGTTACAGTACAGCCCACCCATCAGGCAGAGTGTTACAAGGAGGATGTTCATGGGGCCAAAGGCGGAGATGTGCAGAAACGCCAAACACTGCCACTCTTCTCATTACAGCTTTGTCTCAGAAAATAGCTATTGTTCACAAAATGTTAAGGTGTGATGAGTTTATTGTGATTTTTTTAATAAATAAACAAAATCTTTAAGAAACTTAGCACCTTTAACTTCTGAAGCAGGTAAAAATAAATAGGAGTCCCCCCACACACACATTCACTCTTTGGGGTCCTCAATCGTCTGTGAGGGTGTGAGGGTCCCTGAGATGCACAGCGTGGCAACCCCTGTCCCTTGTGTGACCCTGACATGTGAACGTGAGCTCTTGGGGCTGGAGCAGCAGGTGGGCAGCCCCAGGAAGAGCTGGGCGGTGGGCCCATCGCTCCAGGGGAGACACTGGCTGGTCACGTGGGGGTGACTCTGCCTAGATGCTTTCTGCTTTATTCACTGACTCTGGGAACAACTCTGAGGCCATGTGACTTCCTCACCCCTGTATTCACCTTCCTGACCCCACAGTCACCCAATTCCACCTCCCAAGCCTTTCTCAGACCAGCATCTTCACCTCAACCCTCATAGCCTGCACCACAGTCCACATTCTCGTAATTTCTCAGGCTGACAGCGGAAGAATCTTCCTGGCCCCCAGGTCCATCTTGCATCCATCTTCCACCCTGCACGCCGGTGCAGCTCCACCACCCACTCACCCAGCGCTGCTCCAACCTCAGATGGGCTGTCTATCTGTCCTGCAGCCTCAGATGGGCTGTCTATCTGTCCTGCAGCCTTGAGTTCAAGCCTGACATCCTCAGCAGCACATATGAAGCCACTCTCCCCCATGACCTCTGCCGCGCAGTGGCAGCCTGCATATCCATGCCTGACCTCCACCAGATCCTGGACAGACACCTGAAAACCATCAAGAGAAGGAGGGAATAAACGGAACAAGGCGATCTCGACGTAACCAGACTTTCCTCCCCTTTTAATCCAGATATCAGGGCTTTTCCCAGCCTTGGAGAGGGGTCTGCTCTCTTTAGCACAAATGAAATACCATCATCAGCCCCAGGAGGCCTGCAAAGCAGTCTCCTGGTTTATCCAGGCCACAGGAATCAAGCCCCAGATCTATTTACAGGGGTGGCTGGGGTGCTGGAGCACACGTGCGGGCGTCTGAAAGCAGGTGAGCTGGGTGCACGTGTTCCTGGATGAGGGGAATAGTTTCCACAGTCGGTGGCTCTGGCGGGAAGGCAGGAGTGTGGGCAGATGCCAGCTGCAGGTCCCGGCTGGCCAGGCGTCCCCACCTCGTGCATACAGTACGTGATGCCATGTCTGGAGCTCTTGCTTGGGGGAGCTGGAAGTGACGGACTCCGTGTAACTTACTCCTGATTTAACCAAATTAACAGTTTTTCTGAAGAGCGACTGGACTTACCTGAGAGCTCCTTTGGGGACGAAGAGTGACCAGCAGTTACTGCAGATGCACGTGGCGCGGCACTGACATGACCTCTCTCGTGTTTTTATCCCCTATAAGGGAGGGTGCTGGCACAGAGAGCCTGAAGCAGCTTTCCCAGAGTCACACAGCAGGCCTGTGGCAGAACTGGGATTTCCAGCTCCAGGGTCCTGGCTCCTAAACCACACTGCTCTTCAGTAAGCAATTTTGAATTTCCTTTTACTTGGAAATCAGAAATAACACACTAGATCAGAACGGCAGATACTGTTTTTAACCCGGGGCCACGGCGTGGGGTGAGATGGTCTTAAGGGGCTGGGAGGATGTGCAGGGAGGGGAGCTCTGGAAGCCATGTGGGCAGGGACCCTCATGCCTGGCTGAGGGAGGAGGAAGGGCTTGCAGATGGAAGCAGGCCGGAAGGAAGCCACTCAGAGCTGACCAGAGTTTGGGAAACAAGACAGAGAGGCAGAGGAAAAAGAGGAGAGGGAGGTCGGAGTGATGGGTCCGTGTGTGCGTGTGTGTGTGTATGTGCGTGTGTGTTAGTCACTCAGTCGTATCTGACTCTTTTCAGCCCCATGAACTGTAGCCCACTAGGCTTCTCTGTCCATGGAATTCTCCAGGCAAGAACACTGGAGTGGATTGCCATTCTCTTCTCCAGAGGATTTTCCTGATCCAGGGATCCAACCCTGGTTTCCTGCATTGCAGGCAGATTCTTTAGCGTTTGAGCTACAGGGAAGTCGTAATTCACAGGAACACTTTGTAATTAAAAAGGGTGATGGGTCCATAGAAGAGCTTGAAAAGATTCTGAGTCAGGTGACTGTGGGCTGCTCACAGCGGGCATGGGGCTAAAGGGGACGCAAGGAAGCAGCCCGCGGTACGGTGCGCACAACGGGGCCTGCCTGTAGACATGGTCAGCCCTCGGCTCTGGGCCACTCCACCCAGAGCCTTTCCTCTGGATGGGAATGTCCCCAGGGACTCACAGAAAGACCCAAAGCTGAGCACAGAACGTGATCGGGGATGATTATGTTTGCAAGCAGGGTCAGTGAGCCATGGCCCAGAGACCAAACCCAGCTCTTCCCACCTACTTCTGGACAGCCCATGAGCTGAGGATGGTTGTGTCCGAAAAAAGCAGAAGACACAGCAGCATTATTCACAGTGGTTAACAGGTGGATGAATAAAGCATGGTCCATCCGTACAAAGGGACATTCCTTAGCAATAAAACGGGAGGAAATCGTGACACACACCACATGGGGGTGTCCCAAGGACATGATGCTCAGTGACATAAACCAGAAACAAAAAGGCATGTGCTGTACAATTCCACTGACACAGGGACCTAAAGGAGTCACAGTCACAGAGACAGCAAGTAGATGGTGGCTGTAGGGGGCTGCGGAAGGAGGGGTGGGGGTAGGGAGGGGCTTAGTGGGAAGAGAGTCTCAGCTTGAGAAGGTGAGGGAGTTCTGGAAGCAGACGGAAGTGATGGCCATACCACAACGTGAATGCTCCTAAAGCATCTGAACTGTACACTTAAAAATGGTTACAATGGAAATTTTTAAAAATTCTGTTAAAAAAAGAAGTACCAAACAATCAAAAGATTTTGTGGCCAGGAAATATTCTAAGTGTCATGCCTCCGTGTCTCTGTCATGACCCATGGAGACCTGCTTGCTGTGCGGGCACAGAGTACAAGTCCTGGGTCTTTAGAGATCACCAAGTTCAAGGCCTTAATCCCCAAGGCCAAGATACTAAGTCCTGAGGAGTTTAGGAGATAATGAAAAGGACAAGAAAATGAGATGGGGGGGAGGTGAAGTCTGGGGCTCTGGGCCCTTCTCACTCTGAACAGGTGCTCCCAACCAGTGCACAGGAGGGTTTGGCCGCCTGCTGGCTCCCAGCTCGGCCTGAGGAAGAGATGGACTTCCTCCTGGAGGGATGGCGCGCTCCTGTTCAGTCCGCTCCCCTCTGCCTGCGTCCCCAGAACGTCCCTCCCACCTTTCGCTGGCACACCGCCCCGCCTGCGTCACTCCTTGGTGCCCCGGCCACCTCAGCTCCCACTGCCGACTCCTCTTACATACTCACCGCAGCCCATGCTGTGGGCCTCACCCGAGTTACCGCACGGTGGAGTCTCCTGCACCTCTGCACCGCCTCCTCTTCTGTAAGTGTCAGATTGCCCCCGCCCCCACGGTCATCTCCCAGGAGAGAAGACTCCTTCCCTTATTGTCTCTCACTGCCACGCTCTGTGATGTTTCACCCCCAGATTCCAAAAAAAACCTCGCTGCTGAGCGTCTCCAGGGTGGACTGAATTGAAATGAAAGGGCAATAAAGAAAACTCTACACATCATCTTTTCAAGTCACCTCCTGTCCATTAAGTCCCTGGAGGGAGAATTGCTCTGCTGTAGGAAACACTTCTCCGTGGCTTGCAAAGTTATGTACACACGGGGTTGGTCTGACTGCAGAGCCCCTGTGTGTCCTGGGCTCTTTGTTACTCATGGTGTGGCCCTCGACCAGCAAGCTTCTGCCCTGAACACCCGGAACACTGGCTACATAGGCAGTCTTCCAGACCTCCTGACTCAGAATCAGCATTTCAACACGCTCCCTGGGTGACCGGTATTCACACTAATGTTTGGGCAACGCCACACCACGCGCTGGCTTAGCAACACTGAGAAATCACTGCAAATGAAAGGAAATCTGGGAATGCACATCAAAACCACAAGGAGACATGGCTTCACACCTCACGGCCGTTAGGGAGTCTGCGCAAAAAAGGAAGGAAGGGAAAGAACAAGTGTCAGTGAGGACACAGGAAATGGAAGCTGGGGACTTTGGTGGGGAGGTAACATGGGGCAGCAGCGTGGAAAAAAACTGGAGGTTCCTCAGAAAATTAAACACAGAACTACCGCATGACTCAGAAACTCTACCTCTGGGTGTGTACCCCAAAGAACCAAATAAGAGGAACTATAACAAGAGACAGTGGACACCCACGTTCACAGCAGCGCTACTCGCCAACAGCCAAGGGGTGGAAGCAACACAAATACCCACAACAGATGACTGGATAAACAACATGTGGTCCATCCATACAATGGAATATTACTCAGCCTTAAAAAGCAGGGAAGTTCTGGCATCTGCTACAACATGGATGAACCTTGAGGACATTATACGCAGTGAAATAAGCCAGACACAGGATTCCACTTACATGGGTCCCTGGTGCAGACAGATTCAGACACAGAGAGTAGAAGAGTAGCTGCCAGGGGCTGGAGGAGGAGATTCACACTCAGTTTACTGAGCATAGAGTCTCAGTTTGGGAAGAGGAAAAAGTTCTGGAGACGGACCTGGGGATGACTGCACATCGATGTCAGTGCACTTACTGCCACTGAACTGCACACTTGAAAATGGTTAAGGACTTCCCTGGTGGGTCCAGGGGTAGGACTCTGTGCTCTCAAGGCAGGGGACTTGGGTTCAATCCCTGGTCAGGGAACTAGATCCCACATGTTGCAACTAAGACCCAGTGCAGCCAAATTTTTTTTTTAAAGGAAAAGGTTAAGAAGGTAAATTTCATGTTATATATTTTACATTTAAAAAATGCTTTGAAATAAGACAGGAAGTCTGAAGAAGGCTGTGAGAAATGCTCCAGGCTCTGTTCTTGTCCTGCAGCCTTGACACTTCAGGCTGACTCCCTGAGGTGTCAAGGCACCTACCACATCACCATGAAATACATTTTAATGGAGCAAATCAGAACACGTGACCATCTGTAAAAGCTTCTGTCCTTTGGTTTATCACTCCCACTATGGCAGAACAGGCATTAACCCACATCTAGTTAACAAAAAGCCCCAGAAATAGAGGCCCTGTGATGAGCTTATCTTCTACATGCTTGAAGGCTGACTGTTCGGAAGAGCAAGGGCTGATGGTGTCAACCTGGGGTCTATGCCCAGCCCTCTTTCAGGGGGCTTGTTTGTTCAAGGTTCCCCACTACACAAATGCACAGTCAGGCACTTAATACCTATATGTTCAACTGTGAACATGGTTCACACGATCATAACACTGAGAACATTACCTGTATGGGGGAGGATGGATTGTGGCGGGGATAGAAAACAATTCCTCATTTCTGCTTGGTGACAATCAAAAGATGCCATCAAAAATGATAATAAAGGAAGGAGAAAAAGAAAGAAGGAAACAAGTAGGCTGTTTAGAAACATGGAGGAAGGGGCTTCCCTGTGGTTGAGAATCTGTTTGTCAATGCAGGGGATGCGTGTTCAATCGCTGGTCCAAGAAGATCCCACATGCCACGGGGCAACTAAGCCCATGTGCCACAACTACTGAGCTGGCACTCTAGGGCCCATGCTTCACAAGAGAAGCCACAGCAATGAGAAGCCCATGCACCGCAACTGGACAGCAGCCCTCGCCAGATGCAACTAGAGAAAGCCCACATGCAGCAATGAAGACCCAGTGCAGCCAGAACAATCAATTAAGAAAGAAAAGTAACACGGAGGAAAATAACAGATGTAAAAGTGGCTGCCTTTGGACTTCCCTGGCAGTCCAGTGCAGGAGGACACAGTGTCCCTTCCATCCCTGGTCTGGGAAGATCCCACCATGGGGCAACTAGATCCGTGCTCCGCAACAAGAGAAGCCACCAAAATAAGAAGCCTGCACACCGCGACCAAGAGTGGCCCCTGCTCGCCGCAACTAGAGAAAGCCTGCGCCCAGCAATGGAGACCCAGTGCAGCCAAAATAAGTTAAAAAATAAAGTGGCTGCCGAACCTGGGGTTAAGCATAGAAGAGTGTCTGGTAATTCTCTCTTTAAATCAAGTACATATAATACTGTCTTTGTCTTAGTTTGTTCAGGACGCTGTAACAAACAATACCACAGACTTGGGGCCTTAAACAACCACCTCTGAGTTCTCACAGTTTGGAAACTGGAAGTATGAGAGATCAAGGTGCTGGCAGGCTTGGTGTCTGACGAGAGCCCCTTCCTGGATCATGATGGTACCCTCACCTGGAGAAAGGGTGAGGAACTCTGTGGGATCTGTTATGAGGGCCCCACCCCCATAACCTCATCACTCCCAGAGGCCCCCTCCTAACGCCATCATACTGGGGGTTAGGTTTCAACATATGAACGTGGGGTGACACATTTCACTCTATAGTCAATACTTAAATTATAAACAATAAAATGAAGTCCCCCAGGTGAAGTCCCCCAGAGTGGGACACCTGGCACAGTACTTGATGCAAAACAGATGGCATCATGAACGTGTGAGAGGTCCCTTCATCACTGCCACACACTGTACAAATCACTGATATTCATAGGCGACCTTGCTTCTATAGTTCAGAGAATACACTGTGACCACTGTCCAGAGAAATGCACCAACGGCTCTTCAAAGGAAGTTTTAATGGGTCTGCATGAAACAAAACAGTGATTCCAAGAAAAATGTAACAACCATCAGAAACACAACTGAAAACAGTGAGATACCATTTTTCACCAGTCAGGTTGACGGGGAGCTGCTGTGCTGGGGAACGTTCCAGATCCCTTACTTTGGCGGCTGGGATCAATGGAACTTCCAGAGGGAACTTGCCAAGAGCTATCAGCTTTACTTCAGGTACATCCTGCTAGGGCCAGCAATTCCAATTTCAGGGATTTATCCTAAAAAAGGACTCAACACTTGCACAAGAAAGCTGCTTGTGTCCAAAAACTGATAAGAACTTCATTGTCAACCAACAGGGGACCAGTTGGACAAGTTATGGCAAATGGAGATCTTCAGGATGGTCTCCAAAAAACACCTAATCAGAAGAAAGCTATTTGCTATACTTGTAGGAACAGAACTGGGGCGGGGGTGGGGGGTGGGGGGGTGGGTGCGGGCTGCGCTCCTATCTTCACTGAAAACCGAATCATTTTAAAGCCAAAAATAAATTCTTACAAACGGAAGGGGGAAACTGGGAGTTGTTGTGTAAGGAATAGAATTTGACCTTAGGAAAACGAAAAAGTTCTAGAGTTGGAGAGTGGTGATGGTTGCCCAACAATGTGAAGGTATTTAATGCCACAGAATTGCAAGCTTCAAAGTGGTTAAAATGGTACGTTTTACACCAATAAGAGTCATTATAAATGTGGCAACCCACTTCAAAAGGGAAGCCTGGCGTGCTGCAGTCCATGGGGTCGCAGAGAGTCGGACACGACTGAGCGACTGAACTTTAACCCTGAAAAGAGAATCCCGGCTGGTACGGAGCTTTAAAAGACGGGGGTAGGGCTGGAAAGTACCTATTCCGAAGAAGTTCCTCCCTTAGCAGCCCCTCACCCAGGAACTGGTTGGTGAGGGGGTGGGGAGCCTGTGGGAACCCCGGGCAGCCGGGCTGAGGAAAACTCGGGCGACGGAATCTCAGGGCGGCCGGGTGAGGGGAATTTCGGGCGGCTCGGTGAGGGAAACCCAGGGCGGCGAGGCGTGAGGGACCTCGGGAGGCGGAGCGCATGTCTTACGGCGCTGACAGCGTCATTCACCCAGAGTCTTCACCTGGAAACCTCCGCGCAGATTGGGGAACGGCACCGCCAGGCGCCTGCGCAGAGCTCGCGCCTGCGCGGACTTCGCGTGAGTGTGCGGGGCGGGGGGCGGAGGCGAACCAATCCCTGCGCCTGCGCAGAGTCAGACCGCGTCTTCGGGCTAGCGGGGGCGGGCTCAGGGTCGCCAGCCTATCTTCCGATGCCACTCATTGGCTGAGAGGCGGAGCATGGGCCAGATCCGTCTTTGATTGGGCAACACGCGAGCAGGTGGGGCGTTGAGGACCAATCGCCGGTCCCGCTGCGGCGCGGGTCTGGAAGGCCGGCTGCCGTGGGTTGGGGTCCCTCTGTTCTTCGGCCATGGCCTCAGAGAAGCCGATCGTGGTGGTGACTTGCACCGCGCCCGTCAACATCGCTGTCGTCAAGTACTGTGAGTGGTGGGCTCGTGAGGCGCAGGATCTAGGGGCCCTGCGGACAGGGAAACTGAGGCTGGGAGGAGCTTGTTTGGGCGGTGGACCGGGTCCCCGGCCAGCGGCAGGTGGGCTGGGCCCTCGTGTGGACGTGGTTGTGGGTACGCGTGCAGATGTGGGGACCCTCCCGCGGTGCGATCGCGGAGCTGGGCACCACGTGCAGCCAGGAGACCTGGGGACGTGTTTCATACAGGACGCCGGTCCCCGTGGGGGCTTGATTCCCACGGCCACGCCCACCCTGCCACCTCCACCTGCTCTCGGTGTCTGTCTTGTTCAGGTCTCAAGAATGCTCCCGGGACTGGCTCCTCTCCCTCACTAGTTTCTGGAGAGTCACCCGCGTGAATCTTGGAGTCCCCGGGGGGAGGGGCCACAATTTGCTTGGCAATATGCCTTTGCAAGGCAACTGGGCTGTTTCCAGTTGGGATCAATTATGGAAAAAGCTGCTGTAAACTTTTGTGTTCAGGTTTTTGTGTCAATGTAAGTTTTCATTCTTCTGGATAAATGCCCCAGGAGTACACTTGCTAGGCCATAGAGTGGTTGCATATTTGGTTTTTTAAAGAAACAAACTTCCCATTTGGCTGTACCATTTTTCATCCCCGCCAACCACATATAACGGTATGGGTGATCCAGCTTTCTGGCACGCATTGTTGTCACCAGCTGTTATTTTGGCCATTCTGATGGTGACATCACACTATGGCTTTAGCCTGTTTCTTCTGCTGCTCGGTGATGTTGAACAGCGTTCTGTGTGCTCATTTCCTCTCCGTGAGTCTTAGGTGAAATCTCTTTTCAGGACTTTCGTCCACATTCTAACTGAACTGTCTGCTTTTTACCATTGAGTTTTGAGAGTTCGTTTTGTATTTTAGATAATAATCCTTGCTACATACAAGGTTTGCAAATATTTTCTCCCGCCGTGTAGCTTCTCTTTTCATCCTCCTAACAGAGCCTTTCAAAGGGTTGAAGTTGTTAAATGGTGGTGGGGGCCAATGTGTCATCTGCTCCATCCTTGGTAGCAAGTCAGAGACGTCTTGATTCTAGCCCTTCATCCTGAGGAGTGTTTACTATGTTTTTTCCTAAAAGTTTTAGGCTTTTACATTTTAAGTTGAAGTCTGATCTATTTTGAGTACTTTTGTTCAAGACATGAGACTGAGGCGTGGCTGTGTTGGGCCATGGATGTCCAGTCACCCAGCGGCATTTTCAGAAGAGGCCGCACGCCTCCTCCAAGGAACTGCTTTTGCACTTTTGTCAGCAAGCAACTGGGCATGTTTATGGGGGATCGTTCTGGGTTCTCCTGGGTTACCTACCAGGATCGTTCTCCTCATGTCCTGTAACTGTCCGCCACCCCAAAGACGAAGGTGGGGACCCTTTTGTCCCCACCTGTGCCTAACAGTGGATCTGAGATTTTGGACTTTCTGGAAGGTTTTCCGTATTTGCTGTGATATGCAGGAGTGGAAGAGCTCAGCAGAAGTGGGGGTAATTCCAGAGTGTCTCCCGGGGTATAAGCAGGGAGATTTAAGAAATTTTCAGTAAATGGGGCTTCTTCTGTTTGGGAGGGAAAGGGAACAGACTTAAATCAGAGCACTCAGCACCCAGCAGGCACTCCAAGAATACTTGCTGAATGAGTGAAAAACAAAACAGAAGCAGTGAAGCAAAGGGATGGACTGGCCTCCAGCTCTGCTCTCAGGAGCTAAGTGAAGTACGGAGCAATCGACGAGGGATTCCTGAAGGCAGGGGCACAACAGGAGGGGGACTTAGATTGTGCAGTGAAAGAGCAAGATCCAGGCAACTTCGGGATCTATGAGGTGGCGGTGGTGGTGGGGAGGGGCAGGGAATTGGTGGGCGAGAGCAACAGGGTGCTGGTACACTGGGCTGGGACACTGACTGGCTTTGTGGCGGGCCGTCTGTTCCAGGGGGAAAGCGAGATGAGGAGCTGATCCTGCCCATCAATTCCTCTCTGAGCGTCACATTGCACCAGGATCAGGTGAGCATGGGTTGATGCTACACATCGAAAAAATATTTACAAAACCCCTGTTTACAGATGGTAGCAGTACATCTCCAGCCAACGAACGCCATCCGTCCCATCGCCCACTGTGAGGTGTGCTCAGCACACGGGCACGTACATGCTGAGCCCTCCTAGGAGGTCCCTGCCCTGCATTCTCTGCTGGGAGATGGGCGTGTGGGCCCTGCCCTGTGTAGTGGACACCCACGGGGCATCCCCACCACTTGAGCCTGGCCTGCCTTGGCCTCCACCTCCACGTCCCTGTTCTCTAGCAAAGCCACTGCCCTGAGCCGGCGACTAAGAGGGACCAGGGGAGGAAAGGCCCCACAGAGAGGGGGGCTTGGCCGGTACCCACCACTGAGGTGCCCTGAACTTTCTTTCCCAGTTGAAAACCACCACGACGGCCGCCATCAGCAGGGACTTCACAGAGGACCGGATTTGGCTGAATGGCCGGGAGGAGGATATGGGGCACCCTCGCCTCCAGGCCTGCCTGAGGGAGAGTGAGTAGGTTCCTTGGGGATGCTGGGGTTAGGACAAGCCTGCCCCTACCCCTGTGCTGCTTCCTCGCGCTGGGTGGGTCTGAGCGCACAGAAGCCGCTGCTGTCACCTGCCCCTCCCCACCTCACATCTCAGGGGCCGCCGATGCTTGTCAGCCTGGCCAGGTCTGGGCCTGGGGTCTCCCGAGAAGGGGGAGGTCTGTGTAAGGAGCTCGGGCAGAGGCCAGTCCCCCTGTGCTGACCCAGGCATCGTCTCCCTCCTCGCAGTCCGCCGCCTGGCCCGTAAGCGGAGGAGCGACGGCCATGAAGACCCACTGCCTCTCAGCCTCAGCTACAAGGTTCATGTGGCCTCGGAGAACAACTTCCCCACGGCTGCAGGCCTGGCCTCCTCGGCTGCAGGCTATGCCTGCTTAGGTGGGTGCCCCAGGACAGGTCCCAGTGCTTGCCCTGCATGCAAGGCCACGGCCTCAGCCATGTCGCACCTCTGAACGCTGAGATATTCTGGGGGCTCTGAAGGGAGGACCTGGCACATGACAAAATCCCCCTCAAACTGGCTTAAACTAAGTGAGGGTGATTTCTTGGCTTACGTAGCAGAACCCCAGGGCTGTGGCTCCAGGCTCCAGGCTCTCAGACAGCCTATTAGAAGCCCATCTTGCTCCTTCGGAATCCCTGCTCTGCCCTGCCCTCCTGTGGCTCAGTCTCTAGCAGGACCCCCCACCCCAAAGCTGGGGGCAAAGCCGGTCACCACAGCGGTGGGTGGTTGGGTCACGTCCTCCACGTAGCCCTGAGACCAGTGAACCAGGGCAGACAGCTTGCCTTGTGGACACCCCAGGGCCGCATCCCGGCATCATGCCCTTAAGAAGTCCTGGCCTACGCCCAGCACTGCCAGCAGCCCCAGGCCTCCTGGTCCCCAGAGGGCTCCTCCTCCCAGCAGCTCATGTACCCTGAGAGCCCTCTGTGGAGGCTAAGCCTGTGAGCACATGGGTGCTGAATGCCAGCCACGGAGCTGAGGGCCGAGGCTCCATCCCCCAGGTGCCCCCCTTCTCTGTCACTGAGCACAGACCACTCCCCCACCCCCAGCCTATCTGAGCCTCCCCCACCTCCACCTGCAGCCTACACCCTGGCCCGGGTCTATGGGGTGGACAGCGATCTGTCGGAAGTGGCCCGCAGGGGCTCAGGCAGCGCCTGCCGCAGCCTGTACGGTGGCTTTGTGGAGTGGCAGATGGGTGAGCGCCCTGATGGGAAGGACAGCGTCGCCCGTCAGGTGGCCCCCGAGTCACACTGGCCGGAGCTCCGAGTCCTGATCCTCGTGGTGAGTGGGGGGCCCAGCCGGGGTCGAGAGGGCCTTCCCAGGCTCCCTGGGCCGCAGGCATGGTGAAAGCCTCCCTCCCTCACCGCAGGTGAGCGCTGAGAGGAAGCCGATGGGCAGCACGGCAGGCATGCAGACCAGCGTGGAGACCAGTGCCCTGCTCAAGGTGAGGCCAGTGGGCAGCTGGGCGGGCGGCTCCTCAGGGGTGCTCGGAAACCAGGCTCCACGGCTCCATGCAGCTCACAGGCTGGCCATCTGCCTTGCAGTTCCGGGCAGAGGCACTGGTGCCGCCGCGCATGGCCGAGATGACCCGCTGCATCAGGGAGCGCAACTTCCAGGCCTTTGGCCAGCTGACCATGAAGGACAGCAACCAGTTCCACGCCACCTGCCTGGACACCTTCCCGCCCATCTCCTACCTCAGTGACACATCCCGGCGCATCATCCAGCTGGTGCACCGCTTCAACGCTCACCATGGGCAGACCAAGGCAGGTGTGGGGCTGGGCGTCCCAGGCGGGCTTCAAGGAGCCTGCTTTGCTGGGGGCTGCGTCTCCATCTCACTCTCATTGGTGGCACAGCCACCATGTTGGAAAAACTCCACTCCCCATCCTGAGTGGGTGGCCCTTGGGTCCTGGAAGCTGGTTTGAGCCCATCTGACTGCCCGGTTCCAGGTGGCGTACACTTTTGATGCGGGTCCCAACGCTGTGGTCTTCACTCTGGATGACACCGTGGCTGAGTTTGTGGCTGCCGTGAGGCACAGCTTCCCCCCTGAGTCGAACGGAGACAAGTGAGTTGCAGGCCCCCATCCAGGAGGCCGTGGCAGGCAGCAGCCATGAGGACCACAGGCAGTGTCCCCACATGTGTCCCCATGTGGCTGTGGATGCTCGTCCACTTGGCCCAGCCTCAGGGGCACATACGTGCCTGTCTCCAGCGGCCCCTGTGATGACGAAGGTATCTGGATTTCTCCCTCCCAGCTGTTTAAGGGGCCCTGTTCTCAGTGTGGGGACACTTGACCCACTAGCGATGTGAGAAGCGTGTGTGGGTTCTTTTTATCTGTCACCCTAAGGAGGCAGTGAAGCTTCTGGTAGGTGGAGCTGAGTACTGCTCCCATACTGTGTAGGATGGGCCCCACAATTGAGGATGTGGGGGCTCTGGACTCATCACCCTGGTTACCGCGGGGGTGGTTTGTGAGATTAAGCTTGAACTGAGGCCGTTTCTTAAGCTGTGTCCCCACGGGGCACGGCAGCATGGTGGGCCAGGGCGAGGGGCAGTACTATAGCCTCGTGGAGGTCTCCTGAAGCCCTCCCCTCAGAGACAGCTAGGCCTTGGCTTTCTCACTCCGTGTGTGCCTGTACCCACCATTTAACCACCTCGAGGTGTGCAGCCCAGTGGCGTTAAGAACAGGCTGAGCACCCTTGTTCATCAGCCCCAAAGCCCCAACCCCGCTGGCAGTCACGACCCCCAGCAGTCCTGCATCTGCCTGTGCTGCACACGTCCCACCCCTGCCGTCCTTGGACTGCAGTCCAGCCCTGCCTTCTTACCCCAGGTTTCTGAAGGGGCTGCCCGTGGAGCCCGTCCTGCTCTCAGATGAGCTTAAAGCTGCGCTGGGCATGGACCCCGTCCCTGGCAGCATCAGATACATCATTGCCACCCAGGTGAGTCCTGGCTGCACACCGCACGTGCCCTGCAGGCTTGCCCCAGGGCATCCACAGGAGGGTCAGTGAGGTAGCTGTGACCCTGCTCCTTGGTTTCACAGCACCTAGTGTTCCCCTCAGTCACTCATGAAGGATATTTAAGGACTGATGGATGCCTGTGGTATGCAGGGGTGGGGCTGGACTGTGGGGTACCCTCCAGAGCAAGTCAGGGTCCCATTTGACTCCCAGACCTGTGACCTATGCTCCCCAGGCCTTGGCCTCTGCCGACCGCCCTGGACTTGCTGTCCACGCCATGTCTTCCCAGAGGGACTGAGGCTCTGCCTGAGGATTGGGCCCTGGGCCCAGCATCACCAGGGTGTCTGACCTGCCTGCGTTTCCTGGAAGGGCAGGTGCACTCTGTCCCTCCCTGATAATAATTTCTTAACCCCACAGGTGGGACCCGGGCCTCAGGTCCTGGATGACCCTGGCGCTCATCTCCTGGGTCCTGATGGTCTGCCAAAGCCAGCTGCCTGAGCACCTCTTTGATGGGGCCCGGCCGCCGCTGGGAGAAGGGGCCGCTTCGCTGGGACTGGGAGCTGGGTGTGGTGGTCAACAGGCCACGCTTTTTGGGATTTGTGGGTGACTGCCTGCTCTGGGCCGGGCCATGTGCTGTGGCCGAACTGGGCGATGGAATGACGCCTGCAGCCACCCAGGTGATCAGGGGCAGCCCCCCAAGTGCCTCACCTTTCCCTGACCTGCACCCAGTGCTTGCTGAGATGGGGACCTGGACCCCAATCCAAGACTAGGGGACTGAGCCGGCAGGGAGCTGCTGGTGCATCGATCATGAAGGGCTCTAGGGCCCTGGACTCACGGCCACCCCACTGCCACAGGAGGTGATGGCATGTCGGGGTACCCCTCAGAGCTGGAAGCCGGGTCACCGTGCAGGGGACGACCTCAGGACAGCTCCATGAGGTGCTCCCCCAACTCTGAGCCCAGGCCCCTGAGCGGGTGCAGTGTTGTGTCTGCGGGACCGGGGAGCAGTGCCAAGGCCAGAGTAAAGACAGTTCGAGGACTCCACCTGGCCTGGTGTGCTTTCTGCAGCCCTCACCCAGGGAGCTGGGTGGCCATTGTAGGGGGCGGGGCTGGGGCCTCCCTGCCATGGGTGGGATGCTCAGCACAGGCCACAGCCACACAGTGCTGGGTGGACGTGGTCACTAAGGCCAACAGGCTGGGGAAATGATTCGGGTTTGGCTTTAAGCTCGGTCCATGTCCCCCTTCCAAGTGAGTTCCATTCTTCTCCACTGTCCTAACCCAGCTGGGGGAAGTAGGGGGAGGGCTTCTGAGCCCTCTGACCTTGACCCAAAAGGGAGTCCAAGGAGGGAGGTGACAAAGGACAGGGCCCAGCACTACTACATTCTGGGTTTTCCCAGAAGCTTCCCATGCTCACCCGCCCTTCCCCCCAAGTTAGTCCAGGGTTACCAATGGGGCCAAGGCCACCACACCTGCACTAGCGCAGGGCCGGATGCGGTCGGCCTCCCAGGAGGCTCCCCACGAGGTCAGGGGCTGGCCTGAAGCCCTGCTTCCCCTCCAGGAGTCCAGCTTCCCCTCCAGGAGTCCACTGAGGCTGGGCTGGCTGGGCCTGCAGGGGAGGAAGACCTGAGGTCCCGTGGAGGGAGTGGGGGCAAGGCTCCAGGGACCCCATCTGCCGCCGGCCTGTCACCTGGGGAACCGGGTTGGGGCGGAGCCAGCGGCGGGGCGGGGCGGCGCCGGAACTTGGGGAACTTGGGCGGGGCGGGAGGCTTGCTGAGCTCTGGGGCCGCGGGGTCTGAAGAGTCCGAGCCGCGTTCGAGCAGATCTGCCGCCATGGGGCAGATCGAGTGGGCCATGTGGGCCAACGAGCAGGCGCTGGCGTCCGGTCTAAGTGAGTGGGGAGCGCTCGCACTTTGGGCGGGGGCTGCAGAGGGACTGCTGAGCCTGGGGGCGGAGCGCCTCGGCAGTGCAGGGGGGCGCTGGGGCTGGGGAAGTAGGGGCCTGGAGACCCCAGGCTGCGAGAGGTAAAGGGGGAAGGACAGGCTGGAGAAGGGACGGGAGCAGGGGTCCTGAGGAGCCACAGACACCCGGCTGGAGCCTGGGGTTGGGCTCCGGGCCCGGAGGCTCCAGTGGGCGACCTGCAGCGCCGGTGGGAAGGGGGCTGGAGGCCTCTGTTGGGAGCAGGCTGCAGCCGCCAAGAGGAGCCTTGGGGCTGGGGAGGGGGATTCAGGGCCCTCCTGCCCCTGCACCCCGTGCACACCCACACCCCCATCCTCTGCCCTCCTCCTCCCCCGCCCCCCCCCACACACACAAAAGAGGAAGTTCAGTCTGGGGAAGAAGCGCTTGCCCCCGTGGTTTCCGGAGAACTCACCGCCCAGCAGGGCTGGGAAAACCCAGCATGACCCACCCTTGCCTGGAGTGACCCTCCTGCCCTCGGATGGAAGCTCCTGGGCTGCGGAGGTGGGCTCCTCCTGCCTCCTGGCCAGGGGCTTGGTCCATGGAACTGGGTGACCGCTCTGTCTCCCGGGGCGCAACCCTGAGTCTGCTCAGAAGGACATTGCACAAGGCAGCTGGGGACGACCCATGTGACCCCTCCCACCCAGCTCCCAGGGCCTGCTTCTGGGTAGGAAGGCGGCCGTCCCCCCCTGCTTCCCTGTGCTCAACTGCGGTACGCACTTGGACTCAACTTCTCAGGAGAGGGTGGGGCCTGAGGCTTGAGGAAGCCGCCCGTGGCTCCGCCCCTCCCAGGAAGGCCCCGCCCCCAGTGGGAGTGGGCGGGCGAGAGGACCCGGGGATAAAGTGTTGAGGAGGGTCTCAGCCACCGCATCTCACCTGGGACCCACCCTGAGGCCCCCACCACCAACCTGGGGACTGAAGGAAGGAGCCTGCGAAGCTGGGCTGCGTGTGGGGAGGGAGTACTTTAAGGTCACATTTTGGGGGGTGGGCAACTTTGGGGTGCCAGGCAGGGCAGCCCCCTTCTGGCTTCTAGATGGTGTAGAACCCAGTGGGTCAGTACATGGCTGTCCTTGCTTCTGCCCAGAGCTGTCTTCTCCCTCTGCTCTCCACCCCTCCCCATCACCACCGCAATGACTACTGCTCGTCTTCCTTCACAACCTTCTGGCTCTAAATTCCTCCTCTTGCTAACTCCTGACTCAGTACCAACTACAGGCCCCATGAGCATCTCAGCCCACCGGCCCTTTATGTTGTAGAGAATTGCATCTAATCAGATCACGGTCCCTCTATCTCCCACCACTCTGCCCCTACCCCTCTGGCCTCGGGGGCCCACCACCCTGGTGTTTGCCACAGGGCTGGCTCCCCCCACTTCACCTCTCTGCCCACATCCACCTGCTCAGAGAAGTGTTTCCAGAGTTCCCAGCCTGACAGCCACGCCACCCACCTCATTCTCCATGATCTGAAGTGTCTGTCCCCATCGAGAGACCCCAGCCCCCTCTGAGAGCTGAGGCTACTGCTAATGACGCAGGCTCAGGCCAAGGAAATTGCATGCCCAGGTTGAGTGGACGAGCCACTGCCTGAACACAGGAGCAATGGCTCTTCCCTCCTCCAGCACAGCAAGTGTGAATGAACGTGACACCAGCAGAAGGCCAGGGTTCAGGGGCTGAAGGAAGGGACGGGGGGTCAGAGCTTTTACCTCGTGGGACTCTGAGGCCAGACCGGGAAAGGCTGCCTGAACTAGAAACAGACCAAAAGATCGTCCCCTCCAAGGAGTTGTGTTATCTGCCACCACAGCCTGGATGAAGAACGTCACAAGGAAGACAAAACCGCTGGAAACTCAGGCCTGTGCTACACACGGGACAGGGGCTGCCCTCTCCCACTGTGCTGCAGGGACCACCAGCGAAGTTCAGGTCATCAGAAAGGAGTGCTGAAGGGCGTGCTCCAGCGAGGGCGAAGCTGGATCCAGAGGGAAGATGGCTATGCCACTGTGAAGACACTGACTGTAAATAATTAATAATTGTGGCTAATTTGGGGTGAGATTAAAGATAAACCTTCTAAAGTCCACATTTAGTTCAGGAAGAGGAATTTTAAAATTACAGTTTGATCAAGTCAGTAGAAGGCAGGAGAAGCAACAAGAAAAGCTTGTTCAAAAAAAAAAAAAGAAAGAAAAGCTTGTTCAAGAGGAAACCCAAGTAAGATAACAAAGTAAGTTATTTGTGATCACAGTCAATAAAATGTGTCAAATTCACTATCAGATTGCTTAAAGGGTGAAGAATTTAACTCCATCAGCTGATTCATAAAGGGCCAACACTGGAAGCAACTGACATGTCCCAAAGGCTGCTGGTGTTGCTGCTAAGTCGCTTCAGTCGTGTCCGACTCTGTGCGACCCCAGAGACTGCAGCCCACCAGGCCCCCCGTCCCTGGGATTCTCCAGGCAAGAACACTGGAGTGGGTTGCCATTTCCTTCTCCAATGCATGAAAGTGAAAAGTGAAAGGGAAGTCGCTCAGTCGTGTCCGACTCTTAGCGACCCCATGGACTGCAGCCTACCAGGCTCCTCCGTCCATGGGACTTTCCAGGCAAGAGTACTGCAGGAGAATGCATAAATAAATTGTGGAAAACTACCCGATGAGACAAACAGCGAGCTGAAGCTCTGTGCAAACCACCCCAGGAAGGGCCTGGACCAACCTTCTGTCAGCAAAAGAAGAGCCCCCAGGAAACCTGGGGTGGGGGAGAATCTTGATATGGGTGGAGGTCACATGATGGGGGTCACACGTGTTAAAAGTCTGTGCACTTTAGGTAATTGTGATACCTCGGTAAGTGACTGGAACCCTGAGGATGGGTGGCCGTGACGGAGTGACAAGTGTGAGTGTGCATCACGCCTCTGAGCGGTACGCTGAAGCTACCACTGTAGAAGAAAATCACTGGGGAGGAACGGGGGCGATGCACATGCTCACAGCAGGTGGGCTGTGATCAGGTGCACACAGGGCCAGAGAGACCAGGCCCACCGACCCGGCATCACACAGAGCACACGAACAGGACCAGTCCACACACCCGGGCCGGGAGAGAGGGTCCATGCAGCTGGTACAAAGTCAACCTTAAATGGTTGGTGGTCCTTAAATGCACTGAGCAAACGCTCAGGGTGCCGCGGCTCACAGGCCTCGGGGGTGTGTCCAGGCTGGAGCCAGGCCCTGCCTCCCTCTCAGCAGCTCCTCAGCCCCCTCCCTGCCTCAAATGCTGCTCTTGGGGAAGGGTCCCAACGCCCATGCCTACAGCCACCCCCATCATCTACCAAGGTCTCCCCCGCCTGGGTCCCCTTCCTGGGCTAACACGGGGGTGGACAGGGCAGCTCTGTGGTGGACTGGTGGCCCCCCTTGGGGAGGGAGCCCTGGGGAGGTGGCCAGAGCCCCTGCAGGGATGGGGTATGGCACCTACTAACCTCCTTCTCCTCTGCCCACAGTCCTTATCACCGGGGGCATCGTGGCCACGGCCGGTCAGTTCACCCAGTGGTACCTGGGCGCCTACTCCATGTATCCTCTTGCTGCAGACCCAGATCGGGGTTGGGGCCAGAGAGGCTGCTGCCCCTTGAAGGCAGGAGGGGCTCCGAGCAGGGAGGTGACAGAGCCTGGGGACCTGGGCCCTGGCAAGGGAGGGAGGTGTCCGCGGCACCTGAGGGCTGACACTGAGGCCCGAGAATGCTCGGGGTCCCTCCGCATTCCCTTCTATCAGTCACCCTCCCCAGCTGGCCGGGCCTCCCCAGGGGACCGAGCCCCTCTTGTCCCGGCCAGTCCAGCTGTTACAAGCCGTCCAGACGCCAAGGCAGGCATTGGGGAGGGAGGCTGCCCTGTTGGAATCCTGTGGACCTCAGGCAGTGGCCACACCTCTCTGTTCTCTCATCAAAAGAGCTGACTCCCTGGGGCCTCTCAGGCTTGATCTGGGCTGTTCCTTAACCTCCGCTTCAGAGCAGCGGGCGTATTGGTCTGCCTGCTGGAATACCCTCGAGGGAAGAGGAGCAAGGGCTCCACCATGGAGAGGTGGTGAGTTTCCTTCCGGGCTCTGGGCACCACCCCCCCACCCCCACCAGCTGTCACTACGAGGAGCCTGTCACTCCTGTCTCTCCGAGGCTCCAGCACTAGCCCACTCAGGATCTGCCCTGCCACTGAGCCTGAGACCCCCTCCCCTCCCCGGGACGAAGAACCGGGTGGTCTGAGAGGCTGCGGCAGGTGGAGGGTGACATGGCCTGTCTCCCCCTCCCGCCTAGTGGACAGAAGTACCTGACCAGAGTGGTGAAGCTGTTTGGGCCCCTCACCAGGAACTACTACATCCGGGCCTTCTTGCACCTCGGGTGAGCCTGCACCCACTTGGGACCCCCCAGCACCACCGGCAGAGGACTGCTGGGGTCAATCAGGCCCCTCCCAGCCCAGAACCCGTTCCAAACAAAAACCCATGTCCCAGGCTCTGCCAGGGGTTCCCCAAACTTGTATCTGCCATTAACACTTCACCCCAGCCTGATAGCTTAACTCAGGGGTAATCGGTGCCCCGGGCTCAGCTGCCCACGGTGAGTCTGTTGGAGACACCGCCATGCTGCCGAGACCTCTTCCCAGGGTGGTGGCCAGGGGCCAAGAGCCCTGTCCTAAGACTCGGGAAGGTGCAGACCAGGTAGAGAACAGCTCGGGGTGGAGTTAGAAGTCCAGCCGTAGCACTGGGCCTCCCCTCCATTCAGGGTCCTGCGATCCTGTGCTGTCTGACCCGGGCCGGGGGCGGGGGAGCTGCGGACCCCCTCTGACCATCCTCTGTCTCCCCTGTCCCTTCTGACTGCCCTCCACCCCTACTCCAGGCTGGCGGTACCTGCTGGCTTCCTGCTCGCCACCATCCTGGGGACAGCCTGCTTGGCCATCGCAAGCGGCATCTATCTGCTGGTGGGTAGCATCCTTGCAGTCAGCCTCAGCCTCATTGCTGGCCCTGCAAGCCGAGCCCGTGTCCTGGCTTACGTTGTGGGGACAGTGACACTGTGGCCTCCATGTGTGGCCCATCTAATGTGCTAGCCACTCCCCTACATCCTCCTGTAACCCATGCCACAGAGCCTCGACAGGGGAGGGGGGAACCCCACTTTACAGACAAGCGGCAAAAATTCGCAGAGGGGACTTGGCTGGCCCGCCGAGCCCTGCTTGAAGTGGGATCCATTGCTGAGTTTTCTATCTAGTTCAGGGTGCTGCCAGGAGCACTTCCCTGGGACTCATGAGCCTGGGTGGTGCCATAAGCCACTCGGGGCTGGGTTTGCCTGGAGTCCAGGTTATGCAAAAGGCCCCTTAAGGCCATCTTTATAGCAGGGTGGGGAGGCTGGGAGGTGGGGAGGAGGGGGCGGGGAGCTACAACAGTGGAGGGGGGAGGGACGAGGATCCCTGCCAGGCACAGGTTGCTGAACGCCCACTGTTCGCATGCTGCCTGCCGCCGTCAGCCCACAGGCATGGGTTCCAACCCAGACACAGCCTCCAGCCTCCCAGAGTCAGTTTTGACTCGATTGCTCTACTAATTCCAACTCCAGGCGCCCACCTCGTACATCGCAGCTGAGTCCTGTGCCGCTTGTTCCAATCTTTCCCCCATGTTTTCTGTTGGGGTTTTGTCTTCTTGTTAGTTTGCAGGAACCGTGAGTGTGCTTTCATTGTGAACCCTTTGTAGGTTTTAGCTTTTGAGGATACTTCCTCTCTGTTAGGGATCCTTGGATTCTTCACTGAGCAGAACACAAGTTTGTCATCTAAGTTGTTTTTCTACTTTATGGTTTGTGCTTTTCTCCCCCTGCTGCCTGTCTGCTGTATTTCCCTGCATTATCTTCCTTTAATTTTCTAGCTTTAGCTTCTGGGATAGAGTGTTCTAGTCTTTAACTTAGGAGGTGTGATTATAGAACCTCTTTTCATTCTTATACTTCATAAATTATATGTCGTCACTTTTTTTTTTTAATCAACTATTATGGGATACAAAGTTAGAGATATACATTTCTAGGTCCACTTGGCCTATGGCTGTGGGGCAGGCCCAGGATTCTGCATTTCGGCAACTTCCCTGGGCTGCAGTCTCCCCCCTTGACATGCCTGGGCCCCTGGCCTCCCACACTGTTCCTGCCACCCCACCCCCGACCCCCACCCAGAGCTGCTGGCCTCAGTTCATCATCATGCCCCTTAGGCCTGGGCTCCTGTTCTGCTCCCAGCCCTTAGTCCCTGGGAGGAAGCCTGGTCTTGGGCTGTGCGCCTGGCAGTGGCCTCCAGGGGTCATTCAGAAGCCCCAGAGTTCCACTGTCCCCCTCTCGAGTTGAGGTGTCTCCTGGCTGGTGAGACAGCTGGGTTCTGACCATGTAGCCTCAGGCCTGGCACATAACCTCACTGAGCTACAGCCCCTCAGGTCTTGCTGAGCTCAGTCCTTTTCTGTACCCTGGCGGGGGTAGGGGAGCGCAGGGACTGGGTAAGGGGGCGGCCCAGGAGGACCCACGCCCAGCCTGTGTGTCCTGCAGGCAGCCATCCGTGGGGAGCAGTGGAGCCCCATTGAGCCCAAGCCCAAGGAGCGGCCGCAGATTGGGGGCACCATCAAGCAGCCGCCCAGCAACCCTCCACCCCGGCCCCCAGCTGAGGCCCGCAAGAAGCCGAGTGAGGAGGCGGCGGGGGTCCCCACGGGTGGCCCCCAGGAAAACCCCATGCCAGTGAATGACGAGGTCGTGTGACCAGAACCTCAAGCCGCTCTGGCCCGCTGAAGCTTTGAAGGTCCTTCCTCCTGTGGGCAGGCTAGTGGGTGGGTGGGGGTGTGTGGCGCCCAGCCAGGGGTGTCCCCTTTCCTGCAGCCTCCTTGGGGTTCCTTGACAGCAGGGCTGGGGTCTCGGTGCCTCGCCTGTTCCATGAATCATGTACCTGGAATTCCCTGTGTTTGTGTTTCTGCTCTGGAAATGAATGTCTCGGGTCTGGGGGGAGGGCCTGTGTCCTCCCAGATCCCCCATCTGCCAGGGCTCACCTGCTGGAGCACCCCTCAGACCACCCCAGGGTTGATGTGCCATAGGCAAGACGCCCGCACAAGAACTTCCGCCCACTCTGGGTCGCCAAAACTGTTACCAAACCAAATGCAGGTCCTCTTACCCCCGTGCAGCAAAGCGAACCTACTGACTTGGGTCGTGGTGAAGGAAAGCGTAGCATTATCGCAGGTGCTGAGCTAGGAGGCCAAGCGGCTCATGCTCAGAAGACCCCCAGCCCCCTCATGGCTTTCAGGGAAAGGTTTTTAAGGACAGTGAGGGAGGGTGGTGGGTAATCAACAGACAAGAGACCCAAATTTGGTTCCACAACACACACACACACCACACATGTCCCCTGCTTACTCCAACACACCACACAGACACCATACAAGCCATGGCAGGGGCCCCAAAGCTCATCAGCTCACACCCAGCCTGCGAGGCCCTTCCTTCCTGGATACTCAGTCCCCCAAAGTCTGGGAAAATCCTTCAGTCACTGGCCTCCTGCTCTCACAGTTTCAGAACCGGGGTCTCTGGGACCTCTGTCCCGGAGGGCACCCTGCCCATCAACCAACACTCTGTCTTCAGCATAAATCCAGTGGGCTCACCGTTCCCCACCCCCTGGCTACTCCCAGCACTACCTGGGCCTGCCCAGTGCCCGGCTCAGAGCCCAGAGACACACAGGGCAGACCCCACCCTACCCCCAGCCCCACTGCTCTGGACCCCATCACCCTGCCCACTGGCCTCCAGCCACCCTGACCTCCCAGACACAGCCTCTGCATGGTCCGCTCCCTCTGCCTGGAGCACAGGGCCCTGGGTGGCCAGCCGGGTCCTCCCCAGGTGGCCTCCACTGCAGCGCCTCTCTTCCTGATGTGTTCACAACCAACAGGCCAAGCGCTTTGCCACGGGTCCTGCGGCCGTGAGCCACCCTCAGGGCGGCGGGGGGCTGCGCGTTTTGTCACTGCTCCATTCCCAGTGCTGGGCGTAAGTGCTGACTGAAGACTCCTTCCAGGCTCAAGACATAGTCACCTCCTCCAGGAAGCCTTCTCTGAGACCCTCCCGCCTTCCTGGGCCTTACACACAGTAGGTGTCAGTCATCGGGTGAAAACGGCAGGGGGTGCAGACAACCGTCCTGCAGCCCTGCGGCTCGGCATCAGCCCTCGGAACTGAGGTGCATCACAGGTAGCGGGAGGCTGAGACTCTAAAGGGGGTCGTGACTGAGGCTGTGCTGAGGCTGTGCACTCAGACTCTGAACTCTGCCTGGAATGTGCTCTGGTCCAGGATATCCTGCCACGAGTGGGCGGGCAGTTCCTCGGTAGCTGATGGGGCACCTGAGCTGGTAAGCCTGGCTGCCCCTCTCTAGCAGGTCACCTACAGTGCACAGAAACCCTAGGGGGGTGTCTAGAGTTTTCTGGGCCCCTACTGGGGCTGGGGGAGCATGACTCAGCCAAGTTAAAGACATGTCCCCTGAGTTGACCACTTGCCCTGAAGTTACCCTGAGGACACCTGTCCGTGGGGCGGGGAGGTGGTCCCCAGGGACCACAGCCATGTCTGTGAATAGAGGGCTGGGCTTTGGGAGTGTGGCCCATCGCCAGGCCCGGGAGCCACTGCTCATCCATCAGGGCACACTTGGGCTCTTCTGTTGAAACCTGCCCCGCCCTGGGTGCGCCTGGGATCATGCACAGATCTTTCTAGGACACACCACACCAGCGGCTGCCCCTGGCGGGCGGTGATCAGTGACTGCCCCTTGGGCCCAGATGGGTATAGAGGGCCTGGCGGGGGTGAAAGTGAGAGAGGGGCTTCACCCACTGCCCTCTGTGCCATCCAGGTCTGTGTTCTGGGGGCGGTTTATCAAGTAAACAACTTAGATTCACATGGAAAATGAAAAGCTGTTTTAGAAACACAGGGGTACTTGTTCCTCCCAAGGGGCTGGGGTGAGGGCTGCCCAGGGGCCTGGAGGTGGAGGCAGCCATCAGAACACAGTTTCCCTTTTCTGTAGGTGTTTTAACAAGTCCTAGAACAGTGAAAATGTTCCTTCTAGCCTGGCTGTTTCTGTGAAAGGGTAAACTGTGAATTTCGAGGTGGGGGCTGCCGGGCACAGGCCCCCGCCCCGCTCCTCACCCCAGCCTTTACTGGAGCCAGCCCTTCCTGGAGGCTCGTACCTGGCCAAGACCCCAGGGGCACATAAATAACCAATAAATACACATAAATAGGAGGGCCTCCCTGGAGGCCAGTTCAGGAGCCAAGCGGCAGTCACCGGGCCGACCTGGGCAGGACGCAGGTGCAGCCCACAGGCACGCGGATGAACTCAGCATGGAAGGTGAAGGCCCCAGGCGTGGGCGCCCCCGTGGCGTTCCGGGAGCAGGGCCTGCGGCGTAGCACCAGGAGGCTCTGGACCAGCGGCACTGAGTTGAGTGCGGCCGTCTCACGGCCCGTCTTAGCGCTGATACAGCCCCGGCACAGGCACTCGGCGAAGGCCAGCTTCTGTGGGTAGCGGCTCTCGTCCGTGTCCACACTGCGAGGACAAGTGGGGTGTCAGAGAGCCTGGAGGGTGCCTCCCTCCCTCCCCACGCTCCCCTACCCAGCCATATGCACTCAGGGCCCAGGGCCTGCGGTGTGGGGCACTGAGAGCACGTGGCACACAGCTGGTGTCCAATGAGTGCGGGTATGCACGTGCCCCATGGCCTCCCAGAGCATGGAAGCCTGCTCTCTTCCCACCTGTCCCAGTCTCACCCCTGCAAGGACTCAGATAGGGAGCCCAAAATAACCCAGGGGACCCTGGTGTCCCAGGTCTGGGCTGCGATTGAGACATGAGGCGAGGACTGGCTCACGTGGAGCCTTACCCTTGCCCTCACGGAGCTGGAACCGCCGGCCGGAGGTCACAGGGAGAGTGCCCAGGCCCCAGGAGCCCGCCCTCACCGGTATCTCCAGGGAGAGATGGAGCGCTGGTGGACGTCAGCTTCCAGCACCTCCCCCGGCTGCAGCACGGGGCACTGAGTCCCGGCCGGGCCCCCCGCGTGCCTCCTCCTGCGGCCTACCGCCTCCAGGCTGGACACCAGGGCCACCGGCAACGCCTGCTCCCACTTGGCAGCTCGGGCCAGCAGGTGTGGGGGGGCGTGGCCCAGGGGCAGCTCCTCGGCGGAGTAGCAGCGCAGGGTCCCAGGGCTGTGGGGGTGGGTGTGGGCCCCCACCAGCAGTGAGGGGCTGTGGCGAGCCAGGCTGGCGGGAAGCCAGAGCAGAAGCAGGAGGCCAGGGAGGAGCTGGTGGAACAGGCGGTGGGTGGTCAGGGGTGGGGCCCTCCACTGCCACCCGCGGGCTCTGCTCCCGGTGGAAGGATGGGGTGGGGGAGGTGTAGCCTTTACGGCTGAGGGAACAGGAGGTCCAGAGGGGCCAGCCTCTCAGCCCAAGCTCGCCAGTGAACCTGGGATCCAGGATCCTGGCTCCCTTTGACCCCGAGATCTGATGGGTTTCCTGGACCCTACCCCCAGCATCCTCAGCCTGGGGGGTCAGTGAACCTCCAGCCCTTCAGGGTGCAGGTGGGGGTACGGGGAGAGGAGCATCTTACCATTGCAGCAGGGGCTGGGCTCTGGGCTCCCGGCTCCAGCACGTCCCTGGTGGTTGACCTGGCGGCGGCTGGCCTGTGGTGCCCTTTATACCTGGGGCCACACCTGGGGAAAATCCGGGCACCGCTTCCTCCTCGGGAAGTGCCTGGCCGTGCTTCCTCCTTCCCTCCCTGCTACCGTCCCCTCCCCTCCTCCTCCTCCATCCTCCGCCACCACCCCCATCTCTCCCCCGTCCCTCCCCTGCACCCCCCAGGGGGACCCTGCCTCAGGCAGAGCACTTGCAAATGTGGCTGAGAATGAAGGGTCTTGCCTGACACTCTTGAACCTTCTGTATCGAGTCCTAGCCACTTGTATGTTTCTGCGGTTTGGACCTGGTGCCCGGGGGGCGAGGGGCTCCTTCATTTTGCGCTGCCGTCCAGTCCCCCACCAGGCTTGATTCTCTCATCCATTCTTCTTGCCAAGAGGGAGGTTCCAGAAGGGACAGGGGTCGGTGAGCGTCTTTAGGTTTCCCTGTTGGGCTTTTGTGGTTTTATCAACAAAGTGTAAGTCTAAGCGCGAGGGGGTGATGATGCCCTGGAACCTTTAAGATGCAGGGTGCCCTAGGAAGGTTTCTAAGGAGGCCCCAGGAACCCACCTGTAGCAACTCTGTGCAGCTGGCTGGGGGTGCTGGGGTGGGGGGCTTCATTATCCTGAAAAGGAGCCAGTTTGGAGCCAGATTCTGCAAAGTTTTGAGTGCTAGGTTTGGACGCCATCCTGGGAGGGCCTGTCTGCCCTGGTCTCTCGAATCTGTACCACATGTCCAGCTGAGGAGGGCCTTGCTGTGGAGCATGGGGTCAGCTCTCCTGGTTTCCCACCTGCCCGCAGGAGGCAGAATGCACACCATCAAGGTGCCAGTCTGAGTTTGGAGGCCCAGACTCGGTGGATAGGAAGACCCCTGAGGCAGCACTGGGAGAGGCAGTGTAACACCTGGGCCCTCCCAGGGCCTCTACTGGGCAGTGCGTGACTCTGGGCCTCCAGTCCACCCTCCCTCCACGCCTTGATCTGGAGTAAACCTTTCCGAAGCAGGCGCTGCATCATAGCTGTTCTCCTGGCTTCTTCCGGATGAATGGATGGACACATTGAGTCCCCAGGCTGTTCCTGCCTACCACGCCCCTGCCCATGGCCACCCACCTTCTGCTGATACACCTCCTGCAGTGGGGAGCTCACCACCTGTATTCGTCACAAGTGGGGGCCTTAAGAGAAGTGTCTTTTCTCAGGTTTGGAGGCCGGAAGCCCCAGGTCAGTGTAGGCAGGGCCTCTCTCCCAGCCCTGGTGGCTCCTGTGGTCCTCGGAGGTCCCGCGGGTGCCTCTCTCCCCAGGTATCTCTCCTCCACAGCTTTCACACTCTCCAAATCCAGGATGATATCATCAAGATCTGACCTTGACCACGGCTGCAGAGACCCTTTCCTCAGATAAAGGCACACTCCTCATGGGCACTGGGGCTATTAGGACCTCGACATGACTGAAGCAACTTAGCAGCAGCAGCAGCAGCAGCATGGTTTTAGGGGAACAACAGAGCCCCTTATACCTTCCCCTGGGCCAGATGCTCAGGTTGAGAAAGACCCCGCTTTCCTACAGGGCACTCGGACCTCAGAAATTCCAGTCCCTCCTGCCTGGGCCCCACAAGTGAGGGGAAGTGGTACCTGTGCCAGGCAACAGCCCCTGGGGAGAAGCTGCCTGGAGACTGGGGAGGTGGCCCCAGCAGTGGCCTTGCCTTTGTGTGGCTGGGATTCCCACACAGGATCTTTGTAAGTGAAAGGCTGTAGAACTCGCTCACGCAGTGGTCCCTACGCCAAGGGCTGAGCTCTGGCAATTTCTGTGTCTTTCTGAACAGCTGAGTGAGTGGGAGAGTCAGGGACAAGTCTTGAGGCCAGGCCATGTGCCTCCCTCACCGCTGCCCTGAGCTGTTCTGTGGGCACTGGCGGGCTGGTTGGGGTTGGGGTCGGGGTCTGGGGCATCAGCCGGAAAGACAGGGCGGGGCCCAGCAGTGCCTCATTCCTGCGGGTGGCTGAGGCAAGCATACCAGTACCAGGTTGGGCAAGACTGGAAAGGGAGCTGCAGGAGGAAGGCCAGAAGGCTGTTGTGGAGGAGGTGTCCTGGATGGCTCCACCCCCAGACCATTAAACCACACCCACCATATCCCTGTCCCCAGACTGCACCCATAGGGCCATGCTCCCAAGTCCCTGCCTGGAGAGATGCAGAAAAGGGATGGAGGGGGGACAGAGTGGGAAATGGAGGTATGGGAGGAGGGATGGAAGAAGATAGGCACAGAGATCCAAGGAGACTCGGACAGATGCAGACACTGTGGACAGAAGGCAGTGGAGAGAGAAAAAGGCAGATCCAGGGCAGGAGACACATGGACAGACTCAGTAGGGACAGTCCCTCTGTCCCTGCCCATGACTCGGAGCCCTGAGAGAGAAAAAGGCAGATCCAGGGCAGGAGACACACAGACAGACTCAGCAGGGACAGTCCCTATGTCCCTGCCCATGACTCGGAGCCTTTACAGCCCTGGCTGGACAGGAGCAGCCCAAGTGGGCCTGAGCTGGGGAGGTGGCCTGCAGGACAGGTTTGCTCTAGGCTCTTGCAACTCCAGGCTCAAAGTTCTCCCTCATCTTATGGGGAGACCTAGGGGCAGACCTCAGTACCGTCTGTAAAGCGGGGGTGGCAATCCCCTCCCCCTTCCCTCCTGTAGCATGGCCTTCTCGACCACTGGGCCCAGGCAGCACTGCCCACGGTGAGTCTATGCCACAGTCCAGTTTTCTTATGCTCCCCAAACTTTGCACTGTCAGGAGCAATCTCTTTGCCTTGTCCTAGTCCATGGCCCTTCAGGGGCTGGCTGACCAGGGTGGGGGTCCCCGCTCGTATACCCAGGGCTTGTGCCTCCTTTCAGCCCAACTCCTCCTGCCAATGGAGGCGGACTGCCGTCATCTGGGGTGTACAGGCCTGGGGGCGGGGGTGCTGGACAGTTGGCACAGGGCGGGAGGGGGTGTCCAAGTCAGTGGTAGATGATAGCAGGCTCGTGGGGCGGCAGGCAGGTGTGACCCCCATCATGAGAAACCCGAGGGAACTTCACTGTCACTGAACTGAGCTGCCCCATTAGCTCAATGTGTTCACTCATACGTTGGAGACTATACTTCACATTTGAGTTAGAAAAATTATAAACTAAAAACATGGTGTCTTCCTTTTCTCACCCTTTCAAGAAAAGGGGAGAAGGCCTCATCTGAAGCTGGTAGCGGGACCTGCGGGGTGGCCTGGTGGGCAGAGGTCCTGAGGGCTGCTGCTCCTCATGGGTGGGGTCCGCTCACCAGCCAGGGGCGGGGAGGTGTAACTGAGACCCGACCCCTTCCCTGGAGAAGAGGAGGGTTAACATGAGAAAACTCAGAAGGCTGGGGTTTCAGTTTACCCTCCAGAGGGCCAGCTCGAGGATGGCACTCGAGCAGTGGACAAGGGAGGGGTTGGAGCTGTGAAAGGAAGTGTGGGCCACAGCTGGGTCAGAGTTCCAGGAACAGGAAATAGTGTGTGCAAAGGCCCTGGGGTGGGAGGAATGCCAGTGGGCAGGGAAGGCTCGGGTCAGGTCCGGGTCTGCCGCAGAGGAAGAGGCCGGAGGGGCGGGGCCTGCCGCGGAGGAGGAGGCTGGAGGGGCGGGGTCTGCCGCAGAGGAGAAGGGGAGGAGGAGGGCTGGAGGAGGAGGGCTGGAAGAGGGGCGGGAAGCAGAGTTTGGGCTTGAGGAACAGGTCGCGGCTCTTTATCTTCGAAGGTGAACAGCCTGGCCGCACGTTCCCCGGAGGGCAGAGATGCTGAGAACCCATTACACCACGGAGCCTCCCTTTACCCAGATGCTTGGCCTGGAATGTTCGTTCCACTAGACCTGTGGTGGAGCTGGCTCAGGGTGTGATCTCAGCCCTCCTGGGACAGGTCCCTGCTCCCAGGTGGCAGAGGGCAAGCTGCCAGTTTAAACCCAGCCCCGGTCCAGGGACCCAAGGCCACAGGTCCAGCCCAGGCATGAAAGGTCGGGTCAGGCCAGCCCCTCGGCTGAGTGCAGAGACCTGCCTGGGGGCTCACTTGTGGACTCCTGGCTTCAGATGTCATCACTGCCTGGCTGGCTGGTGGGGCCCAGCGTGCAGGGCCAGGCTGTCAACCTGAGGTGCCGTGCATTCCGGCCCCATGTCCTCGAAGGCCGCCCACTTGGAGAATGGGAGTTCCCTCTGCACCTGGCTTTGACCTGATGGCAAACCAGATAAGACCTGAAGAATTACCCAGACACACGCCATGATAAGGCCGGTGGTGCAAGAGGCCTCACGTGTGCTGTGCTGCGGGGCCGGCGCTGCAGACAGGCCACTGGAGGCCCTGCGGCGCTGGCTCCCGCCCAGCTCTCCTGTCCCACATTTGAAGGGCCATGCAGCCTTGGGGCAGAGGACCTGGTCACTGCATGCAGCTCCAGGGTCACGACCCCAGGCCAGAGCCCTAGGTGGCTCCTCCTGACACCCCCACAGTGAAGTTCTGGGAGGTGAGTTGTCTGCCAGGACTCACGGGACTTGCTTTAAAGGTAGTCTTCCGAGGGCAAAGGCCCTGATACAGGTCTGGGCAAGGGCACTCCCAGGCCCCTGGCACCACTCTGCAAAGTCAACCCACAAGGGAGGGTCTCCCTCCAGTGGTCCTGGTCCCCTGGGAGGGGAGCAGGGGCTGAGCAGGGCGTGGTGGCGTTCCTGCCCTGCATTGGGACGGTAGCATGGCCCGGCTGGGACGTCTCACGCACAGACACCTGCACGTCCGCGCAGGGTCCAACCTCGTGTGAGGCACTCGGTGGAGAACTGGCTTGTAGGCTGGAGTAATCTCTGGTCCAGGGCCCACCGGGAAGGTGGCCCTCAGAAAGCCCTGCCAGGCCAGCCACTGCAAGGAAACCAGGTGAGCATGCTGCGGGGCCACACTAGCAGCTCCAGGGGCGTATCAGCAGCCTCCTTCAGCCAGCGATGCTCAGTGGGCATCACCAAGGGGAGGATGCAGTGGGGCTAGGCACAGGCAAACATCACCACCAGGGCAACACAGCTGTTTATCAAAATATTTTATTTTAGGAGACCCCTCAAAAAAAGACCCTCCACATCTGACAGATGCCCAACAATACCCTCGGCCTTTTTTTTTTTCTTTTCAGTCTTTTCTGTGTTTTTCTTTTTTTCCTTTTTAAATCAACTAAAACAATTTGATGCTTAAAATAAAAGACAGGAGTATTTCCCAATCAGACTTTAGTCAAGAATATATATATTTTTGATCCTGGGGAAGGCGGGGTGGGGAAGACGCTCGGCAGCACTCAAGTGTTCCTGGTTACAGGAGGAGGGCGGAGCTGGGGACGCCTGCCTGAGCAGAGGGAGGACTCGTAACTGACATAAAATCGGAGCTGGTCCTCGGTGCCGCTGTGCCCTCGCCCACCTGGCTCGCAGGACTTCTGCTCTGGGAAGGGGTTGGTTCAGTCTGGGATTCAGCGTCATCTTCATTACATGTGTGGCTTCTTTTCCAGCTGAGAAACTTTTTTTTTCTTTTTTAATTTTTAAAAAGAATCACAGCCAAAATAAGACATAAACTGCAAAATCCAAAATGGCTGCGCTTACCCTATTTATAAAAACAGGTGAGTCCCTGCCTCGGGGAGCAGAGCCCGGGCTACACCTTCCCGGGGATCTTGGCCCGCTTGCGGGCGATGGCGTCCTCCACAGCCTTAAGCTGCTTCAGCAGCTCCTCCCGCCGTGACAGTGTGCTGGCCTTCCCTGACTTGGTGCCCGCAGTGGCGGTGGTGCTGGTGTCCGAGGCTTTGCCAGGCACGCTGGTGACCTTGCTGGAGCTCTTGGACTGGGGTGACAGCGGACGCTTCCTGCAGGGGTGGGGAGGCCATGAGAGAGGGCTGCTCTCTGAGAGCCTCCTGCCAGGGGCCTGGGTCCCAGGAGCTGCACCTGCTAGACAGAAGGCACCCCCTCCCCAGCGGATGAGGCCCCCACCACAGACGAGCGTCCAGGGTCCAGCTCGGGTTCTGGCCACAGTCAGCATGGCCCCCCGTGCTCCTCCCATGCCCCGATCGCAGAGCACACCTGCGAGGTGGAAGGCACAGTACCAGCGCTCGCCTGGAGCCCACCGACCTGGTCCTCCCACTCTGGTCCTCACCCTGTGCTGAGGTAGAACCCACACTGCTGACCCTGACTTCAAGCAGCGCTATGGGCCAAGGGCTGGGGGTGTGGGGCTGTGTCTGTGCCCTCCTGCCCGGCCCCCCCACCCAAACCCAGGGTGCTGGTGCGCAGGGATTCAGCCTGCTTCCAGGGAAAAGGTGAGCCCCACTCCTGCTTCTTGAGCTGAGTGGGAGGGAGGGAAGAGCTGCTGCCAACTGCTTCCTGGTCCTCAGGCTGCAAGCCACGTGCTCCCGGGCTGCTCTGCATTCTAGGACCTGCTGGTGGCCCAGGGTGAAGACATGGGCCGGCATAATGTTCCCAGCACCTCTGAGCCTGCCCTTAGCTAGTCCTGATGGCTCAGGCCTCCGCCTGGGGAGGAAGCTCGGCTGGCTCTCTCTGCGGCCAAGAACCTGATGTGCTGTGCCCAGGGTGGGGGGAGGGGGATTTGTGGGGAGACACTCACCTGTCTGTCGGGGCTGAGGGGGCCTTGGAATTCTGGCCCCTCTGCCGCTCTGGCTTCGGGGAACTGACTCTCCCACCTGACTTCCGGTCCCGAGAACCTGAGTGACAGGGGACAACATAAAACCAGGGTCCCAGCTCCATGTGGGCCCAGCTGTGCAGGGGCTAGAGGGCACACACAGGGAAGCAGCAGCCTCTCTCTGGCCCCCGGTGACCCCACGCCAGAGAGCAGCGGCCGTTCAGCTCAGCTTCCTCATTCTCAAAAGTACCCAGGTCTAATTTGGGTTTTGGTTTCCTGAGCCACCATCAGTGTCGTTCAAAACAAGGAGCTTCCAGTATGCAAGGCCAAGCAGACCAAAACCCTCCTACACTGACTTGGAAGAAACTCACAGTGCAGGTCTTCAAGTGGAACAAAAACACACGGCTGCTTACAGACCGTAGTAAGATCAAGAACAGAAGTGCTTGCTGCCCTGAGTGTGGGGCCCGAGTGAGGGCGCACAGAGGCGTCCCACCACTCAAGAGGCATGTGGGCGGCCTGGGCGGGGGTGTGTGTTTCAGGGGTGCACCGTGTCCTCCTCCTGCTCCTGGTGGGGTATGCTGGGCCCTCTCCTATTTTAGGGGGAAAGATGCTCTGGCAACACTTGGGGTTTCACTTTACTAGTGGAGCAAGCCAGGAAGAGGCTCTGCCTGGGCCAGTGGCTCTCTCTGCAACTGGGCCGAGCAGTATGGGGGCGGCCAGGCACGCCCTGCAGCACTGAGATGCCACCCCCTCCACATGCTCATGGCCTCACAAGCCCAGGTGGGGCTTCCTAGGTTGAGCAACTTGTGTGATCACAAGAGACGACCCCAGCCATAAGGAGATTGGGGAAAACACATCACAAAAAAACAGTGCTACGCCTGCTAGCTTCTGTTTGTGAAAATGTATTTTCCATAAAAAAACCTTACTTGTGTCAAAACACAGTATCATATTACTATTACTGTTACGAGTACTATGGTTTTCACTTCTAAAACTAAATGCTGACGGATGCAGACCACCCGGTCAGAAGCCCCCTGGGGGCTTCAACACTTCTCAGGGCACAGGAAGTGCGGCTCCAGAGGTAGAGGCTCACCTCGGTCTGGGGAGAGGTTGGCGCGCTTGGCTGGCGGTGGGCTCTGCCTGTCCTTGTCTGAGGGCTCGTAGCGCTTCCTGCTCCCCTTGTCAGTGGCCTGGAGTGACGGGTGTGCAGTCAGGACCAGGGCCTGAGCGGACGCAGGCAGCCACCTGCTCTCCGCTCCCGCGGGCCCTCCTTGGGGGCCCCTGGGCCGCAGGGCCCCAAGTGAGGCAGGGCCCATGGTCTCCGGGCCTCCATGCCAGGGATGGGATTCGGCCCTCCAGTCGCCTGGGCACTGTGGATGCCAACTCAGAGAGGCCATGTCTGTTCTGCCCCCCGACCCATGTCCCAGGGCTGTCCTGTGGTAATTGGCTCATCTCCCACCATCAACCCCCTGCCCACGTGGCGCTGCCCATGAGGCTGTCCATAAGGGCATCACGAGCCAGGCAGTGTGGAAAGCCACTAGCTGGCCCAGCCGTGGGTCCTGGGGTCCCAACAGCACTGCCCACAGCCCCACCTTGTTCAGCAGCGTCAACTTGATCTCCTTGTGGGCAATGAATGTGGCCGCTGGGGGCTGGCCTGGTGGTGCCTGCTGGGGGGTGGTGGGCTGCTGGGAGGACCTGCCACCCGCGGGGGTTCTTGAGGGTTTAGGCGGCTGTGTGGACGAATCCCGTTTCCGCTTATCCACTTTCACACCGTCCTCCTTCTTAGATTTTCCTGCCAACGAAAAATGCTCTCTCAGCCTCTCTTCCAGTGAGGCAGCTGCCTGCGTGCTGTCTTGGGGAGGTGTCATCAACAGACAGCGGATGACCAGCCCACACCACCTCTCCTCTCTGGACCCCAAGGCCCAGCACACCTTGTGGGCACCTACCTTTCTCCTTCTTGGTCTGGGCTGGGGTGGGGGACCGCGAGCTAGCCGAGGACACGGGGCTGGCCAGGTCTGCGTACATGTCATCTGAGTCCACGCTGTGCGCTGAGCTGCTGCTTGATGTGGCACTGGACACCGAGGACACACTGCTCACGCTCAGAGATCTGCACACACAAACACGTCTGTGCCCACACGGTCCCGAACCCCAAGGGAGGCGAACCCACCAGCTTGACTCTTTAGGGGCTCTGGACAGTTTACAGGTGCCACCCAGTGAGGGGACGCCTACATGGCTGGGGCCAGGCCCTTGTGCTCATGGTGACCGTTCTGTTAGCTGGGCAGGGATGCACGACTGGGTGTGACCCACACACAACAGAGGGCAAGGAAGGGATGCAGGACGAGCAGACGCTGTGTCAGAGATGCCCCGAGGGGCTGGCTCAGGAGGCTTGAGACACGGATGGTCTCCTCAGTCAGGAGGCTTGAGACATGGATGGTCTCCTCGGTCCAGTCCCGTCACAACCCAGGCTATACGAGGGCTCCACTCCCTGAGAAAACCGCCCGCCCCACGTCCTGAGCTCCAGCGGGGAAGGCAAAAGGCAGCCTTTTGTACGTAGTATTTTTGGCAGTGCTGGATCTTCGCTGCCGCTCAAGAGCTTTTTCTAGTGGTGCACAGGTTCAGTTGCCCCGTGTCCCCTATGCTGGTGGGTGGGTTCCTAACCACTGAACCACCAGGGAAGCCCAGAGCCCTGCCTTCTTGAAAGTTAGATAGGTTGCAGACCTACTCGGAGAGATTCAGGCAAATGTGTATACCACATGCTGCCTACAAGTGAAACAGAAAATTGAATTCAAGGAATCTCAGGGCTAATCTGATACCATCTTCTTTTTAAACTAAATGACAGAATTCTCTTCTGCTTGTTCCTGTCTCAGATTTTTTCAATAGGCTGTCCCCCAGCTGCCTCGGCCTGCTCGTCCTTGCTGGAGCTCTGCGGAGCCGGAGGGCCAGCCTGAGGGAGGGGCCGCGCCCACCCGAGGTGGCCTCTGCAGGGTTTCCTGGACCCTGACTGCAGGCAGAGGCTGCCGGGATGGGATGGGGGCAGGAGAGATGTGACAACAACCTGGATCTGGAACTGGAGCCACTGTAGCTGCTGCCACTGCCGCTGCCGCTAACCGTGCGCCTGCAACACAACCAAGAGGCCGCGGCTCACGTTTCTGGGGCCTCAACACACGGCGCCCCCAAAGCCAGGGCTCACTGGCCCGAGACCAACACTCCACCAGGGACTGGCCACCGAAATCAGGTGGGACTCGGATTTCTTCTATAGAGGACTCCCTCTCAAAGTGAGTCAAACCACACCCCCACCAGCTCCCACTCCCCTGCCACCACCAGGAAGGGACTCCGCCGTCAAGCTCCTGGGACACCAAGGCTGGGAGACATGCCGAGTCCCTGGGAGCACCCCTCCCCCAGCTCTGGAAGGCGGGACACTCACCTCCTGGGGGGGCTCCTGGCCTGCCGCTCCCTCCTCCTGGCTTCCCGAGGGTCTCCGCCGGGCTTGGTGGGCTCGGGGGCAGTGGTGGTTTTGGGGGCCTGCGGTAGGGCTGGAGGAGGGGCTGGCTTCTTTAGCAGCTTCTCTCTGTCATGTGGGACACAGCGAGCTGAGACCCTGCTGGGCAGGCCTCAGCCCTGCTGGCCAACCTCGGGGAGTGGGTATCACACACACACACACACTTCCCCTGCCCCCTGCCCTGAGGCGTTGTTTCCTGCAGACCCCACCCCACACCAAGCATCACCTGCCTCTTCCTCAAAGGCAGAAGGAGGAAGATGGGGGCCATTGGGAGAGCTCTGGAGGACAGCCCACCAGCCAGGCCACACTCCTTCAGTAATGGCACCCTGACCCCTGCCCTGCATGGCGGGGGCGGCGGCCCTCAGGGAAGGCTGGGTGTGCTCGTGTGTGGGGACCTTAGGCAGGCAGGAAAATGGCCCCAAAGCAGTTCTTCACTGTTGCATGGGGAAGATACCCTGCCAGTGTTGAGCGCCCTGAACACGTGTGGGCGAAGTTGCTGGTGGGACACAGCGTCTGGGTTACGGGCAGCTGCCCAGCGCGGTGGCAGGACTGCCCACACACAGCCCCACCTGTGAGGCTCGGGGCCGGGCCCGGCACTGCGCTGGGGTCTCGCGGCCGATGGCACTGGGGAGGTGGCTGCAGTGTCTGGGATGGAGGCTGTACCCCAACACCATTCACTTTTTAACAGGGGGCTGCCTGAGGCCCCGGAGCTGACCCTGCTCAGGAGGAAGCCCTGCAGCGGGGTTGGGGCAGACCTGTGCAGGGACAGCCAGTGTCGGGGGCAGTGCTCCCTGACCCTGCACGCCAGTTGCCATGCGGTTCATGTGCCAAGTTCTAGACGCTTCTAACCCCTCCCTTCGACACGTCTGTTGAGAAGGACCAATGGCAGGAGCAGTGAAGAAAGTAAAGGATGACAGGGAGCCTGGCAGGGCCATGTCCCCAATGGAGAAGAAACGTGGCCCATGGCCTGAGGTCCAGAAATCGAAAGGCCAGGCCTGCCCCTCTTCCCCAGGGCCCGTTGGCAGAACTCACCCTGCTTTCGTGGGAGGTGGAGCTGGCTCTCCCTTGGCTCTGGCAGGTCTGTGTGGGGAGGGCGTCGGGGATGGCGATGGGGATGAGGAGAAGGACCGGGACCTGCTGGGGAGCAGAGGTGTGAAGGGGGCACCCCACCGTCCACGCCCCGAAGGGCAACTACTCAGCCTGGGGTGGCTCGTGCTCATTTCCTGAAATGCACCTCTGGTGAAAGATGCTGGGGGCAGACAGCACCCCATCAGCTGTCATGGGGGAGCTGGCGGGGACGCTGCCGAGCATGGGGCTCTCGGACACAGCCTGGGGGAAGGGTCAGCAGTGAAGAAAGTGTCCCTGACGTTGTGAGAACAGCTCAGACACGGCTCTGTCGTGGGTCCAGCGTCACCCACTGCTCACACAGGGCTGGCTATGGGTGAGCCCCACACCCTGAGATCGCCAGAACCCCCAGGTTCCTCAGCTGGGTTCCACACTTCTCCCCACAGCTCACCTGGACCGGCTGCCTGAGAATGAGCTGTGCCTGGAGGACCGGCTGGAGTAGGAGCTGTAGGACGAGGAGCGGGACCGGGAGCGGGACGAGCCGGAGCCGGAATAGGACGACGACCGTGAGGAGGACCTGGCCCGGGGAGAGCAGAGGTGAGGCATCTTCCCCTGCCCTGTTAGCGCAGACGTGCCCCCGCTCACACAGACATGCGCCCTCTCACACAGACGCGCCCCCGCTCCCACAGACATGCCCCCTCTCACACAGACGCGCCCCCCGCTCCCACAGACATGCGCCCTCTCATACAGACGCGCCCCCGCTCCCACAGACGCACCCCTGCTCCCACAGACATGCCCCCTCTCACAAAGACGCACCCCCGCTCCCACAGACGCGCCCCTGCTCCCACAGACATGCCCTCTCTCACACAGACGCGCCCCCCGCTCCCACAGACATGCCCCCTCTCACAAAGACGCACCCCCGCTCCCAGACATGCGCCCTCTCACAAAGACGCACCCCTGCTCCCACAGACATGCCCCCTCTCACACAGACGCGCCCCCCGCTCCCACAGACATGCGCCCTCTCACACAGACGCGCCCCCGCTCCCACAGACATGCCCCCTCTCACACAGACGCGCCCCCCGCTCCCACAGACATGCCCCCTCTCACACAGACGCGCCCCCGCTCCCACAGACATGCCCCCTCTCACACAGACGCGCCCCCCGCTCCCACAGACATGCGCCCTCTCACACAGACGCGCCCCCGCTCCCACAGACATGCTCCCTCTCACACAGACGCGCCCCCGCTCCCACAGACATGCCCCCTCTCACACAGACATGTGCCCTCTCACACAGACGCACCCCCGCTCCCACAGACATGCCCCCCCTCACACAGACGCGCCCCTGCTCCCACAGACATGCCCCCTCTCACAAAGACGCACCCCCGCTCATGCAGACACACCACCTAGGGGCACCTTGTGGACACTCTGCGGTCCAGCCCCCTTCTCGTGGGAGAGGTGCTCAGAAACCAAGATCTAGGTGCTAGGTATGCTCACTGTGAAGAGTGACACAGCTCCCAGGCCCTCGGACACAGAGCCAGGACATGTCCCCGTGAGTGCTGATGAGCGAGTCTGACCCAGGCAGATACACACGTGTGTATCTGCGTGTCCACCAGGGCAGGTAGTGGAAATGCTGAGTCCACAGACACCTCCAGCCTCCTCCCTCTTCAGGGAGTGCCCCCACTCTCACCGCCCACAGCGTCCTCGTTTGTGCAGACCTGGTGCACACACACACCTCAGAGCTGCCGACCTGAGCTCGCAGGAGATGGGTGAACTGACTGGACACCGGGTCAGGCTGCTCTTGGCTCTTCCGCCAGCAGTGCCTCTTCCCTCGCTGACCCTTGCCCAGGCCTGTGCTCCGCTCTGGGCTGCCTGCACCCTGGCTCACCTCACCGTTTATTCTGGGGTTCATGGAGGCCTCGCCTCAGTGCTAAGTGTCAGTCCTGTTAGCTGGCGATGCTCCAGAACCCGGCCTTGCTGAGAAGACACACACTCAGTCCTGCTGACCTCCCTTACCTGGAGGAATTGGAAGCAGAGGCCGACGAGGCTGATGTTTTTCGACGCCGTCGAGCGCGGCTAGGGGAGACTGACACCCCGAGTTTCTTCTTCGGAGACTTGGACCGGCGCCAGGGGTCCTTCCACTCGTCGGCTCTCTTCACCTGGGGTCCTGTGGACACAGTCTCCTTCTTTGGCGGCTCAGCTTGACGGCTGAAATCACAGAGGGGTTAATAGGTCTGGGGCCACCTCCCACCAGACAACTCTGCCATTTGGTGAAAGAAACTGTGTGGGGGGAGAGACCAGGACCTACGGGCTCACTCCAGGGATGCCACACGCAAGGCAGCAGGCGCTGTCGACGGGAGACCGCCCCGGAACCGGACACGCGGGGCTCTCTCCACGAGCACTGTCTCACAGGGCCACGGGGGAGCTGGCCACCCAGCAGTGCCCCTCAGAATCCCCACCCTGCCCACAGCACAGACGCTGGGCAGGGCGGGAGGAAGGGGCCCGTGCGTGTGCGCCCTAGAGACAGGCGCACGATGGCAGCACCGTCAGCACTTAGGATGCTAACGTGACTAAAGAAATCCTGGTTTTCAAGTGAGTTAGAAACTCTGTAAATATAAACCTCAGCCCTGGATACTTCCTTTGTTCCCAGGCAGGGCAAGTCAACAGTGTCAGAACAACCTGCCCCCACCACAGGTCACCACCAGTCGGAAACGCTCACAGCCGAGCCTGACAGGAGAGTGGGATCAGCTGAGTCCTGAGCGCATGAACAGGGGTGGGGGCCGGGCGGCAGGTCGGCAGGGCAACACCCAGAGCACAGGGTCCCAGACCAACAGCAGTTCAATACCAAGGTACCTGCTGGCCTCGTGACACATCGATCAGATAAAAATCACAGAAAGTGAAGCAGGGCAATAACCCCCGTCATCCGGCTCTCTTGGCACAGCCGTTCCTGGCGTGTCCGAGTGTCCCCTCTGCCTGTGTTCATTCTCCACCAAGGACCCTGCAGGTACAGCCAGGGCTGCTCGGAGACAGCCCCACCTGGAGTGGACCTGCCTGGCCACGGACAGCAGTGCTTCACCGTCAGGTGTCACATAACCTGGACGCTTCTCTACCGTTAGCTATTTCTGTGTTTAAAAACACAAACAATAAAGTCACCCTTTCTATTAAGTCTTTATGAATGACTTGTCTTTTTGAGGGTAAATTTTTAAGATGTGGAATCAGGGGGCCGCAAGAGGCAACTTTTTAACAGGTTCTTGCTAAGTTATCAAATATTTTCCCTGGAAGTGAAAGCATTTCACACTGGGCTCAGCGTGGTGCTTGCCCCACACTCCCTGCCTGGGGACACTGGGGTCCCGTGTCACCAGGAGCACCACCGTGCCCAGAGAGGAGCACACCTGACTCCTATGAGCTCTGCACACAGAGCGCTTCCGGGAGGCCACTTGGGGGTTCGGCCATGCCCGTGCTTGGCCAGTCTTCCAGGAAGCTCCTGGGGTATGACGATGGGAACTCCCTGCTGTCAGGTATTTTCCCAGGCTACCGGCTTCCGCTCACTGGCGCTGCTGACACTTGTTCCAAGTGTTATCAGCTTCGTTCAGGCTCACAGAGCCCTCTCCACCTGAGCCAGGCTGGCTTCTAGCTGACTGAGAGGCACTGTCTTTCTTCTTTAACCCCTCTCCTGCCCCTGCAGTGTGGTGTGCTGGCTGCCGTGCTCTGTGCGGGCCAGGGTGGGGGTGTGTGTGGATATTGTGAGCCTGGCACTTTCCCGCCCACAGGCAGGGAACCTGCTTTCCCTCCAGAAGGTGTGGGTGATGCCATCTCCAGGCACAGATTCTTCTTCAGAGGGGCTGTGCTCCCCCATTCATCTGTCTTTTCTTATTCCAGAACCTGATCTGCACACAGGACCACCACATCATGACAATTCCAGACATGCTAATTCTCAGAGGCTTCTGGAGTGTCCTGCCCATCTACCTAGAGAACAACTGTAGCAGCACTGTCAGCCCTGCCTGACCCGTGGGGCTCTGGATCAGAACCGTGTCGGACATATGAACAGGGTCCTGACACTTACCCCCACTTTCCATGAGTGCTAGCAAAACATCAGTTTTATTCACACAACATAAAACAATCACCGTCTGCTGATATCTTCAGAACTTTTCAATTAGTCTATCCACCAATGCCATGCCAACTATCTGCTAAGAGCCCCCACCAGGAACAACATCCAGCATTTAAAACCACCCTAAGGACACTGAACGGAGGCATAAAACCCTGTAACTCGGCCTCCACATGCTGAGCCACTGCCCCGCTGGCTCCAAGCGTGTCCTCCTGGAAGTGAGTCCAGGAAGGAAGTGAAACCCGCGTGCTGACTTGTGCCAGTCCCAGGCCATCCCAGGCTGCTTTCACCTTTACACTTCCTGTGCTGTTCTCATTCTGAAAAGACAACAGCAAAGGAAACACCTTGGTCACTGGTATTTTCATGAGTCATCAAAATGGCCCAGCTCTGTCAACCTGTGGCTCTTCCAATACAGGGAGAGAGAAACAGCTGGGCACCGAAGGCGTGTGTGATTCATACTGGAGCTGTGTGAGTACTAAGGGCTGTGCGTCAGCAACAGGGAAGCAAAAGAACGCTGGACCCTCTCCCCTCGCAGAACACAGCACCCATGGCCAGACAGGTGCCGCGCAGCCCCCCAACCTCTGAAAGGCAAGGCTTCCTCACTCTGGCTGCAGTAAGATGGTCTGGCTATCTTATGAGCGCCAGAACCAGACCTGGAAGCATCCCTTGAGCTCCACATCTCCGGCTAGTGTCATGGACGGGCCAGAGCTGGCCTTGCATTGACTGAGCTGAAGGCCCATGCCACTTTCCTTTAGCTTGACAACGAGCCCAGGACACTCGGGAACCCATTCTCCAAGTCCGCCCGTGTTCCCCAAAATGTGGGAAACCGGGCTCCTGATTTTAATTAGTATGAAGAAAACTATTTTTATTTCTTACTTCGTTTCTACAGTGACTCACCATGACAAATTACCTGGTGTGTTACATGTTAAGGGTGTAAAATTTCCTTTAAAAATGTATTTAAGTTTAAAAGGTGGAAGTTTTTTCTTTAATCCCATGAAGGTTTTTTGACCACAGCACGCAATTTGTGGGGTCTTAGTTCCCTAGCCAGGGACTGAACGTGGGTGCTCGGTGGTGACAGCATGGACTCTTAACCACTGGGCTACCATGGAATTCCTGGGAAATATCTTAAAATATGAATCAATAGTGTAGGTGGTACCTGGAAACAGAAAATCATGCAGGTGGAACACCTGTGGGACAGGGAGGGCACTTTGCAGACCAAAGTGGGATGTGAATGAGCCAGCTGGGCCCCAAATCGCCTCCCCCGACTGGGGTCTCAAAACCAGGGAGAAGTGGTTTCACACCTGGATACAAACTATAAACAATCATTTTAAAGACAGATGTTTTGGGAAGAAGGACTGGATGAACAATCAAGAGAGTTCATTCACAATACTGACTGGGGAAGCTGTCTCTAGACTACTGGGGAAGGGCAGGGGCACCAGGCAGGCCCGCGCTGTCAGGCTTTGGGGAACAGGGACAGAGCATGGGGCCGAGTTGGCGCCCGACATGCAGCTACTGCCTGGGCTAT